>NC_136266.1:117959172-118394755 GCF_964187855.1 Myxine glutinosa | reverse complement strand
GATCAAGGCCTCCACAGTTATCGCGCCTCTTCTTCCTCCTATACTTCGTCTCACTTCTTTCACTCAAAATGCACGAAATTCTGCCGCATGAAATTATGTAGAGGCCTCGTCGGGGGGATATAATCTACCTTAAGGAAGGCGTTGTAACAGAAGAATCAAAATAAAAGTGGAAGAACATAAGGAAATGGGAGCTATTCTGGACCCACAGCCAACCCGACAAACCATTGCAATACACCCCAAACGTCTAGCGCCGCCACAAACTACACCATGGAATTGCAGCTGGCGCGGTTTTTTTAAACCATTGATATTAAAATAAAACGTAGCCTAAAACCACCGGGATTTTATGCTGATTCCGAATCTGTGTCTAAAACTTTTCTCCGATGTGTAGTTCTTGAGTTATAAGCGGACATCCAGACAGACACACACACAGACACTCCTCCTTTATATACAGATTTACATCCTACCTCTCTGAGTTAAAGGTCAAGGTCAAATGGCAGTCTGAAAAAAACGTTTTTTTTGGCATTGCTGAATTTTTCCAATATGGAATATGAAAGACCACTTGGCCTTCAAGATGTTCTTGCATCATAATAGCATACCTGCACTGAAGTCGTGCACCTGATAGTTGATTCGTGAGTGTCTTTGACCTATTTTTCTCGGATTGTGACGTAATTAACAAAAACACCTTTTTGATTATAACTTGAATAGATTTCCTTCAATTTTGATAACTAGGGCGTGCCCGTACGTGGGTGCAAAAAAACATGCGTGCAAACAACAACAACAAAAAAAAACTTTGAAACCACGTGGCAGTAACGACCACAGAACCCCCCCCCTCTATTTACATGAAATGGTTTGGTCCATTCGCAAAGCCAAAGCGAACGGCTTGCGAGTACGGTAGAACCCCCCCCTCTATTTACATGAAATGGTTTGGTCCATTCGCAAAGCCAAAGCGAACGGCTTGCGAGTACGGTGACCATACCTTGGGAACCACTTGTCCGATTAATTTCAAACCTTGAAAAGGCACATCCTCGGGTCCCCAGCAATATACCTGGCAAGTTTCAAGTATATCGGACCCGTGGTTGTCGAGAAACAGCGGTCACAGACAAACACACACACACACACACACACACACACACACAGACAGACACACACACATACACACAGAGATTACTGGAATTATAGATAGATGACGAGTTTTATAGACAAGGGGACGCATTTTCTTAATTTACACTCTATCCCTAAATGTTGAAGGTCAATTTCATATGGTGGTACGAACAAAATATGCCACCATTAAATCATGGGCTAAGGGTAAGCCGGGGAGAGGCCTACACTTTGTGATCGCAGATATCTAGTTTAGTTTTGATGTTGACTCAGCATATTGCTCCCACCTCTACCCTCCCCCCCTAAATCTCCCCGAAACACCCTGCCCTCTTCGAACCTAATCACACTCCCTTTCTTTCCCAACAAACAGCGAAAACGTTGTTAGAAGTTTCCAAACAGATACATGCCACCAGGGGGTTCAGCAAGCACACTCCGGTTCTGCCAACACCTCGGTACACCTGTCCAAACATCATCTTTGAGCCGCTCACGTGCTAGTCCTAAAGCTTCCACTGCGGCAGTGGGACCAAAGTGAATGACTTGACTTCATGAATGAATATATTCACAATTGCGCTTTATTCTCATCTCTGTTGCTTGTATTGTGAAATGTTTATTGTATATGTTCAACAGAGCGCATCGTGTGGTTTGAATAATGCATCGACATCAGTTCATCGGTACTTTGACAGTGTACAGGTGAAAATGAGTGAAAAACAGGCATTCGGTTAAATATATATATATCTCGTAAACAAAATTTAAATGATAATATAATTTCAAAGGACTACAAAGCAGATGTTGATTTTATACTCATGTTTGTCATTCGTGACTTTATCTTGTTATCCCACAAGGATGTGAGTAGTTAGGAAAAGCTGTCATTTTGTCATATGTATTGTTACAGACGTGGCTTAGATGTTATTTACCGAGCGGTTTTGGTATGACCACGTCTGCACAAGTTACCCGATTATACCCGAATGTTGACTAATCGCGCTACGCTAGGTCAATGAAGGAAAAGACACACAGCTGGGATTCAAACGACACGACACCAGGGTTCAGTTCTCAAGACCTCCGGAGGAGGTTATATTGTTACGGAAGGTTAGATTACAAGGACGAGAGGTACAGCATAGAAAGACAAGCACTTAGACACAATCTTATATTAACCCCAACAGACGACAGATAAACGGGACAAAAGGCTGACTCACACGGGGATTGATGGCTAGGAAAGGCAGGATCGATGGCTCCAGGTGCACCGGGGCTCAAAGGTCAGAATCGACTCGGTCCGGTCCAGAGATGCGGGGAGGTATTCAGCGCTCGTACGTGGCAACTTCTCTCTCCAGGCTGGGGGCTCATCTGACGTCACGTCCGCTACGTGGCCGCGTATATCCGGCGGGGAGTGACACGCCCTCGGCTCGTTAGCTCCGCCTCGTGGAATTGGCACGTTGCTTCTCATTGGGTGCGTGCGGGGGGTTTACCAGGCTCCGCCCTTGACGAGGAGCTGACAGCCAGCCCCTTTGTGGTAACCCCGTGGAGCGCATGGTCTGGAGCGCATTGTCAATGGCGGCTAACCGAGCCGGTGTCAGGACGCACACTCCCCCCCGCGCAGCGCCGTGCCCCTCTGTTGTTGTTGTTGTTGTTTGGGGAAGAAGATGGGAGGAGGTATGGGAAAGGTCCTAAACTCACTACTGGTGCCATATAATCACATTCTGGTGCAACGAAGAGTCAGAATTAATGGAAAGGAGTCCTTAACTGACATAGACTAAGAATAACTAGCAAGATGTCCGAAAGTTGTCTACGTGAGATGCGGTGGACCTGGGCACGACATTTAATGGGGGAAAAAGGGGAAGGTCGGCTCTACTGATTGTTGTTTACAGACAATGGGACTAGGGAATGGGGGATTGGGGATAGTTGGGGAGTATTGGGGAAATAGGGGAATATTTACAAGCGGATATGGAGGCCAAATTCCATATTCGCAACATTGCACCCTTCTCTACCCTCGGGGCGTCCCGACCCGATAAATTTTTACCTACTTTAGTGTGGCACGCAATG
The DNA here is from genome assembly GCF_964187855.1 of Myxine glutinosa. Classification (NCBI taxonomy): domain Eukaryota; kingdom Metazoa; phylum Chordata; class Myxini; order Myxiniformes; family Myxinidae; genus Myxine; species Myxine glutinosa. The sequence continues at coordinate 118,391,620 of NC_136266.1, read as the reverse complement.
TAGTTCCCTCTACTATTAACTCTACCCTGAGTGCGACAGTTTTACAGATATTCACAAATGAGTAAATATGTCCCCCTGCGACGTTGCACCCTTCTCCTCACAGAAACACACCCACAGGATAACCGAATCCGGAAAGAATCCTCAAACTAAACATACAGCCGGTAGGGAGCATTATTTACACAAGACTACGCTGATTTTTACACTACGATCCAGGACCTGTTTTTGGAGGAACACATGCAGATGTTATGCATAGAGAGAGCACGCATGCGAGCATCGATACACCAACCCACGAGTGCTCTGTGGCCTACGGCCTTTAATAATGTGCAGAGCACCCCTTCCAAGCATCAAGCACCACCCCATCACACAGTGAGCACCATCCGGTGCACCAATAAAGTGTCTATAAATCACCGGTGGTGTCGCAGCCGGCCGATGTTCTGCCGCTGGTCTTGCCTTCGTGTGGTGCACTTGGCCTTCTTGCCTCTTTCAAAAAATAAAGAAAGGCGCCAACCGCGTCCATTTCTATATTGTGGCCTTCAGTAGTGTCAACTAAAAGTGGTTCACCTGCATGGCATAGGTGCCACGTTGACCCATAGGTCCATCCACGGGTGGTGCTTGGCCGCAAAAGAGCTGCGGTCCATGGTGGGTGGCCACAAACATTGCGGTCCATATGGTGTATCGATCCAAGCAGCAAGCAGCGAAAGTGCAGGCCCACAACTGCGTAGCCAGCACCTCTCTCTCCTCTCTCTCTACCCCAAAGCCAGATCCTCGGAGGTGGGAGACAAAAGAAAAGACAAGTGAGTAAGGTGGTAAGGGCGCAAAAGTGCACGCAATGTAAGGTAATGCACACTGGGGGCACATGGGAACCAGGTGAGACAGGTACGTTCCTACCGTACGCTCCCCCCCCCCCCCCACCAGGTAACCTACATGGCCCCTCCCTTACCCCTTACTGTATCCACAAAACACAACACTACCCATAAACATCTACTTTACAAATCAACAAACATCCCTACTGTCTTCCCCGTTCCTCCCATATACCAAATTCGTCTTCTCTCCCTCCTAACCAATCAAATTTGCCATTTTCAACTCAACATCATAATTTGCCATCTCCAACTCAACATCATAATTTGCCATTACCAATTCATCATCAGTCCCTCCTAGGGAGGGAGAGATGGAATCACCCCAATGTCTCATCCACGTCGTGATGCGTCTCACAATCCACACAGCAATTTCATTTCCTGCAACAAAACAAAGAAAACACAGGTGTGGAGTCATCATCATCACCACTGGTAAGTGGCTGCGTATGGTGCGACAGGTTCATCAATCCTAACTATTTCCTAAATGACTTTAACAACTTTACACTACCCGGGGTCTTTCTCCGGCCAAACCATTGGCCCTCTTACACTATGGGTTCTAAAAACCAATTCCCATTGGCCAAACTGTGGTGCTTTTCAATTTGGGGTCTCACTCCCCCGATTCATCTCCCGGTGCCCTCGCACAATTTCTGGGCTGTGGCGTGTACCTCTCCCAGTGGGTCTACCCACCTGCACACCTCCACCACTGCAGTTGCCTCCGAGCTTACCTGCTCCTTACCCTAACCTAACTACCTGGGGAAGGCCCTCTGGCTTTGTCACCCCTCAATGCCCTCTCTGGCACTGGGCTGCCCGATCCACACCCGGGATCCTCAGGCACCCACTCACAACTACCGGCTCCCAGAGCCCACCTGCGGCCTCACCTGGCCGACATCCTCACAGTGGTGGAGTGCCCAACCAACTACACACACTAACAGGCTACACGCCCAGCCATTTCCACGACACTAATGCACCCATCCAAACATCATTCTGCAACCGCACCACAAATGCCAATATCCAACCACAATTTACCTGTACCCTCTACCTAACACTTACACTACCCGCCCCGGGTACTCGTGAAAGGGGTCCACTCTTCCCCCATCCACACCTTCGCACCATGCACACCACTCCGTACCACTTACTCCAACTCTCTCCACACACCTGTACTTGCACACCTGTGCTCTCACACCTGGTGCCACCTGCACCCTTCTCTCCCCAAGCGCATTCGCGCTGATCCACAACACTCACTACTCATACACGGCTCCACACACCTGTCCAGTTGCACACCTGTGCAATCACACCTGTTCAATTCTCACACACACGGCATCATCTCATCTAACTACTCCCCTCTGAAACTTGCGCTTCCCAGTCGTCCCTTTAAACTATTGCGCTCCCACGTCATTATCATCCACACTAATCCACCTGCGTCCCCACTACAGGTATCAGTCACTAACTAACCTTAACGTCACCTAATGTCATCTCCGCTAGATCCCCACACACCATATCCTAACCCACCCGGGCTAGTTTTCACTGCCATACACCCCATAATCTATTGCTCCTTTGCCCCCCAGCATGGGAAGGGTGGCAGATTTGCCATCCCACCCCATCGGGGGTCTCTCACTACCAATTTTGCACATCAAATTTCAACAAATTAAAAATTTGCCAATCATCTGCCAATCACTGTACCATTACCAATCATCACTCTGCCAATCCTTTGCCAATCATCAAATTTTGTTTTTCTCTAATTTTGGGGCCAAAACACTAACCTCATCACCCAGTCTACTCACTAATACCTCTCGGTGCGCCAATCCCTGTCCAAAGCCCGGCTTCGTAAAGCCAAGCAATGGATGCTGGTTGTTTTGTGCCAGCGGCTGGATACGTCCGGCACTCGGTGCAGGGACGGGGGCTTACCCGGGCCGAGATCCCACGCATCACCTCGGCGTGGAGCCATCCAATGTCCCGATCTCGACCTGCCGGCACGTCTCAACAAAACGTGGTCGCCATGACGACCCTTTCTATCGGGCTGCCCGCTCCGCCTAGTGGAGCACGGACGCGGCCGTTCAAAGCGAGGCCCAGCACGCACCGAGGGCCCGCTTCGGCTAAAAGTCGCTCTAACCTCTAACCCGTTTAACGTCGATGCTTCACCTGGACGCTTACACCCCGCAGCCCGTTCCTTGCTCACACATCCCGCCGTGCCCATGCTCCTCGTACCTTTCCTTACACACCCAGGTACACCCATTCCACTCACAGCCTTGGTCACACACCTGACCACCGAACACTTTGGCACACATTCGTTGCTCGCACACCTCACCAATACACCGCTTCGCACCCCCTCCTCGGTCACCTCCTCTGTGACAATCACAGGTGTGCTCTCATTCGCACACCCAACCACGTGCCTCACCACCAACTCCAGCGTGCATTCCCACTCACGCTCTACCATTCCAGGTGTGCATCCTTCCATCCCAGGTGTACATCCTCGCTCACCTGTCACAACTAACTCACGCTCCATGTCACTCTCACTACTTTCACCTCCATTCCTGACAGCGCACTCACCCTTACTCTTGACAGCGCACTCTTTCCCCATGCACCTGTCCATCACACACCTTTCTCGCGCACACTCTCCCGTCACACCCTCTGTAACACTCACCACAGGTGTGCATTCTTCCTTGCCTTTGACAGCGCACTCTTTCCTCATGCACCCGTCCGTTACACACCTCTCTCGCGCACACTCTCCCGTCACACCCTCTGCAACACTCACCACACCGCGCTTCCATGTGCCCCCTCGCACACGCGCTACGACCGACTCACTCTCGCCAGCACCCTCACTCCTTGGCACGCACTTTTTCCTCACACACCCCAGAGTCGGACTTTCTTGCACACCTCCTTTTTCGCACACCAGACCTGTCGCACACTTCACCAACGGCCTCTCACGAACACCCGGGTCTATCTCGACCCCCAAGCTTATTAAATCCCCTGGCGCATCATACGCACGACCATATTGGTCACCACTTACACCGCGTCCTCTTCCTCTTCGCTTCTCCTCCATCACCTGCGAATCCCTCATCCGGTTAATGAGCACATCATCACGATCCAAACACAGACTTTGGACCAATTCTTTTATCTCCTCTTTTATCTCCTTCTTATCCTCTCTCCGTCGCTTCTTAATTTCGCTCACCCCTTCTTCCACTTCTTCTAATTTCTGCTTCACCTCCTTCATTCCCCGGTACGTCTCCTCAAGCTCGTCCTCCAAGGCTACCTTGACCGTTTCCATGTGCGTCCTCACCTGCCGGTCCTTCGTCTCCATTACCTCTACCACCTCGTCCAACCTCGTTGTCAGTCCCTCACGTACCATCTGACATTCCCTCTTCGTTGCTACCAAGTCATTTTTTAGGTCATTTTGTGTCGCTTTTAAACCTCCTATTACCGCTGTGTTCTTCTTTACCTGGTCCGTTAGTTCTTTTTGTCCCTCCGTCAGCTGTTCCACCTCCTGCGTCAGGACCTCTATGCCCCCTTGTAACTTTACAGTCCCCTTTCTCACCTCCTTCTCCATGTGCTCCTTACAGTGCCTCACCTCCTCGCGCACTCCTCCGACCTCCTCACTCACTCCTCTTCTGATCTGCTCTCCCATCACTTGCATCTCCTGCCCAGATGCCACCCTCATCTGCTCCATTTCCTCCCTGTGAGCATCCAGTTTGGCTTCTACCCCCATTCTGACCCCCTCTATCTGCTGCCCCATTTGGTTAACTTCCCTTTCCGCTTGGTCCCTCATGTCCCTCAATTTGCCTTCCATCCTGTTTTCTAACCCCTCTAACCCATTTTTCACTCCCTCTATCTGATTCTCTTGAGCGGTCATTCTGTTTTCTACCCCCGTTAACCCATTTCTCACCTCTTTTATCCCATCGTCTAACCCCTCAAAATTTTTGTCTACCTTCTCACCAGTACCCCTCGCTTCGTCCCTCATTACCCCCATTTGCTCACTCTGAGCATCCATCCAGTTCTCCAATCGCTCACTATTCTGGGCCATAAGGGCCTTCATTTTCTCCATAAATAGGCCCCAATCCATCGGCGGCGCTGCCACGGTCGCGGGTGCGGTGATCAGCGAGGCGCCATTTTGCGCTCCCGCAATGTCGGGCACAACGACGCTATTTTGTGCGTCTGCTACCCTCGCTGCTTCGCTCTCCTCCTGTCCCTCATGTCCCTCAATTTGGTCCTGGACCGACCCTGCCTCACTCTCCCCTACCGGACCCCAGCTGTCTTGGTCTGCCATAGCGCGACTTTCAAAATTCGGGTTTTTATTTTCGTATAACAAAATCAAATTTCGCCGTTATAATTTCGCGCGGGAAACGCGCTCCGAATCGATTCTAATTGTTACAAATTTGGGCCTAATAAATTTAGTCCCGGGTCCGAATTCCACTCCTCGACACCAATTGTTACAGACGTGGCTTAGATGTTATTTACCGAGCGGTTTTGGTATGACCACGTCTGCACAAGTTACCCGATTATACCCGAACGTTGACTAATCGCGCTACGCTAGGTCAATGAAGGAAAAGACACACAGCTGGGATTCAAACGACACGACACCAGGGTTCAGTTCTCAAGACCTCCGGAGGAGGTTATATTGTTACGGAAGGTTAGATTACAAGGACGAGAGGTACAGCATAGAAAGACAAGCACTTAGACACAATCTTATATTAACCCCAACAGACGACAGATAAACGGGACAAAAGGCTGACTCACACGGGGATTGATGGCTAGGAAAGGCAGGATCGATGGCTCCAGGTGCACCGGGGCTCAAAGGTCAGAATCGACTCGGTCCGGTCCAGGGATGCGGGGAGGTATTCAGCGCTCGTACGTGGCAACTTCTCTCTCCAGGCTGGGGGCTCATCTGACGTCACGTCCGCAGTCCGCTACGTGGCCGCGTATATCCGGCGGGGAGTGACACGCCCTCGGCTCGTTAGCTCCGCCTCGTGGAATCGGCACGTTGCTTCTCATTGGGTGCGTGCGGGGGGTTTACCAGGCTCCGCCCTTGACGAGGAGCTGACAGCCAGCCCCTTTGTGGTAACCCCGTGGAGCGCATGGTCTGGAGCGCATTGTCAATGGCGGCTAACCGAGCCGGTGTCAGGACGCACACTCCCCCCCGCGCAGCGCCGTGCCCCTCTGTTGTTGTTGTTGTTGTTTGGGGAAGAAGATGGGAGGAGGTATGGGAAAGGTCCTAAACTCACTACTGGTGCCATATAATCACATTCTGGTGCAACGAAGAGTCAGAATTAATGGAAAGGAGTCCTTAACTGACATAGACTAAGAATAACTAGCAAGATGTCTGAAAGTTGTCTACGTGAGATGCGGTGGACCTGGGCACGACATTTAATGGGGGAAAAAGGGGAAGGTCGGCTCTACTGATTGTTGTTTACAGACAATGGGACTAGGGAATGGGGGATTGGGGATAGTTGGGGAGTATTGGGGAAATAGGGGAATATTTACAAGCGGATATGGAGGCCAAATTCCATATTCGCAACAGTATTTTTACTGTGAGCTAGGGAACATTGAGGACCTTTCTACATATGATCATGTGAAAAATAAGGACATTTTAGGACTTCATTGAAATTTCAAAAGAGCGAGTGAGGAGGACATCAGCAGACAAAAGGCAATTCATCTGTAGTTTCTGGGATTTGAATCTGGAGTTCCAGCTTCTTGAGTCATGTGTACTTCAGTAGACAAAAGGCAATTCATCTGTAGTATCTGGGATTTGAATCTGGAGTTCCAGCTTCTTGAGTCATGTGTACATCAGTAGACAAAAGGCAATTCATCTGTAGTATCTGGGATTTGAATCTGGAGTTCCAGCTTCTTGAGTAATGTGTACATCGGCAGACAAAAGGCAATTCATCTGTAGTATCTGGGAATTGAATCTGGAGTTCCAGCTTCTGGAGTCATGTGTACATCAGTACACAAAAGGCATTTCATCTGTAGTATCTGGGAATTGAATCTGGAGTTCCAGCTTCTGGAGTCATGTGTACATCAGTAGACAAAAGGCAATTCATCTGTAGTATCTGGGATTTGAATCTGGAGTTCCAGCTTCTTGAGGCATGTGTACATCAGTGGACAAAAGGCAATTCATCTGTAGTATCTGGGATTTGAATCTGGAGTTCCAGCTGCTTGAGTCATGTGTACATCAGCAGACAAAAGCTAATTAATTTGTAGTATCTGGGAATTGAATCTGGAGTTCCAGCTTCTTGAGTCATGTGTACATCAGTAGACAAAAGGCAATTCATCTGTAGTGTCTGGGATTTGAATCTGGAGTTCCAGCTTCTTGAGGCATGTGTACATCAGTAGACAAAAGGCAATTCATCTGTAGTATCTGGGATTTGAATCTGGAGTTCCAGCTTCTTGAGGCATGTGTACATCAGTAGACAAAAGGCAATTCATCTGTAGTTTCTGGGATTTGAATCTGGAGTTCCAGCTTCTTGAGGCATGTGTACATCAGTAGACAAAAGGCAATTCATCTGTAGTATCTGGGATTTGAATCTGGAGTTTCAGCTTCTTGAGTCATGTGTACATCAGTAGACAAAACGCAATTCATCTGTAGTATCTCAGATTTGAATCTGGAGTTCCAGCTTCTTGAGTAATGTGTACATCGGCAGACAAAAGGCAATTCATCTGTAGTATCTGGGATTTGAATCTGGAGTTCCAGCTTCTTGAGTCATGTGTACATCAGTAGACAAAAGGCAATTCATCTGTAGTATCTGGGATTTGAATCTGGAGTTCCAGCTTCTTGAGTAATGTGTACATCGGCAGACAAAAGGCATTTCATCTGTAGTATCTGGGAATTGAATCTGGAGTTCCAGCTTCTGGAGTCATGTGTACATCAGTGGACAAAAGGCAATTCATCTGTAGTATCTGGGATTTGAATCTGGAGTTCCAGCTTCTTGAGTCATGTGTACATCAGCAGACAAAAGCTAATTAATTTGTAGTATCTGGGAATTGAATCTGGAGTTCCAGCTTCTTGAGTCATGTGTACATCAGTAGACAAAAGGCAATTCATCTGTAGTATCTGGGATTTGAATCTGGAGTTCCAGCTTCTTGAGGCATGTGTACATCAGTAAACAAAAGGCAATTCATCTGTAGTATCTGGGATTTGAATCTGGAGTTCAAGCTTGTTGAGTCATGTGTACATCAGTAGACAAAAGGCAATTCATCTGTCGTATCTGGGATTTGAATCTGGAGTTCCAGCATCTTGAGGCATGTGTACATCATTAGACAAAATGCAATTCATCTGTAGTATTTGGGATTTGAATCTGGAGTTCCAGATTCTTGAGTCATGTGTACATCAGTAGACAAAAGGCAATTCATCTGTAGTATCTGGGGTTTGAATCTGGAGTTCCAGCTTCTTGAGTCACGTGTCTAGACAGGAATGCCAAACACACCGATCTTCAAATAAATCTCCTATCCAAATATCTGGGCTTCTGTGTATCTTGTGCCATGTACATTGAGTTTCACCACAGTAGAGTAAGGTGGGGAAAGATTCCCTACTGTTGGTCCTTTTGTTCAGTGTACTGAACAGCGTTTTTTTTTTAATCCCCTCCTGTGCCATCAGTCAGAGTCCTCTGGTGTTAACTTTCTGGATAGTAAACATATAACCAGGACCGAAGATGTCGTTTTGCAGACAGAGGAGGGATATTGCCTTGGTTGATATTTTTATGTTTGTCCATATGTGTGTCTGTCCATGCATCTGTGATAGGTTTTCGTTACCGCGATAACTTAACAACGGCTGAAGGGATCAAAGTCAAACTTAGTAAAAGTACGTCGAATGATGTAAAGATAATAATAATAATAATACATTTATTTTATATAGCGCTTTTCAAGAAGCCCAAAGGCGCTTTGACAGAGTACAAAAAACAAGTGCAAAAAGACAAAAATCAATAGGTAAATAATCAAAGCAAAAGGAAGGAGAAGGAGAAGAGATAGTCAGGGGTTAAATGTTGTGAGTTAAATGTTGAATGCAGTGTTGAACAGGTGGGTCTTGAGTGATGTTTTGAATGTGGTGAGTGAGGAGGAGTCTCTGATGGTGTGAGGTAGTGAGTTCCAGAGGGTGGGAGCAGCGATGGAGAAGGCCCTGTCCCCCCAGGATCTGAATTTGGTCCGGATGGGTGGGGGGAGTCAGGAGGTTGGTACCAGCAGAGCGGAGGTTGCGGGTGGGAGTGTGTCTGGAGAGGAGGTCAGTCAGGTAGGATGGGGCCAGGTTATGGAGGGCTTTGTAGGTCAAGAGGAGGATTTTGTACTGGATTCTCTGGGGGATGGAGAGCCAGTGAAGCTTATAAAGGACGGGGGTGATGTGGTCAAGGGTCCGGGAATGGGTGATTAGACAGGCAGCAGAGTTCTGAATGTATTGGAGTTTATTGGTGATTATTGAGGGTGAACCATAGAGGAGGCTGTTGCAGTAGTCCAGACGGGAGGTGATGAAGGCGTGGATGAGGGTTTCCGCAGCCGTGGAGGAGAGGGATGGACGGAGACGGGCGATGTTTTTCAGGTGAAAGAAGGCTGTCTTTGTGATCTGTTTTATTGTATTTGTCGAAGGAGAGGGTTTGGTCAAAGATGATGCCAAGATTCCGGATGTGAGGGGAGGTGGATACTGGGAAACCGTCGATGTTGAGGGCAAAGTTATGGGTGGATTTGGTGAGCGTTTTTGAGCCAATGATGATTATTTCAGATTTATCATAGTTAAGTTTGAGGAAGTTGATTTGAAGCCAGGATTTTATTTCAGTGATGCAGTTTGTCAGGATAGAGTGGGTGGCGGTGGAGATGGACTTGGTGGAGATGAAAAGCTGGATGTCATCGGCGAAGCAGTGGAATTGAAGACCATGACGGCGGATTAAGTGACCAAGGGGGGACAGGTACAGGATGAAGAGGAGGGGGCCAAGAACTGAACCTTGGGGGACACCTTGGGGGAGGGGAGCAGTGGGGGATTTGCAGTTATTGATGGAGATGAACTGGCGTCTGTCAGAGAGGTATGATTTGATCCAATTGAGGGCAGTGCCGGTAATGTCAAAGGTGGTTTCAAGTCGTGTGAGGAGGATGGTGTGATTGATGGTGTCAAAGGCGGCGCTGAGGTCGAGGAGGATGAGAATGTTGAGGTTGCCGGTGTCAGAGGAGAGGAGAAGGTCGTTGGTGATTTTGAGGAGAGCAGTTTCAGTACTGTGGTTGGAGCGGAATCCGGATTGGAATGTTTCATACAGGTTATTGGCAGAGAGGTGATGTTTGAGTTGAGTGGCTACAGCGCGTTCCAAAACTTTTGACAGAAAGGGTAGGTTGGAGATGGGTCTGAAGTTGTTTAGGGTGTCAGGGTTTAGTCCAGGTTTTTTCAGAATGGGGGTAACAGCAGCAATTTTGAGGGATGGTGGGACGATGCCTGTAGACAGGGAGGAGTTTATTGTTGCAGTGATAAGTGGAGAGAGAGCAGGAAGGGAGGCCTTGACAAAGCTGGAGGGGATGGGGTCAAGAGTGCAGGTGGCAGTTTTCATTCCTATGAGGAGTTCAGAGAGGTCAGTAGGGGAGACTTGGGAGAACTGAGACAGGGGTTGGCAGGATAAGGGGAGGCAGGTGGTTTGAGGGGGAGCGGGTGCGGTGGTGGTTAAGCTGTTGTAGATATTGTCAATTTTGCTTTGGAAGAATGAAAGGAAGGAGATGCAGTTTTCTACTGTGACTGACTGGGTGGTGGTGTTCAGGGGGCTGAGGAGTTTGTTTATTGTAGATAAGAGAGCTTTTGGGTTTCCAGAGCCAGAGTGGATAATTTGAGAGTTGTAGGCGGAGCGGGCGCGGGAGAGGGCATCTTTGTAGTGCTGTAGGTGGTCCTTGTAGGCTTGGGAGTGAATTGTGAGACCTGTTTTATTGCGGAGTCTTTCAAGTTGGCGAGCACGAGTTTTCATCAGGCGGAGTTCAGGGATAAACCAGGGAGCAGAATGGGTGAAAGAAACTGTTTTGGTTTTTATAGGCGCAAGCTGGTCAAGGCAGGAGGAGAGAGTGTGGTTGTAGTATTCAGTGAGGTCAGAAGGGGTGTGGAGGTCAACAAAGGGAGAAGTGGACATTTTTTCAGAGAGGGTGGATGAGAATGAGGTAGGTGAAAGAGCGTTTAGCTTACGGAAGTTGATAGTGCGATAATGCCTTGGTGCTGGGGTGGGGATGTTGATGGTCATAGTGATGGCTAAGTGGTCAGAGAGGGTCAGAGAAGATGAACCGATTATATATTTGGGGTCATGAGGTCAAAGGTCAGAGGTCCCATTCGGTAAAAATTATGTTACTGAGCTAACTTGTGAAACAGCGATGGGATTTTGATCAAATTTGGTATCAGTATATATTATGATGTAAAGATGAACTGGTTATTAGATCTCAGCATCAAGAGGTTAAAGGTCAGAGTCTGTAATAGGTTTTCGTTATCGCGATAACTTAAGAACGGCTTAAGTGAACAAAGTCAAACCTGGTACAAGTATGTATAATGATCAATGATGTACAGATGAACTGATTATATATTTTGGGGTCATGAGGTCAAAAGTCAGAGGTCCCGTTAGGTCAAAATTCTGCTACGGGGCTAACTTGTGAACCAGTGATGATGTAAATGTATTTGACCAAACTTTGCATAAGTAAATATTATGATGCAAAGATGAATTGGTTTCATTTCGACATCAAAGGTCAGAGGTCATGTCAGGTAAAAGTGTGATACTTGATAACAGCTGAAGGGATTTAAATCAAAATTGGTACAAATATGTATAATGATGTAATAATGTGGGTGGAAGACGTCGTGACGTCGAAGAGTGTCGTTATAGTTCTTTCTTTTTTCCCACTTTTCTTCTCACATAACTTTTCTTCTTCTGCCCTTCTGTTTATACTGTATACTGATTATCTCCTTGTGTTTTCTCTCATTTGATTTCGATTTTTATTGCTGTGCTAATGCAGCAGTAGTTTGTCTGGTTTCATGGTGTTTTGTGTAAAATGGATTATATCTACAATATTTTTCGTTATAATGAAAAACTTGTTGATATATCCTATCTACAAGTACAATCTATCTACAAGAAATTAATGCAGTTTTCAAATGTTCTTTAAGATTCTGTGCAAAATTTTCTTCCTGTTCTTGGTTCCTTCATGGCCAGATGCCACCTTCTATTCTCAAAGAGTCAATCTTCTCAAGCCGAGGACACCTATTCTGGAATTGTGTTTTTAAAACTTTTTGTTAATTGTTGGTTCACATTTGTTGATTTAATTTATTTGTGCATCTCATTCAGTGTCTTTGTTTGTAATTTATGTGCTGAGTTTGTGTGCTTACCCATTTTAATCGGGGGTGTCTTTCAGGTCCTCCCTTCATGTGTGTTTCCTTCCATTCCTCTTTTCCTGATCTTTCTTCATTCCCCTGTTTATTGTGCCACTGCTCTGCTGTCGGTGCATTCCCTTTTCCCTCTCCTTCACCTTGCTCTTCTATGAGCCTTAATTTCGTTCAAAAATTGTGTTCAATGTCATTTGTTCAATCAAAGTGATGTCAAGGAAAGATATTTTCAAACTTTAAACGAGAAATAGTGTAAATACAGCAGAGCCTTATTCGAATGTACCATCAAATACCCATGTGAACTGACCATCTGAATCAAGTGAGGTTTTGTCATGTTAGACGTTATACAATGATTTGTTTTATAGTGTTCATCACAAAATGTGCGAAGGGAATTGATTCTTACTTTATCACTATTTGTAAAAAGGAGTGCCAGAAAAGCAGAATACAATTTTAACAAATATCAAAGATCTAACTCTAACAGTATCCTATTATCAAGACAATCATTTAATGATGTCTATCTCAGCTAGATACGTATTGGTAGTGGGCCAGGTAAGTTAGCAAATATAAACGACATTGAAATATGGATTCTTAGATTAGGTTTTGACATAATTATAGGGCTTACTTTGTTGCCTCAAGTGATATTCTCTGTATGAATGTGCAGGAAATTATAAGACACCAAATAAAACCTTTCCTTCTTAAGTGTGGTTGAAAAACATGTGTCCATCAACCAAAAGGAGTTATGATGTAAATGAAGTGTAAATGCGCCTTACTTTAGGCTATCTAGGGAGGGAAATTTTGTTCTGATCGGAAAATCCTTAGTCAAGTTATAGTGAAACATGTTAAAATGTCTATAATTAGGTCATGACCTTAAAAATTAGTTCAAGGTCAAAATTTTTTATCATCAATCCTGCATACTTTTTACCCTGCACTCACGAAGCGAAAAGCAGGGTTAAGCATTCAGTTACGTACGTGTGCCGTACGTGTGCCATCTTGGAAAAACTTCGCATCTCTATATCTCTGAAACCACTCGATGGAAAAAATTGAGACCTGGCTCATTGTCAACTACTCCCCATGGGGAATAAGGTTTGTTAATGATGATGTCATCGGTGCCTTCGTTATGACGTCATAATTCGACAAATACAACACTTATCCATCCGATCATTATGATTTTTTTTCAACAACTGCCATGATCTTTCCTGGGAAAACCACATTTCCAAGCTGGCCTCCAAAGCCAGTCGCCGACTGGGCATCCTCCGTCGTGCGAAGTCCTTCCTTGGCACACCTGAGCTCCTCACCACATACAAGGCTTTCATCCGCAGCTCAATGGAGTACTGCTCTCCCCTCTGGGCTGGTGCTCCTGCCTCACACCTAGCTCGTCTTCACGCTGTTGAAACCAAAGCATTCAGAATCATTGGAATCTCCCGCGATGAAGCTAACTCCAAGGGCCTTTCACTTAATCACCGCAGGCAGGTTGGTGGTCTTTCCGTCTTCTACCGACTCCTCTCCGACCTTGCCCCCCCCCAGCTCTCTCTGGGCTCTGTCCCCCAAATATTCCTGCAGGTCGCACAAGATCTGCCTGCAACCCTCTTATGGTTAAACTGCCAAAATCAAGACTCTCTGCTCACCTTCACTCCTCCATTCCTCTTTTCTCCCGCCTCTGGAACAAACTCCCTCACTCTCTTCAATCCCACTCCTCCCTCCAGGTCTTTAAAACGGCTGTTCACCACCATCTCTTATCTTCCCCAATCCAAAACCTTGATCTTTTCTACCCCCGCTAATTTCACCCCAAATCCACTTTTTTGAGGTGACTTTTGACTTCTTTACTGGAAGTCCTTGGTGTCCTTGCGTTTTATACCTATCCTGCCTCCCCCCAGGCCCTCTCCCTCCAAAAACATCTCCCGATGTCCCTGCTCTCAAATGTTGTGTTTGTGTGCTTCCTCCCCTTCTCTCCCCATCTTGTCGACCGCTCCCCTTTTTATATACTTTGTTTGCTTGTTTGTTTGATTTGTTTGTTTGATAAATGTTAGCTCTTTCACGAGCCTCGACTCTATACAAAAAAAACCAAAAAAAAACTATTGGTCTGATGGACACAAAATTTTCACCATAGGAGCGCCTCCTCCTTTAGAATATTTTAATGATAATCATGACGTCATAAGTCATGTGGTACAAGCACTATCTTGGAAAAACCTAAAAATGTTGCACCTCTATATCTCCAAAACCGCTGCATGGAAAAAATTGAAACATGGCTCATTGTAAAGAACTCCATATGGCGAATAGGTGTTGTTAACGATGGCGTCATTGGAGCCATAATTATGACGTCATAATTCGACAGGGACAATGCTTAGTCTGATCAGTTTGAAATGTATTGAGCATGATCTATGCAACAATTATATTAGAGAATATAAATGTATGATGGCATCGCTCACGTGGTCTGGCAGCCATATTGGATCAAAGAAAAACAATGTTCAAAATCAGAAGAGTTGGCTCACAACAAGTTGACTGCGCAGGGTAAGTATTCTATGAATACCATCAGGTTATTCATATTATTGATGTAAAATTTCATTCCAAAAGTCCCTGCTGGATCTGAGACAAAGCTCAGACATTGGGAGTACAGGAAGAAAAAATAATAAAATAATAATAATAATTTTCTAATTAGTAGTTTAGTACTCCTAGGAAACTGGGGTATCATAAAAAAACTGGGGGCACGAATTATAGAAACAAACCCTACAATAGTAATAAGCCTTCCCCTTTTTGGGAGGGTTAAATATATTTTCAAGGGGAATTCCTGTGGAATATTTTTCATAGTTTTCCCCATAATCAGTGATCAAGTGTAAACCTGAAAATCATGGAAGCAAGAATAATTATGCATTATATATTTTTACATATGGTCTGCCAAAAGAAGTGTAGGAATTTCAAATTACCATATTTTCTAAAAACATTAATGAAAATCAATTTCTGTTTTTTCAGATTGAAAATGCAGGGATATAATTTTCATGATGAACAGGTGGACAATCCAACAGAGTCATCTTTTTATTGAACTTTTCTTAAAGAACATCATTGCAGGTTAAAGAGCACCTACGCGGTCATCCGTAGTTGTGTTTTAAGATTTCGGGAAGCAGGAACGGAAAATGATCAAACACGATCAGGTAGACCACGGTCTGGAAAAACACAAGGAAATATTTGGCTGTGTTTTCCATACAGAGTACAGCTTGTGCAGGAAATCCTTCCAACTGATTTTGAAAATCACAAGTCGTTTTTGACAAAACTGAAGGAACTTTTTACTGAAGATGACTTTGGGTGGAAGCACCAACCTGTCACCTGTCCTTATTAGACAAGCTCCAGAAGCGTGTAGTCAATTTGGCTGGAGTAGAGCTTGGCTCTTCTCTACAATAACTTTTACACCTTAGGTCTGATGCTACTCATGGTAATTGCTCGACTTCTCTTTCCAACTTGGTACCTTTTTTCAGAGTCTTCTGTCGGGAGACTGGTTTTGCCACCATTTCACACGTGGGCACAATCTGCCCATACCTACGTGAAGAACGAAGAGTTTTTCTCCACGTGCTGCTTCAATTTGAAATTATTTACCCGTCACTTACTTCCCCACGTCTTATGATCCATTTTCTTTCAAGAATAATATAAATTTCTATTTGATCGTTCTGCTTTTATCCTTTTTTTGTCTTTTTTGTAGCTTTTTCACACATTTAGTGGCTCTCAGCCTTGTTTAGGGCGAACATCAATAAAATAAAAAAAAGGTCTAATATCTCACTTGTCATGAGTGACTGAGCTCGTTTTTATTTGAATGGTTTCATTAAAGTCCATGAAACAATTGAAATTGGTAGATTACCTTCAACTTTTGCTATCACTGGGGAGGAGTACTTTTCCTTGTTTTCCCCCGTCACTGGGGACAGGTACATTTACAGGTACTTTTCCTTTCTTTTCCCCATCACTGTCGGTAGGTACTTTTCCTTGTAAAGTGTACGACACAGGCAATGCTCCACACAACTCATTAAAACAGTTCTGGGAAAACATGTATTCCAATTATACGCCACCTTTCAATATAAGGTAGAAATTAAGGAACATGTAAAATCTGGAAAAGGTGATTCTGATTATTTATCCGACATCACATCTTTAGTTGAACACCAAAACAATCACATACTCACACAAGAAATATAAACTCCTTCACTGTTTTTACAACCAGGAAACGACCTGCCACATCGATCAGTGGGATTTATCCACCACACACCATCATGTCTGTGGTCCACACAAGCAAATCGCGATAAGTAGCTAGGCTAGTTACACAATTGGAATGCCGATGCTGCAAATCCAGTGCATATGTACAGCCAGCTTCTCCTTACTGAGCTGAGAACAAAAAGTTCAAGTGTTGTAGGGCCCGAGATTAATTACTCAGGGAAAACGGCCACCACTACCTGTCTCACACAAGCATGTTACACAGCAATGCTGAACTCGATTTCCTTTTGAAAGCTGCTGAAAGAAGATTCAACGACAAAATATTACCCTCTCTCCCATAGGCCATCTCCGAGGAACGTCAGTGCTGTGGCGATACAGACTGGATCCACAGATGGAGCTTTGAACAGTAGATTTAAAGAAAAAAACGACAGGCCACAACATCACTATAATCAGCAATGTTGTCAAACCAGGTATTCTTTAACACTACCGCACGTGCTGAGATTCACACCTGTCGACGGAGCAGCCATAGGCAACGATACGGTTCATACACTGACATGCAAGTGGCACCACCTTAACTTCATTCATGATGTCACACTTTATTTTCAAAAATTAGTTTGTCTGTTCGTCCCTTTTAACAGCTTAAATATTTATATGATGTCACCACTTAATTTCTACTCCCCTCAAATGAAATAATACTGTCTTTTGTAATCATTTGGGTGGTATAAGGAATAGATCTTTGTAATATGAAAGCTAGATCATCAAAGTTTTTAACGGCATAGCCCATAGGGCAAAGCCGTCTAGAACAGTGTTTGTCTGTCCGTATGTACTGTATGTATGTACAATACGTATGTATGTATGTATGTCCCCTCAAATGTACACCAATCAGAGCTGAGGATCTGGTCACATGACAGGGGTGATGTGATGTCATTACGGCGGTACGACGGCTGACCACACACCACCATTTTGATCCCTATGCCGTTCAGGCCGGACATATCGTTGAACCTGTCATGTATCACAATCTTCATACTCTACCTTCACATTTTTCATTCATTGTGAAACACAAACAAACACGTGAAACACATGAAGTAAAACACGTGAAAATAAGGATCGTTTATAACACTCGATTGTTATCGTGGATGTGGTGGTTGTTGTTTGTGGGTTTTTTCTGTGTAGTTTTATATCTTTTTCTATTGCTTCGCAAAATATCACTACTGTATATATAATTTTGTATGCTCATTCCATGTCCTTCTAAAGGGTTTCTACTGTCGTAGAAAAATTAATGTTTCTGTTCAAACCGCTGTGTGAATAAACCATGCATTAGCGCTTCTTCCTCTTCTTCAAACTCGCAAAGAGGCTCTTTGAGCCGGCAAATTCGTGATTAAACAAACGATTTTTTTTACGGCGTAGATGTTTGGTTTCTGTATTTACAGCATTTGTGTCTCCGTATGTATTTATGTATGTCCTTCACATATTTATCCTACATATTGGGTAAATTTTATAGCCGATAATTACACTTCTGAAAGGTAGAATGTAATGCCATTTGGCTTTGACAGTTATGCTTCTTTCAACACCCTTTAGGGAACGTTCATATTGTCGTGTGGCTACCCTGTAGTGAACACCGCAGGGCGACACGGATGACCAAACGAGCTTTAACTCCAAGGCGTTCAATCCAATGGCGCACCTTTGTCATATGCATGGGGGTGGGGTGGGGGGAGGGAAGCGGGGGAAGAGCCATGAGCGCTTACCTGCATGGGTCCACCGGCCGTCTTCGCACCTGTGATGATTAATTCAAAACCGGCACAGGATTTAACCGTACAAAAATACCGGCGTTATGAAAGAAATGCCGGTAACAAAATAATGCACGATAAAAACTATGATTCCTAAATGGGACGTCCCCACACCAACCCGTATACAGACAAAGGAGAAAAAATAACTGGAAAATAAATATGTGTGTGTGGGGCACTTAGCTCTGAGCGGCTCTTGAACCTTGTAACGAATTGTCCCGGATAGTTACAGGCCTCCACATCTTTGCACAGGAACCATAGGCTGCACTGCCACGAGAGGGGAACTAGGCCTCGCTGAGCAGTCCGCTCCTCTCCCGCCGAGTGCGAAGTCAGCAGGCCGCGCCCATTCCACTCGCCCCCGCTCATTCCCGTCAATCTTGTTCACCAACACCGATGTGCCAAGGAAAAGAAAAATACGGCCGTGCCTTCAATCGGAACCCCGCGCCAAGAGAGAATGCAAATGCGTCCACCTTCCACCAATACCTCCAGCTCAAGAGGCACCATATGTGTAACTGCTCGCTATGGAGGCCAGCTCGGAGAGAGAAAAGCCACGAGAAACAAAAATGTCAGGGAGACGACCGCTCGCCACCAAACCCAGAAAACGAGACATCAAATGTCCGCCCTCCAACTCCTTTGTACTGAAGGCTCTGACGTCATCCTACGATGTCTGCGTGTCTGCTCCAATCAGCTAGTGCCATTTCATCGCTCTTGGTGTCCTGACCAATCGCTGCTCTTCGGGGTGTGGCCTCCCACACCTGCCTGCTTGATGTGGTGATGTGCCTGCTGGCAGCCCCAGCAGTAGTTGAATGTCCCGGTTCTGGTCACTTTTATTTAGTGTTATAAATGCGCGATTGCCTGGCTTTGTGTGTGTGCTGCTGGTGTCATAAGGAACAGAGGAAAAATAACAGAGGCCATTACATACAGTGGATTAATTACCCATAATCCCTAACTAATTAACATAACCCCACTGCTCATGATGGGAACAAAGATATACGCTTGCACAACATATGGTCCGCCGGATCCCTACTTATGTACATGGGGGTTTCTTCTTCTTCACGACAGTCGGAGCACACTACCTATACCATTCTACCTGGCTCTAAGGTAATCATTGCCTACCTCCAACAAACATGACAATATATTACATCATATACCTGTTTGGGGCAAATTATCACACTTGATGCTTGGGGGGAACTGAAATTATGACAACAGGGTGATGATATAAGACGGGGGCGGGGGAGCGGCCTCTCTCAAAACTCACTGGGTGGTCACTCAAGGAGGTTGGTGGCAGGATTTGCGCTCCGGCCACCGTAAAACACCTCATTCTGTAACACACACAGTGGTGTGTGTCGGGATGGTGCTGAGCTCACTTTGATAGTGTTGACTAGCTGACCAACCTATAGAATAAACCAGTATCTCAATGCAATCTCTTCACTGCCATGGTGACAGACAGCTTAGAGACTTAGAGTACTTCAAAATAATTTAATACTTACATTATTTGCTACCTTGAATCTCCACCCAGGTCATACTATCCTATTCAACTAAACTATCAAACAAGCCAGGCTAGGCCGCTGTTAGACTTTCAGTCTTGTTTAAATATCAGTATAAAAGCCAAGTTACCAATATAGTTGCCATGGCAACATAATCGGCCAATCACAGCCTGATCTATTAGATTGAGATAATGTCATGAGGAATCGATATCTGAAATACAAAAGCTAAATGTTCAACGGTTTTTTAAATATCGTGTACACAAACGTACATGGACAGACGTCAGTCAGTCAGGTCGGTCGGTCGGTCGGAGCTCATTTAAATGTTCCCGTCTCCGACCTTGTCAGAGGGGCAGGAGACAAAACTTATACATGCAAGATAGGGGATTACAGATTCAATTTCTCTTATGGCAGATGAATTGCCATTTAAAGTATTTACTTGTTTGTTTTGACTTGTCGTTCCACCCACGCTCATTTTTTGGTGAAATTAACGATTTCATTCATTCCAAGTAGAATCAGGAATTGTACCACGTGACATCCTATGCTATGATAGCACGATCTTATAATGGGCAATCTTTTCTGTTAAGAAATTGAATACAAGTTGTGCCCCAAAGAGGAAGATCATAGGTACTGTATGTGCCGATAAACTCAGCAAAGGCACAAACCTGAACACACGACTTGTGAAGCAGAGCAGGTAGATGCTCTCACAAAGGATGTCGGTCTTCCTGAATGTCATGACGTAAGAAAAAAAAATGGTGGAAAGCCGGCCATCAATGTCAGGGGGTGACCTGGGAAGTAATACATGACCGTGCTAATGGCATGTAATTCTAAAGGGTAATTCTAAAGGGTAATTATAAAAGGTAATTCTAACGGGTAATTCTAAAAGGTAATTCCAAAGGGTAATTCTAAAGGGTAATTCTAAAGGGTAATTCTAAAGGGTAATTCTAAAGGGTAATTCTAAAGGGTAATTCCAAAGGATAATTCCAAAGGGTAATTCTAAAAGGTAATTCTAAAGGGTAATTCTAAAGGGTAATTCTAAAGGGTAATTCTAAAGGGTAATTCCAAAGGATAATTCCAAAGAGTAATTCTAAAGGGTAATTCCAAAGGATAATTCTAAAGGGTAATTCTAAAGGGTAATTCTAAAGGGTAATTCTAAAGTCTAATTCCAAAGGGTAATTCCAAAGGATAATTCTAAAGGGTAATTCTAAAAGGTAATTCTGAAGGGTAATTCTAAAGGATAATTCCAAAGGATAATTCTAAAGGGTAATTCTAAAAGGTAATTCTAAAGGGTAATTCTAAAGGGAAATTCGAAAAGGTAATTCTGAAGGGTAATTCTAAAGGGTAATTCTAAAGGGTAATTCTAGAGTGTAATTCTAAAGGGTAATTCTAAAGGGTAATTCTAAAGGGCAATTCTAAAGGGTAATTCTAAAGGGTAATTCTAAAGTCTAATTCCAAAGGGTAATTCCAAAGGATAATTCTAAAGGGTAATTCTAAAAGGTAATTCTAAAGGATAATTCTAAAGGGTAATTCTAACGGGTAATTCTAAAGGGTAATTCTAAAGTGTAATTCTAAAGGGTAATTCTAAAGGGCAATTCTAAAGGGTAATTCTAAAGGGTAATTCTAAAGTCTAATTCCAAAGGGTAATTCTAAAGGGTAATTCTAAAGGGTAATTCTAAAAGGTAATTCTAAAGGGTAATTCTAAAAGGTAATTCCAAAGGGTAATTCTAAAGGGTAATTCTAAAGGGTAATTCTAAAGGGTAATTCTAAAGTGTAATTCTAAAGGGTAATTCTAAAGGGTAATTCTAATGGGTAATTCTAAAGGGTAATTCTAAAGTGTAATTCTAAAGGGTAATTCTAAAAGGTAATTCTAAAGGGTAATTCTAAAGGGTAATTCCAAAGGGTAATTCTAAAGGGTAATTCTAAAGGGTAATTCTAAAGTCTAATTCCAAAGGGTAATTCTAAAGGGTAATTCTAAAGGGTAATTCTGAAGGGTAATTCTAAAGGGTAATTCTCAAGGGTAATTCTAAAGGGTAATTCTGAAGGGTAATTCTAAAGGGTAATTCCAAAGGGTAATTCTGAAGGGTAATTCTAAAGGGTAATTCCAAAGTGTAATTCTAAAGGGTAATTCTAAAGTCTAATTCCAAAGGGTAATTCTAAAGGGTAATTCTAAAGGGTAATTCTAAAGGGTAATTCTAAAGGGTAATTCCAAAGGGTAATTCTAAAGGGTAATTCTAAAGGGTAATTCTAAAGTCTAATTCCAAAGGGTAATTCTAAAGGGTAATTCTAAAGGGTAATTCCAAAGGGTAATTCTAAAGGGTAATTCTAAAGGGTAATTCTAAAGTCTAATTCCAAAGGGTAATTCTAAAGGGTAATTCTAAAGGGTAATTCCAAAGTGTAATTCTAAAGGGTAATTCTAAAGTCTAATTCCAAAGGGTAATTCTAAAGGGTAATTCTAAAGGGTAATTCTAAAGGCTAATTCCAAAGTGTAATTCTAAAGGGTAATTCCAAAGGGTAATTCTAAAGTGTAATTCTAAAGGATAATTCTAAAAGGTAATTCTGAAGGGTAATTCTAAAGGGTAATTCCAAAGGATAATTCTAAAGGGTAATTCCAAAGGGTAATTTTAAAGGATAATTCTAAAAGGTAATTCTGAAGGGTAATTCGAAAGGGTAATTCTAAAGGGTAATTCTAAAGGGTAATTCTAAAGGGTAATTTTAAAGGGTAATTCTAAAGGGTAATTCTAAAGTCTAATTCCAAAGGGTAATTCTAAAGGGTAATTCTAAAGTGTAATTCTAAAGGGTAATTCTAAAGTCTAATTCCAAAGGGTAATTCTAAAGGGTAATTCTAAAGGGTAATTCTAAAGGGTAATTCCAAAGGGTAATTCTAAAGGGTCATTCTAAAGGCTAATTCCAAAGGGTAATTCTAAAGGGTAATTCTAAAGGGTCATTCTAAAGGCTAATTCCAAAGTGTAATTCTAAAGGGTAATTCCAAAGGGTAATTCTAAAGGGTAATTCCAAAGGGTAATTCTAAAGGGTCATTCTAAAGGCTAATTCCAAAGTGTAATTCTAAAGGGTAATTCTAAAGGGTAATTCTAAAGGGTCATTCTAAAGGCTAATTCCAAAGTGTAATTCTAAAGGGTAATTCCAAAGGGTAATTCTAAAGGGTAATTCCAAAGTGTAATTCCAAAAGGTAATTCTAAAGGATAATTCTAAAAGGTAATTCTAAAGGGTAATTCTAAAGTGTAATTCTAAAGGGTAATTCTAAAGGGTAATTCTAATGGGTAATTCTAAAGGGTAATTCTAAAGGGTAATTCTAAAGGGTAATTCTAAAGGGTAATTCTAATGGGTAATTCTAAAGGGTAATTCTAAAGGGTAATTATAAAGGGTAATTCTAAAGGGTAATTCTAAAAGGTAATTCTGAAGGGTAATTCTAAAGGGTAATTCTAAAGGGTAATTCTGAAGGGTAATTCTAAAGGGTAATTCCAAAGGGTAATTCTGAAGGGTAATTCCAAAGGGTAATTCTAAAGGGTAATTCTGAAGGGTAATTCTAAAGGGTAATTCTAAAGGGTAATTCTAGAGTGTAATTCTAAAGGGTAATTCTAAAGGGTAATTCTGAAGGGTAATTCGAAAGGGTAATTCTAAAGGGTAATTCCAAAGGGTAATTCTAAAGGGTAATTCCAAAGGATAATTCTAAAGGGTAATTCTAAAGGGTAATTCCAAAGGGTAATTCTGAATGGTAATTCTGAAGTGTTCTAAAAGGTAATTCTATTAGGTAATGCTAATGGGTAATTTTAAAGAGTTATATAGGGTAATTCGAATGTGTTTCTACAGTGTTCTAAAGTCTGATTATAATGTGATTCTTTCTTTTCTAGACTTTGCCTATTTCATATTAACATACCAAACTGCACCACTTCGGACATGGGTGTGTTTTTTTTTTACAGTGTGCCGATGATAACTCGAATAGTTTTGCGAAAGACACCATGGGATATTTCACACCTACCCACTAATGACAGCAGAAGGACACCCGGCTTAATGTCTTCCCAAGGGCCGGCCCTTCCTGTGAAGCACCAATCCGACAGTTTTTCGTCAGCTCAGCAATCAGACCCCAAACTCAACGGGTCAAAAGTAAATGTGATACCTTTGCATCCTGTGGAACACCTAGACAGCCATATGGACCGAAAAGCGAGTGGCATTCTACCTTTATCTACACACCAAAAGGAAATCCGAGCACTATGTCTGATGTGTTTTATTGTTTTTATCATAATCGGTCAAGGTCTCTGTAATTGGGAACAGCTGTGATCGTCATGTTGCAGGATTCCGGCCACGGTCCAACTCCCGGCTTTTCCATGCTACAGCAGGCAGGACTTTCACAACCCCATGAATTCCCAAAGCCAATGGGACGACACGACAGCAATTTGCAGTTGTGGCTTTTGTCTTTTGTGTAAAATCAACGGTCTCGATCGGCATCACCACCAAGTTTCAAACAAAAAAGGTTCATCCAATCGGTTGGTAACCAAAAAAAAACCACGACATCCTCAGGATGTACCAATCGACAACATGGTGAAAATGTATGCCGGAAGTGATATCCATAACAATTTCACTTTCCTTAAGCTCATTTTCAAGTCACCTGTCTGTTAGTTCGGATATTTTGACAGTAATTTCCTCGTGTGAAAGAGAGCGTGACTGTTGGGATTTCAAGAACAGCCTCAATATATTGCAGTTGAACTTAACAAGTTTACTAATGCTCCCATTAGCTACATTTTAATAAGTGTGGGATGTAAATTTTATACATGCCAAATTATGTCATGTAGGGATCAAACTGGAAGCAGCAATTTAATTGCGAAGCCACTAATGACCATATCGGCACAGGAATGCGGGCCGCTCCCTGATTAAGCAATTAGGTCAAATTGCTTGCTGCTGCTGCTTGCGAGACAGCTGTTACCGTCAAGTAGCATCCGTTTCCCAGATGGAAACAACCAGAAGAAATGGGCGATTCAAAGTGAAATTTAAAAAAGAATCCATGGAGCAAGCTGCATGATGCGTTTGCTACCAGTTGCTCACTCAGCCTGAAACTTGAAACTTGCATAAAACCACACCTATTTGCTGTTTTACCTACATTCCTGTAAAATAAAAATATATTCCTGTAGAGGCCTAAAAGTCCTGTAGAATCTGTCCTGTAGAATTAAAAAAAAAGCATTGTTTTTTATATTTTTTTAATCGCAGAAAACATTTGCTTAAATTAATCATTTTTTTACAAGTTCGCAATCAAGCAATACCAAGGCCAGAATATTGTAAAGTTCAAAGCTACTTGCATCACGTTGCAGAACTCCATGTTGCAGAATTGTTGCTTCATGTTGCAGAACTGTTGCTTCATGATGCAGAACTGTTGCTTCATGTTGCGGAACTGTTGCTTCATGCTGCAGAACTGTTGCTTCATGCTGCAGAACTGTTGCTTCATGCTGCAGAACTGTTGCTTCATGTTGCAGAACTGTTGCTTCATGATTGCAGAACTGTTGTTTCATGCTGCAGAACTGTTGCTTCATGATTGCAGAATTGTTGCTTCATGTTGCTGAACTGTTGTTTCATGTTGCAGAACTGTTGCTTCATGCTGCAGAACTGTTGTTTCATGATTGCCGAATTGTTGCTTCATGTTGCAGAACTGTTGCTTCATGCTGCAGAACTGTTGCTTCATGTTGCAGAACTGTTGCTTCATGTAGCAGAACTGTTGCTTCTTGTTGAAGAACTGTTGTTCATGTTGCAGAACTGTTGCTTCATGATTGTAGAATTGTTGCTTCCTGTTGCAGAACTGTTGCTTCATGTTGCGGAACTGTTGCTTCATGCTGTAGAACTGTTGCTTCGTGTTGCAGAACTGTTGCCTCATGTTGCAGAACTGTTGCTTCATTTTGCATAATTGTTGCTTCATGTTGCAGAACTGTTGCTTCATGTTGCAGTACTGTTGCTTCATGTTGGAGTACTGTTGCTTCATGTTGCAGAACAGTTGTTTCATGTTGCAGAACTGTTGCTTCATGTTGCAGAACTGTTGCTTCATGTTGCAGAACTGTTGCTTCATGTTGAAAAAGTGCTAATTAATGTTGCAGAACTGCTAATTAATGTTGCAAAACTGTTGCTTCATGTTGCAGAACTGTTGCTTCATTTTGCAGAACTGTTGCTTCATGTTGCAGTACTGTTGCTTCATGTTGGAGTACTGTTGCTTCATGTTGCAGAACAGTTGTTTCATGTTGCAGAACTGTTGCTTCATGTTGCAGAACTGTTGCTTCATGTTGCAGAACTGTTGTTTCATGTTACAGAACTGTTGCTTCATGCTGCAGAACTGTTGCTTCATGTTGCAAAACTGTTGCTTCATGTTGCAGTACTGTTGCTTCATGTTGCAGAACTGTTGTTTCATGTTGCAGAACTGTTGCTTCATGTTGCAGAACTGTTGCTTCATGTTGCAGAACTGTTGCTTCATGTTGCAGAAATGTTGCTTCATGTAGCAGAACTGTTGCTTCTTGTTGAAGAACTGTTGTTCATGTTGCAGAACTGTTGCTTCATGATTGTAGAATTGTTGCTTCATGTTGCAGAACTGTTGCTTCATGTTGCGGAACTGTTGCTTCATGCTGTAGAACTGTTGCTTCGTGTTGCAGAACTGTTGCTTCATGTTGCAGAACTGTTGCTTCATTTTGCATAATTGTTGCTTCATGTTGCAGAACTGTTGCTTCATGTTGCAGAACTGTTGCTTCATTTTGCAGAACTGTTGCTTCATGTTGCAGTACTGTTGCTTCATGTTGGAGTACTGTTGCTTCATGTTGCAGAACAGTTGTTTCATGTTGCAGAACTGTTGCTTCATGTTGCAGAACTGTTGCTTCATGTTGCAGAACTGTTGTTTCATGTTACAGAACTGTTGCTTCATGCTGCTGAACTGTTGCTTCATGTTGCAAAACTGTTGCTTCATGTTGCAGTACTGTTGCTTCATGTTGCAGAACTGTTGTTTCATGTTGCAGAACTGTTGCTTCATGTTGCAGAACTGTTGCTTCATGTTGCAGAACTGTTGCTTCATGTTGCAGAACTGTTGCTTCATGTTGCAAAAGTGCTAATTAATGTTGCAGAACTGCTAATTAATGTTGCAAAACTGTTGCTTCATGTTGCAGAACTGTTGCTTCATTTTGCAGAACTGTTGCTTCATGTTGCAGTACTGTTGCTTCATGTTGGAGTACTGCTGCTTCATGTTGCAGAACAGTTGTTTCATGTTGCAGAACTGTTGCTTCATGTTGCAGAACTGTTGCTTCATGTTGCAGAACTGTTGCTTCATGTTGCAAAACTGTTGCTTCATGTTGCAGTACTGTTGCTTCATGTTGCAGAACTGTTGTTTCATGTTGCAGAACTGTTGCTTCATGTTGCAGAACTGTTGCTTCATGTTGCAGAACTGTTGCTTCATGTTGCAGAACTGTTGCTTCATGTTGCAGAACTGTTGCTTCATGTTGCAAAACTGCTAATTAATGTTGCAGAACTGCTAATTAATGTTGCAAAACTGTTGCTTCATGTTGCAGTACTGTTGCTTTATGTTACAGAACTGTTGCTTCATTTTGCAGAACTGTTGTTTCATGCTGCAGAACTGTTGCTTCATGTTGCAGAACTGTTGCTTCATGTTGCAGAACTGTTGCTTCATGTTGCAGAACTGTTGCTTCATGTTGCAGAACTGTTGCTTCATGTTGCAAAACTGCTAATTAATGTTGCAGAACTGCTAATTAATGTTGCAAAACTGTTGCTTCATGTTGCAGTACTGTTGCTTTATGTTACAGAACTGTTGCTTCATTTTGCAGAACTGTTGTTTCATGCTGCAGAACTGTTGCTTCATGTTGCAGAATGGTGTAAAATTCCATTTCTTGAATAAATAGCTACTGAAGGAGCATACGTGATCCTTCACTCAGTGGAAAAGGGAAAAATAAAACGAGGCTTTTTGAAAAGTAAGACTCCATATTTCTTGAGGTGGCCATCCTTCAGCCACATATTGCTTGATTAGTTATACTGAAAATGTTTTAGGTTTAACTGCCATGCAGTTTCAGCTTTTGTTCGAAATACTGCATTTATCATAGAAAGTAAAAATGTTATGTAACATTTTCATGTGCCAAATGGGCTTCCAAGGGACCAAATGGGTCCAGTCACCCCGTTATTGTTTAAGGACACAACCAACATTCCAGAGCTCATGGTCAATTCTAAGGAGCCAAAATGGGTGCAGGCACCCCTTATTGGTTGAGGGCACGACCAACATCCAGGGCTCGTGCATTAACAGCGTACTGAAAGTAGTCGTATGAGGCATTGAAAATGAACCAGTCTTGGGAATCGGATTGACGATGAAAACCAGGTTGACTCACTAATGACCTTCAGGGTGGAGCAATTGCCTGCCCTTCCAGCCCTATCGGGTGTACATGTGATTGCATGCCCATGCTTGATTATTTGTGCACTCAGGGAAAACTTGGGATGGACATAAATGCTAAAGAAAATCATCTCTACCTATCCTGAATCAACCATAATGAACCAAGAACGGCACTCTTCGACGTCACGACGTCGACTGATATGCTTCCGCCCACATTATTGCATCATTATAACACTTGTATCAGGTTTGATTTAAATCCATTCAGCTGTGCCCAAGTTAGCACATTTTTACCTGACATGACTTCTGACCTTTGATATTGACCCCAAAATTTAATCAGTTCATGTTTATATCATTATACATACCTGTACCAAGTTTTAATTTAAATCCCTTCAGCTGTTCACAAGTTCTCACATTTTTACCTGACATGACCTCTGATCTTTGACCTCGGGACCCCCAAAATCTAATCAGTTAATCTTTACATCATTATACATATCTGTACCAAGTTTGAATTAGATCCCTTTAGCCATTCTCAAGTTATAGACCGATTACAGACTTTGACCTTTGACATCTTAACCCCAAATTCTAATCATTTAATCTTTACCTCATTATACATACCCGTACCAAATTTGAATTAGATCACTTTAGCCGTTCTCAAGTTATAGACCGACTAGCAGAAAGTACCCGGCGTTGCCGGGCGGGGGAGGGGGGAGAAGGATGGAAGGGGGGGAGGGTGGAGGAGGGAATTTGGGGGGATTGGGAGGGGAGCGTGGGAGATGGGGGGTTGGGGGGGAAGGGGAGGAGGGGGAGGGGTAGAAGGAGGGGGAGGGGTGAAAGAAGGGGAGGAAGGTGGTTCATCACCTTTTCGTTAAATATATGCTGGTGAATGTGGCGTTCATCCCGTTTCTGCATAAAGTGTGATGCCAAACAGGAAGAAGAAGAAGCCGTAACACCAACTTCGTACACTTCCGGAATTGTTTGATTGATTTGTGTGCAAATGTCTGGTGATTGTTTTGTATTTATTTATGCGAATGTGGACTTGTATATATCTGTCATTAATTTTTAAAAGCTTAGGCACTATTGAGCGATTTTTTTTTTAACTCCAAATAAAACTTCTGCTTTTTTTCATAATGTTTTTTTTTTTTTGCCCAAAACACTCCCAGCCAATCACTGATAAACCTCTGAAAGTTTGACGAAGATCCATTCAGCCATCTCTGAGAAAAATGGTGACACAGACAGACAGACAGACGGACATGTCTCTTATGTAGTAGACTAGCAGAAGTACCCGGAGTTGCCGGGTGGGGAATGGGGGAAATGGGTGGAAGGGGGGAGGGGGCGGGGTAAATGGGTGGGAGGGGGCCGGGGGAATCGGGGGAGGGGGAAGGGAGAAGGGGAGGATTGGGGTGGAATAGGGGGGGGGGGGGGCAGGGGGGAAGGAAGGGGATGAAGGGGGTTCATCACCTTTTCGTTAAATAGCTGGTGAATGTGGCGTTCATCCCGTTTCTGCGTTAAGTGTGATGCCAAACAGGAAGAAGAAGAAGCCGTACTACCAACTTCGTACACTTCCGGAATTGTTTGATTTATTTGTGTTCAAATGTCTGGTGATTGTATTGTATTTATTTATGCGAATGTGTAATTGTATATAGGCTAACTGTCATTATTTTTTTAAAGCTTAGGAACTATCTAGCGATAATTTTTTTTTAACTCCAACAAAACGATCCTTTTTTTTCTTTTTTTTTGACCTAAAACATTCTAAGGCACTCACTGATGAACCTCTGAAAGTTTGACGAAGATCCGTTCAGCCATCTCTGAGAAAAACGGCGACAAAGACAGACAGACAGACAGACATCTCTCGTATATAGTAGATTACAGATTTGACCTTTGGCCTTTGACCCCAAAATCGAATCACTTAACCTTTCTAATATTATACAAACCTGTATGAAGTTTGAATTAGATCACTTCAGCCATTCTCAAGCTATAGACCTATCACAGATTAGACCTTTTACCCCAAAATCTAATTAGTTAACCTTTACATCATAATACATACCTGTACCAAGTTTCTATTAGATTAAAGCGCGGCGTTACGCGCGCTGCTTGTGAGCAAGGAGGAAGCGGACAAGCGGTAACATATAAACGTCTTTATTGTAAGACTACACTGTAACACTGTACTCCTCCGGGCTGGTCGCCCGGGGTATATCATGAGGCCACGCCTACCCCTCGGGCGTGGCCACCGCCCACTTGGTGCGTGGAATGATGTCACCACGCCAGTGGGCTTTTGTGTCCGCCACAAGATCACTTCAGCCGTCCTCAAGCTATAGACCTATCACAGATTAGACCTTTGACCCCAAAATCTAATCAGTTAACCTTTACATCATAATACATACCTGTACCAAGTTTCAATTAGATCACTGCAGCCGTTCCCAAGTTATAGACCTATTACAGATTGGACCGTTGACCTTTGACCCCGAAATGTAATCACTCAATCTTCACATCATTATACATGCTTGTACTAAGTTTGAATTAGATCTCTTCATCCGTTCGCAAGTTATAGACAGATTACATATTTTGACCTTTGACCTTTTGACCCCAAAATCGAATCAGTTAAATTTTACCTCATTATACATATCTGTGTCAAGTTTGACTAAGATACCTTCAGCCGTTCTCAAGTTATCGAAGTATCGAAAACCTATCACGGACGGACGAACGGACGGACAGACAGCCGGACGGACAACCTGAAAACATAATGCCTCCGGTGTCTTCGTCGGTGGAGGCATAAAAAAAGCCGAGCCTGAATATAAAAGATCAAAATTATTTCATAAGAAGGTGATGGATCACTACAATTAGGTCCTTAAATTGTAATTGGCTGACATGGGAAAAGACCCCATATAATATGCTTATTTTTGGAAGACAAGAAATAAAAGGCCCACCAAAGACAAAATCCTTTCTATCAGAAAAGTACTTAATTGACAAAGGTGAAACCGCAACAACCAAAACAACAAAGTATTTAGACCAATCACCCACCAAAGGAACAAATGAACCTTTCTGCGGCGGAATACCAACATGAATGGGAAACGATTCTATTGTGGAAACAAATCACTTTGGCGTGTCGGGTCTTCGATATCAAGTACCCAGCTGATGTGACAATATGTTAATGAGGACAAAATATTAAATAAAAAATAAACTGCTGTTCCTCCCATCCTTGAAGGATGACTTTCGACATTGAATTAACTTGATAATAACATCAAAAATCTCGGCTGGAATGGACGAAACATCTTGCATTGTTAAAATCCCCTCTGTAAAGAGCAAATGAACGAACAAATACAATGTATAATCTCATCATATGGATTAATGGGGCGTATTACCAATTGGTCTCGTCAGAAAAAGGAAAACTGCAAGCAAGAGGCTGGGTGAGGTAGGGATATGTATAGGGTAGGGATATGTATAGGGTAGGGTTATGTATAGGGTAGGGTTATCTATAGGGTAGGGATAAGTATAGGGTAGGGTTATCTATAGGGTAGGGTTATGTATAGGGTAGGGTTATGTATAGGGTAGGGTTATGTATAGGGTAGGGTTATGTATAGGGTAGGGTTATGTATAGGGTAGGGTTATGTATAGGGTAGGGTTATGTATAGGGTAGGGTTATGTATAGGGTAGGGTTATGTATAGGGTAGGGTTATGTATAGGGTAGGGTTATCTATAGGGTAGGGTTATGTATAGGGTAGGATTATATATGGAGTAGGATTATGTATAGGGTAGGGTTATTTATAGGGTAGGGTTATGTATAGGGTAGGGTTATGTATAAGGGAGGGTTATGTATAGGGTAGGGTTATGTATAGGGTAGGGTTATGTATAGGGTAGGGTTATGTATAGGGTAGGGTTATGTATAGGGTAGGGTTATGTATAGGGTAGGGTTATGTATAGGGTAGGGTTATGTATAGGGTAGGGTTATGTATAGGGGAGGGTTATGTATAGGGTAGAGTTATGTATAGGGTAGGGATATGTATAGGGTAGGGTTATGTATAGGGTAGGGTTATGTATAGGGTAGGGTTATGTATAGGGTAGGGTTGTGTATAGGGTAGAGTTGTGTATAGGGTAGGGTTATGTATAGGGTAGGGTTATGTATAGGGTAGGGTTATGTATAGGGTAGGGTTATGTATAGGGTAGGGTTGTGTATAGGGTAGAGTTGTGTATAGGGTAGGGTTATGTATAGGGTAGGGTTATGTATAGGGTAGGGTTGTGGTCGGGTTATGTTTAGGGTAGGGTTATGTGTAGGGTAGGGTTATGTATAGGGTAGGGTTATGTTGGGTGAGGTAGGGTTTTGTAGGGGAAGGGATAGGGTAGGGTTATGTATAGGGTAGGGTTGTGGTCGGGTTATGTTTAGGGTAGGGTTATGTATAGGGTAGGGTTATGTATAGGGTAGGGTTATGTATAGGGTAGGGTTATGTATAGGGTAGGGTTATGTTGGGTGAGGTAGGGTTTTGTAGGGGAAGGGATAGGGTAGGGTTATGTATAGTAATGGTAGCAGTGGAACAAAAGAAGGTGGGAAGCTTGAAATTTGGGGGATTTTGCCTCAAAATGATGAACTCTTTAAGACATTGATTGGGTTTGATAGTGGGTGGGTTTGATACAACACACACACACACACACACACACACACATACATACACACAAAAACACACACACATACATACACACAAAAACACACACACATACATACACACAAAAACACACGCACATACATACACACAAAAACACACACACACACACACAAACACACACATACACACAAAAACACACACACATATATACACACAAAAACACACACACACACACACAAACACACACATACACACAAAAACACACACACATATATACAGTACACACAAAAACACACACACACACCAAATGCATAGCAACATTTTCAAGTTGACGTGCATTTCATGTAATGGAACATCTCCCTCCTCGACCATTCGCAAGTCATCTCCCATCTCAGGGAGAGGTGGTTATATTACCCTGGATATTGCCAGCAAGTATGCAAAATTCGGTGTAGATCGGGCCATCCCTGTTTTTCCTATGATTTTCACATATATGAGTACATACATGCATACATACATACACACAGACATACAAACATACATACACACGTACATACGTACATATGTACATACATACACACGTACACACACACACACACACACATACATACACACATACACACATACACACACACGTATTCATACATACACACATACACACACACATACATATATACATACATGCACACATACACACACATACACATACACACCCACACGCATTTATACATACACACATACACACACACACACACACATACATACATACATACATACATACACACACACACACACACACACACACACGCACACACACACACACACGCACACATACACACACACACACATACATACATACATACATACACACACACACACACACATACATACATACATACATACATACACACACACACATACATACACACCCACACGCATTCATACATACACACATACACACACACACACATACATATATACATACATGCACACATACACACACATACACATACACACCCACACGCATTTATACATACACACATTCACACACACACACACACATACATACATACATACACACATACACACACACGCATTCATACATACACACATACACACACACACACATACATATATACATACATGCACACATACACACACATACACATACACACCCACACGCATTTATACATACACACATTCACACACACACACATACATACATATATACACACACACACACGCACACACACACACACACACACACACACACACACACACACACACACACACACGCACACACACACACGCACACATACATACATACACACACACACACACACACACACACACACACACACACACACACACACACACACACACACACACACATAATTGCCTTATTTAATGTAAAAGCATTTAAATTTTTTAATATACAGCCACAACTGTGGTTTCAGACATTTCCTTTATAGATTCCCTCAAACTTTTTGTGTCAAATAATTCAAAACATCCAAACAGCCAATTAGATTCGAAGTGTGTAGGAAGTAGGTACGTTTTAATGAAGTGTTTTCATACACATATATCATCGAGGGATTCAAAGCAAATTGTAAAAGGTGCGATACATAAGGTAGGTTTGTATAAAGCCTATATTATACAAAAACCAGAAATATAATCCCAAAACGAATCTTCCATTTCATAAGAGCCATATTCGAAAGGCAGGTATGAAAACCCTCCACGTGCATATGGATGAGAGATTTCACCTTTTCATTATTATTGGCCAATATTTGAACAGCAAGTTGAAATCTGTATTTAAGAAAAAGAGTTGAAACTTTGCAACTGTAAGTGAAGCATTTCACGAGCATTAAGAAAAATGAACCCTTGTGGGATGCTTATTGGAAGCAGCAGTGTCAGCAGCATTGGAAGCAAAGCAAATTGTCAGATCCGCCTGTGCTCGTGGAGCGTGACAAAAGCCGGAGAAGACGGAGGAGGTAAAAACCCGACCTCTTGCGAACCGTCCGTCAATTGAAGGCCACAAAACGGACATGGCAGGTCGGAGCCACGTGACAATTTCCATGACCAAGATCAGAGGTCAAATCGATGGCAACGGAGAGGACAGCAGTTGTGCAAAGGTTAAGTTAAGGTAGTGTTCCGTGCTCGTGGCATTTACAACAACCCAAAAATCGTGATTTTAGAGAATTGAAACTTTTTGAATGAAATTGTTTAAAAATAATCAACAATCACTGCAAAAAAATTTAAATGAATTTGCAAAATGCCACTGGTTACCTGCGCCACCGAAGGTTGATAGGTGGAGGTTATCTTTTCGCTCCTGTCTGTTTGTCTATCTGTTTGTGAAAATACGAAATCTGGTGGACACGTTGTGTTTGTGATAAGGACAAAATTATTAGATTTTGGTGAAATCCAGATCTGGATCGGATAATTTTTTTAGTGAATCTTCACCATAGAGTGATAGGACAAAAACCGGTATACAGCACGATATCTCAAAACGTTGTGAATGGATTTGGACGAAACTTGGTGGAGAAGTTGGGTGTCTGACAAGGACAAAAAATTTCGATTTTGGTGAAGATCTGAATATGGATTCGGATATGAGAATTATTAAATTTTTTAAGTGATTCGTCACCGTTGGGACATAGGGCCAAAAACGATACATAGCACGATATCTCAAAACGTTGTGGACGGATTTGGACGAAACTTGGTGGAGAAGTTGGGTGTCTGACAAGGACAAACAGATTCGATTTTGGTGAAGATCTGAATATGGATTCGGATATGAGAATTATTAAATTTTTAAAGTGATTCTTCACCATTGGGAGATAGGGCCAAAAACGATACATTGCACGATATCTCAAAACGTTGTGAATGGATTTGGACGAAACTTGGTGGAGAGGTTGGGTGTCTGACAAGAACTAATCGATTCAATTTTGGTGAAGATCTGAGTATGGATTCCGATATGAGAATTATTAAATTTTTTAAGTGATTCTTCACCATTGGGAGATAGGGCCAAAAACGATACATTGCACGATATCTCAAAACGTTGTGAATGGATTTGGACGAAACTTGGTGGAGAGGTTGGGTGTCTGACAAGAACTAATCGGTTCAATTTTGGTGAAGATCTATTTATGGATTCGGATATGAGAATTATTTAATTATTCAAGTGATTCTTCACCATGGAGTGATAGGACAAAAACCGGTATACAGCACGATATCTCAAAAAGTTATAGATTCATTCGGACCAAATTTGGTGGACAAGCTGGGTATGTAACACAGAGGAAACAAGTACACATACATTCAAAGTACACCGCCCGCATGCCAAATAATTAAATATCCTACAGCGCGGCATTGCCGGGGCGCCTTAGGCGCCCGGCAATACCGCAGTGCAGCTCATATAGGCTGCATTGGGAAGGAGAGGTGTACACTAATTGATTGATTAATTGTATAATTAAAATCAATAAGACTATCACAAAATATTTTCTTAATCAATTGGCTAATAGCATAACTAAACCACTAGTGCTTCATCCGAAGATGTATCTTTTAGAAATGTAATTAAATAAGTCATTAATAAAAAATTAAATAATTAATTTATTCATCAATAAATAATTAATTAATCGATTAATCAATAAATAATTAATCGATTAAATGATTAATCAATAAATCAAAAATATCCTTGATAGCCACATCCCTTGGTCACAGTCATGTCCAAATGTTAGCTTCCCAGCTCAAAAGGTGCCTGAGATATTGGCCAAATGAGAAAGAAAATAAATAAATGATTAATAATGAAAATAAATAAATAATAATCATAAAAAAATTAAATTATTAATCAATTCGGTCAGAGAACACATAAACCACCACCATTTCATCAGAATCTGTAACTTAAAAAAAAAAAAAAATTTAGTCATTAATCAAATAATTAAATAATTAATCGATTAATTGATTAATTAATAAATCAAAAATAGTGTTTGCAGCCAAATCACCTGGTCATTGGCATGTGCAAATATCAGCTTCCTAACTCAAAAGGTGCCTGAGTTAATGGTCAGAAGAGAAAGGAAATTTAATTAATTAAATAAGTACTTAATTAATCGCTAATAATTAAATAACTCATCAATGAATTGATTAATCAAAAAACAAAAAATACCGTTTTTGACAAAGGACTTGCTCACTATTGTGCCGAAATTTCAGCTTCCTCGCTCAAAGGATGGCTGAGATATCGCCCGGACAACCAAGAAAACAAGAAAACAAACAAACAAGAAACCAGAGTGAAAACTGAGTACTCTCTTTCAGCGTGCGTCACTGCCGAGCCCCCTTTGGTGCCCGGCAATGACGATTTGCAATGCCTGGAGATGGCATAGGAAAGGAGCGGTGTACAATGATTAAATTTTTGGTCAAGATTCGTATCCTGATCCGGATACGAGAATTTTGTATTTTTAAGTGATTCGTCACCATTGAGTGTTTGGGCCAAAAACGATATATAGCACGATATTTCAAAAGGTTGTGGACGAATTTGGACAAAAGTTGGTGGATGAGTTGGTTAGGCGACAACAACAAGCCGATTCGATTTTGGTTCAGATCCGGATCGTGATCTGGCCAATCTCTCCACCTAGTGCCGTTGTAGTTACTTCTGAGGACAACGTCAGGGGGAATTGATGGCTGTTCCAGTGGCTATGGGAAAGATGTTTATTCTATGCGTCAGAAAAAGGCCTCAGCAGAGATCTACAACTAATTATTCAACAAACAATTATTACCAACTTTTTGTGGGGTCTGCTGAGGAATGTTTTTGCCCAAGTCTTTAACGAACCAGTAGGCCAGGCCCTTATGGAGCTTATTTGGGCAGGAATTGTAATTTATTCAGGATGCCAGTGATAAACTCTCCCGCATACTCTTTGCGAAAGACACTGTAGGATATTTTATAACATTCACCAGATAATGTTAGGAGACTGAACAAACGAACATTTAGACTCACTCACCTCAAATGGCCTCACCTTGTACTCCACTCGAGACAAGGTAAAATGGCCCAACTCTGTGTTTACCTCCAAGTCTCATGTACCCAATAGATTCCGCCCTGTTCCCACCTTAATCCCTCATACACACTGGTTTCTTGACTCTGTCTTTAACACTGAGAAGGTAGAGAATGCTGTGTACCAGTAACCCCATACTAGTAACCAACTTCCAAAGCCTAGGCCCAATGCCCACCTTTATTATTTTGCTCATTTTACTCTGTTCTGAGGAACCGTAACAATCTCAGGGTTGTTCATTTCAACTCTTCCCTTGTGCATTTCAAGCAGGTGGTGCACTACCCTCTCATGGGCTGACAGGATGGCCTTGAGGTGGGCACACTCGCCTCAAAGTTGTCAAGCCTGGGTTTCAATCTTGGCCCAGCTTAAACTGTCCTCCCGGTGTTTCACAGGAAGGGTGATTCATCAATGATCCCTTGGATGGATGTTAAACGGCCGTCCGGTCTGCCAGCATTCGTTGGTGGACTTTGGAGATCCCACGGTGTCCTTCGCAAAGAGTAGACGAGCTATCGTTGGCACCATGGCCAGATTCAAAATTCCTGCCCTGATCAGCAGAGGGCATTGCATCAGAGGCTCCGCCATGCCCTCAGTCAATGATGCTACCCCACGGCCTTGTGCTGCACGTGAAGAAGACTACCACTTATGTTTTTCCCCATCACAGCTCATGATTGTTTCTACACCCATTAACCATAGTGTCCATACAGAAACCAACCATGCACTCTCTCTCCCTCCCTCCCCTCACCCCCTCCCAGGCTCTCTCGCTTTCTCTCCCTCTCTTTCCCTCCCTCTTTCCTCCTCCATCTCTCTCACTCTCTCCCTTTCTCTCTCTCCCTCTTTCTTTCTCCCTCCATCTCTCTCACTCTCTCCCTTTCTCTCCCTCTCTCCATTGCTCTCTCACTCGCTCCCTCCCTCTCACTCTCTCCATTGCTCTCTCACTCTCTCTCCCTCTCTCTCTCTCCCTCTCTCTCTCCATTGCTCTCTCAATCTCTCCCTCCCTCACTCTCCCTCCCTTTCACTCTCTCCATTGCTCTCTCCCTCCCTCTTTCTCCCTCTCTCTCACTCTCTCCATTGCTCTCTCACTCTCTCCCTCCCTCTCTTTCCCTCCCTCTCACTCTCTCCATTGCTCTCTCCCTCCCTCTTTCTCACTCTCTCCATTGCTCTCTCACTCTCTTCCTCCCTCTCACTCTCTCCATTGCTCTCTCACTCGCTCGCTCCCTCTCTCTCCCTCCCTCTCACTCTCTCCATTGCTCTCTCACTCTCTCTCCCTCTCTCTCCCTCCCCCTCTCTCTCCATTGCTCTCTCAATCTCTCCCTCCCTCTCTCTCTCCATTGCTCTCTCACTCTCTCTCTCTCTCCATTGCACTCTCACTCGCTCCCTCCCTCTCTCTCTCCATTGCTCTCTCACTCTCTCTCTCCCTCTGTCTCTCCATTGCTCTCTCACTCTCTCTCTCTCCCTCTCTCCATTGCTCTCTCAATCTCTCCCTCCCTCTCTCTCTCCATTGCTCTCTCAATCTCTCCCTCCCTCTCTCTCTCCATTGCTCTCTCACTCTCTCTCTCTCTCTCTCTCTCCATTGCTCTCTCAATCTCTCCCTCCCTCTCTCTCTCCATTGCTCTCTCACTCTCTCTCTCCCTCTCTCCATTGCACTCTCACTCGCTCCCTCCCTCTCACTCTCTCCATTGCTCTCTCACTTTCTCTCCCTCTCTCTCCCTCCCTCTCTCTCTCCATTGCTCTCTCAATCTCTCCCTCCCTCTCTCTCCCTCCCTTTCACTCTCTCCATTGCTCTCTCCCTCCCTCTTTCTCCCTCTCTCTCACTCTCTCCATTGCTCTCTCACTCTCTCCCTCCCTCTCTTTCCCTCCCTCTCACTCTCTCCATTGCTCTCTCCCTCCCTCTTTCTCCCTCTTTCTCACTCTCTCCATTGCTCTCTCTCTCTCTCCCTCCCTCTCTCTCCCTTCCTCTCTCTCAATCTCTCCATTGCTCTCTCACTCTCTCCCTCTCTTACTCCCTCTCTCTCTCTCCCTCCCTCCCTCACTCCCTCACTCTCTCTCTCTCCTTTTCCCTCCCTCTCTCTCCCTCTCTTTCATTCTCCCTCTCTCTCACTCTCTCCTCCTCTCTCCCTAATCCCTCTTTTTGTGTCCAACTGTGCACCACTGCCCCAGTTCAATTCGTTGACGTTTTACTCCATTACCTCCTTCTTCCATGTGCTCCGATCATGTAAAAACAAAAAAGCTTCAGGAATCAATCAAGAAAATCCACACTTCAAATATTTCCCAGCAATAAACACAAAGCAAAATTGACATTCTCCATTGCAACAGACTCTACTTACCTTTTTCCCAAGCAGCATGTGTATCCGATAGTGGCAATGCAGCGGATTTTTTGTTTGTAGGTTTTCTTTTCAAATTTAATCAGTAAAAGTTATCATAAATCTTATATAAAGCTCCTTGCTCACCGAGCAGCCAGGAATCCTGCCCTTCTGACCAGATGCATTTGATAAAGCCGACTCAGCAAAATTTCAAAAGCAAGTTAAAAATGTAACACAAGACAGCTTGCAGATCCAAGTGAATGCAGTCAATTTCTCTTAGAGCACCGATGATACAATGACAGGCTACTTTTCACTTTGAACGTGAAAAGTGGTGCTGTCGTCCCATCCTTTCCACATTTGTCTGTGGTGAAAGCCACCGGTCCCCTTCAATCTCTATCCAACTGTGAAGGCCTGTGTCTCCTTAAATCCACATCCACCTATCTAACGATGCACAAGAATTTCATCATTATCTCCATGTGGCACAATTTACGGACATTTTCTGGAGAACCCTAACGATAAAGTTTTTCTTTCTGCAATGCTTTTGTTCCAGTTTGGGGCCAACATTACCCGCCGTTTATGTTTCGGCCCACTTTATCCCGGAGACACGATTGACGACGCAGCAACTGAAAATCACAGGAACTTACCACGACAGGTCACACTGGAAGATTTGGTGTAATCCTTACTCTGTGAGCGAAAATGGTGGACAGGAGTCATGCAATGAGACTAGGCCTTAACACTAATTCACAACATATCTATTGTTGTACTTATTTTGAGCTACCGACATCTCTCCAGATTCTTGCGTATCTTCCTCGCAGTACTAGGGTGAAATATTGCATGTTTGTGCATTGTTTGAACTGTCCAATTGAATCATTTCTTGTGGAAAACCTGAAGCCCTTTGATGCAACTTCAAGGTTGAAAGCGCCACCACCAAATATACTGTAGGTGTGAAGCAAATATCACACGTCATATATTGGCAATTTTTTTTAGGATTATTGTTACTATATTGATCGGCCTTCATCTACCATATAAAGCACAATGGTGGTTTGTGTGTTTGTACAGATGTCTGTCCCCCTTCATGAGGGTAGGTTTTAAAAGCCAATATTTTTAACACGAATGTGTGTTCACTGCGGCCTATTTTTGTGGATAAAACAAACTCGAAAAACATTTTCCACAAAAGATTAATTATGGCTCTTCCATTGGAATGTAGATGGTGGCTTGCAAACCGGGCCTCAAGGGCGGTGCACAGAAAAGTTTTTTTTATATAATAATAAATACAAGGTGCAGGGAGGCGAAATTTGCTGCATGTGATGTGCAACGCACGCAGAGTAAAATGAGTGTTCATTTACGTCCGTAGGATATATAATGTATAAAGATATAAGCACAACTGACACTAGGCCGAGGCTTCAGACTTCGGCATGATCACGAGGCTGCACCGTAAAATAAACAGTACGAACCCGTCATTTTGACAGACTTTTTACTCGTACCAAATAAATAATATCTTGTTAAATTACAAAAAAGCCAAGTTGGACCAAATATGCTTTAAACCACCATTGCCAGACATTGTTAGAAGAGGGAACTTTGTTGTGTCATCTCAAAACGGTTAAAAATGACTTTTGCCAATATTTACTTTACATTAATGCTATAGCAGATTTAACAGCCCACACTCTTACAGGTAATAGTGCAAATTTAGCTATTGGAGAATTTCAACTATGCTTTTGTGAGTTAATACTTTGTAAGTGAATTCATGCTTTTTGTACTTTAAGCCATTACAAGAGCATACGTTGAGATACACTCAAATAATGCTAAATTAAAGTTCCTAAATCTCTACATAATGCACGAACAACTTCAGGAGTAAAATAATAATGTTAGTTGTTCTTAAGAAATGCCACATACAAATTTTGCTTGTTCTGTTCCATCAAAATCACTCATGTGACTGAAACGATATTGCGCTCCGTAGACAAAGGATGCGCCATTAAAAGTGTCGTCCCGTGCACGAGAAGTTGGAATAAGTGTGATTTCCCTTCTGCCAGGACTGTGTCAGCCATCGGGAAAGTGATAGGCAATGTGATCGAGGCTAAACAGATTCAGGAAGAAGGAGTTTTCTGCTCCCCTAGCCTTCTCCTGCTGGCAGCCCTCTCCTGAGCTGTCTGTTCTGGGTCAGGATTCCTGCCCTTCGCTTGTTCAGCTCCACTTCAACTCCCTTTTGCCTCCCAAGTCAATCCATCTGCCTTTCGGTCTGTCTCCTATCATCTTAGCATTCACATTTCTCCACGCAGCTCCTCTCTCATTCTTCTGTCCAAAACACACTCTACGCACTCAAGCTGACTTCATGGGCAGCGACCCCCACCGTGCTCGCGCAGGCCCAGAACGAAGACTTGTGGTTAATCCATAGAAGCCAAGGCGGGATCTTACTAGTTCAGATTTAAAGCATTTTGATAAAACATTTCACAGGCTTTAAACTACAAAATATCAGTTTTCTAACGGATCAAGTCCAATCATGGGGTAAAGCTATATCCGAAACAGGTGGAATGATGAATGTGACTTTTCAAGGCGGCATGGAAAATAATGTTGAAGGAACTTTGGATTCATTTTTCCCCAATTTCATATGGAAATGAATTGTCATCATTGAAGAGGGATATCAATAAGTTGTTCAACTTTGTTGATGGCTCCTCTGGCATGCAGGAACAGTGAATGGCTCCGAGTATAAGTTTCATCTCCCGCAGGATGCCACGGAGTGCAGGATGGGGACTCGACATTTGCTTCTTATCCTGTCATTCCTTCTCTGGTTTCTGACAGCTAACAGATCCCACATCGCACATATGAAAAATGACCTCCCTTTATGTCTACGAGTCAAATATTCATACTTCTGAAGAGTAAAATACAAATTCCGTTTTGCAGATATTAACGCGAAAATTGCAACCAAAGCACTTCACGCCGCAGATTATAACTTCTGTTTTCAGGACTTCTCATTTCACTTTAGCTACAACTCAAATATTAAGTAAAGGTCAACTGTCTGTTGTATATCAGTAGCTTTTAAGGGGTTTTTTTGTCCAAATAACTAGCACACGCAAGCATGCAAGTTCGGCTCGAATATCACATCTCAGAGGCCAGAGGCAGCATAAATGAAGCGGTGCTTGGGTAGGAAAAAAAAGGCTTTACTTCAACATGCAGTGGAATGGAGAGCGGTTGCCCTCTCCGGTGACCCCGAGCCAACAGGCGGCCGGGCACTCGGCTGATGTATTGCTGGCTAAGGCGCTCGGTCTATCTCCCTTGATGTACAAGTCCCCGCATTGGTGAGAGGCCATTGCGATGGCTTGCTGGGAGACTGGTGTGGCCTCAATTGCATGGGCCTGCGGGTCAAACGCTCTTCCAAATCGCCTCCCTGTGTTGGCAGCACTATTCGTGGTGGCAAATTGGTGACCCAGAGCTCCGTGGCTTGTCACGAGAATACCTCCCCCAGACACCGGTGGCTGGAGCTGTTTCTTGCAGCCAAAACAACATCTTACTGAAGTACACCTTAAGGTTTGTGAAATAACAATGTTGATTTAAAGGACAATCTGTGCATCTTTGCCCTATCCGTTAAGGCAGTTTCTCATTGTTCTTCGGTTGAGCTTTGTAACCCGAT
This sequence comes from Myxine glutinosa, assembly GCF_964187855.1. NCBI lineage: Eukaryota > Metazoa > Chordata > Myxini > Myxiniformes > Myxinidae > Myxine > Myxine glutinosa. Next base: position 118,348,096 of record NC_136266.1, on the reverse strand, counting down.
AAAGAAAATTGTTTCTTGTCACTTTCATCTCATTGTTAGCAATTTTATCCAGAAAGAACTGAAGTGAAAATTTAGAGCGATCTCGTATTTTAGTGTCTACCAACCTCTTCCCTTCCTCTCGGCCCCCACCTTCTTTCTCTTGCTCCGTGGCATTGCCCATTCTCATATACTTGCCAATAGTTAGCTTTGTATGGAAAACTCACAAGGGTTTGGAGGCAATATATTCAATGAAACATCATTAAATTTGCCTTCAAGGTGGTTAATCGAGGCCACAAGTGTTACTCAGGTGCTGGTCAACTTCGTAACTTTACTATGGTAAAGCAATCATTATAAACAGAACAATTCACACATTTGTGTATCTTTTATCCATCAAAGGAAAAGATCCAGTCATGATGAGGCAATCCAAACCTTTCGGCTTCCTTAACTTTATCGAATGTGAAAGGAGCTTGTTTTGTGGACATCTTAGAATGCTGTCAGCAGCAGTGACTCGATCATACATCACATTTCACACCAGTCCTTTCAGCTGGTCCTGGCACCTATAAACTAGTCCTTTGTCCGCTCTCTTGTTTGCCTGCCTGTCTCAGGCCTCCACTGGACATCCTGCCTATCCTTTGCCTTTCAGACGTGTTCCAAGTCACCGCCCCTCTGCCTGCCTTCACCGGAGGCCAACCATTCAGCAATGCTGAGAAAGGGCCTCGTTTCGTGGGGGGCCAGAGCGCGACTGTGGGATAATGAGCTTCCATAATCCATTTGTTCCGTGGTTGTGGCTCAGCACTGGCTGCCTACCATGGGCACACAGTTGTTAAACACCTCCTTGAAGTAGCCCTCTTTATATTTTTAAGAAGGAAATATGACGATATTAATTTGTTTATTCTCTTTCCTCAAAACAAAAAACATTATGCAAAAAGAAAAACAACAAAAACATGGCGCCAACATCACGATTACATTGACAAAGCAGAGCAGCGACACACAACACTTTGCTGCCAACATCTCAACAATGTAACAGCATTATAGCTCTTAACTATTATATTAATATCAACATTGTTTATTTTTAGCTTATTGTATTCCAGATATATGTTGACAAGGCAGCCTGGTGCCGGCTTAGCGGTTAGGGTGCCGGCTTGGGATCGGAGGATCCTGAGTTCGAATCCTGGTCGATTGCCGAATTAACACCAGGGTGGTTGACTCAGCCTGTCATCCTTCCGAGGTCGGCAAATTGAGTACCAGTTCACTGGTAATTCCCTGTGTGTCGCAAGAGGGGACTAACAGGGTTGGTGGCAGGAAGAGCATCTGGCCATAAAGCATCGCTTCAAAAAGGGGACCACGGTGCCCAAAAAGGCCAACCCCTGCTCTGCGGGGAAAAATGGCTTCTAAAGGTGGTTTCATACATGTTGACAAGAGACAGAGATTAGACAAATTAGACAAATACAAAATTCCTTCCACCTTCAGGCCTAGCCATCAGGTTTGAAAAAAAACTTTGGGCCAAAAAACGTTCCAACCCCAACCGACTCCAGTACAAGGAGGGAATCATTTGGGCCACGAATGAAGTAGTAGTTGTGTGTGCAAGAGACAGCAGCACCAAAACAATACCTAATGCAGATCAGGTACTGCATATGAAAACCATACAACATGTCCTTGCTACAGTAAAACCTTTAACTTAAATCACTCTGTCTTGTCTGGGTTTTACTTCTCAAACTAACTATAAACCATCGGGTTGGATCTTCGCAGGCTCAAGGTGTGCCGTCCTTCAGATGGATGTTAAGGTGACTCTGACCAGTCCGCCAGCATTACTTTGCAGACTCTAAGATCCCACGGTGTCTTTTGTGAAGACAACACACAACACAACATGCATTTTAAGGCCATGTTCCCTGCTAGAGCGGGGGTTATCTTTTGTGAAGAGGGGGAGATTATTGCTGACGTCTAGAACAAATTCAAAATTGCTGTGCTGACTACTGCTGTGAAGACAATGGCAAAGCATCCAGTGCAATCCTTGCCATGAGGCATATTTATCAGCGTTCACCTGCCTTACGGCAGACCATCGGAGAGGGAGAGCAAGATATAGTTAAATATCTATACTGCAGGATTCATATTGCGCTCTTAACACTACCTTGACCTACTTATCTTGAAAAAACATTTTACTAAACATAATTTTGATAAATAATTAGGTTAACATATTACTGCATGGCTATTTTCAGTTGACTTTATTCCGTTTATTACCTCCATCACCAAAAGGGATCGATTTTGGTGAAGATCTGGACTCGATATGTTTTGAAGTGATTCTTCACTATTCAGAGACGGGGCATAAAACGATATATAGCATGATGTCTCAAAAAGTTGTGGACGACACATGGCAAAACTTGGTGGATGGGTTAGTTAGGTGACAAGAACAAGCCGGTTTGATTTTGGTTCACGTATGGATCGAGATCCGGTCTATCAGTGGGATACAAAAAGTAAACGGTTCCGCCTGGTGGAGGCATGCGCTCTACTGAGTGCTGTTCTTGTTGATTTTCTGTTGTTCTGTTGATGAAAGCACATTTGAGAAAATGGATACAGCAGAAGTCTGCATATACACTTTGGTGCCACATTTAGCCCTTCAGCGAGGCAACAACCCTGTTGTGGGCCAGATTACAACCAGCCTCCTTGGATCATGATGCCTGACTCCTCTATCCTGGAGAACTGCTCAAATCAGACATGATGGACAAAGCTGCCCAAGCCCCGTCCTTCAGCACCCTCTCCAGGAACCATTGTGCCATGTTTGCTTTGTGTCGTCTGCTCATGTGTAAGTGAAAGTCACTTCCTCGCAAAGCTAAGCGACCCAGACAAAGTGTCACGAAAAGACCAGGCAACCCCATGTGCAGGGCATAAGCCCGAGGAGGCCCAGCCTCTGTGTAATGTAACCCCTCTACCCATTCTGATGGAGTTACTTGAAATTTCATCGCGGCACAGCCAAGTCATAATGCACCGGGCCATTTCTGCAGCCCGTCTGTTATCGGGCCTGACTAAAATTACCTTCCGGCCGTGAGCTATGAATGATGGGTGCATTTGAATAGCTAGGGAGGGGAAAGAAAAATGTCAGCCAAAGCATGCTCGGGCTCCCTCAAGAATGGTTGTATTTCTCTGGCACCATCAAAGTGTCTTCCCCAGCAGGGAAGCATTTAAGGTGCAGGATTTTCTCCAGCAACAGAGCAGACACTGGGGAGAGTATGCACAACGAAGCGCTTATATTGCAACACGACCAATATTTTCATCCTTTCAACAATGACCAAGAGTCATGAAGGATCACGCTTTACAAAGGCCATCATATGAAAGCACTAGGAATCTGAGGGTACTAAGGCATGAAAGTTTCAGAGAGCAAACTGGAGGGATTTGCATTCCGAAAGCCCCCACCACCCTATTTCAAGGTAAACAACGAGTATTCTTCAACAAAAGGCTATCGGACTCTCCTTCCATTGGATGGGGATCTGTTTATTCCATTAAAAAATGATTATGCTTTACCCATACAGCACCGCACTTGCCACCGAGCTGTCTCAGCCTGGGTTTGAATCTCGCCCGAGTATCTATATATATAAAACACAGTTTGTGTGTGTGTGCGTGTGTGTGTGTGTGTGTGTGTGTAATGTTACCGATAGACTCCTAAACGGAGAGGCTTACGTGCTTGATATTTGGCATAGACATGGCCATCGAGCCTGGGACGAACATGGCCGAACTCAAAATATTTGACGATCCATATTTTTTATTCATATTTACCTCAGCGCATTTCAGCGCACGGAATCAACGGAATTAGAGCAGGTGGGCGCTGATTCGCTCAGAGCGATCACGTGATGACGCTATGACGCTATGAACGCTATGACGCTATGAACGATATGACGCTATGAACGCTATGAACGCTATGACGCTATGAAAAAAAAAATCGCTATGACGCTATGAAACGCTATGAACGCTATGACGCTATGAACGCTATGACGCTATGACGCTATGAAACGCTATGACCGCTATGAATGATATGACGCTATGACGCTATGAAAAAAAAAATCGCTATGACGCTATGAAACGCTATGAACGCTATGACGCTATGACGCTATGAAAAAAAAAATCGCTATGACGCTATGAAACGCTATGAACGCTATGACGCTATGAACGATATGACGCTATGAACGCTATGACGCTAAGACGCTATGAAAAAAAAAATCGCTATGACGCTATGAAACGCTATGAACGCTATGACGCTATGACGCTATGAAACGCTATGAACGCTATGACGCTATGACGCTATGACGCTATGAAAAAAAAAATCGCTATGACGCTATGAAACGCTATGAACGCTATGAACGATATGACGCTATGAACGCTATGACGCTATGAAAAAAAAAATCAAGGGTAATTATGAAACGCTATGAACGCTATGACGCTATGAACGCTATGACGCTATGAAAAAAAAACATCGCTCGCTTTACCAAGGGGCTCGCTCTCCCCCCGTTCCCCTCCCCTCCCCTTCCCCCTCACCCTCCCCCTCCCCTCCCCTTCCCCCTCCCCCTCCCCCTCCCCTCCCCCGCCCGGCAATGCCGGGTACTTCTGCTAGTAAACTATATTTGGCATGCATGGCAATACAAGGTGTGTATCATCCCTCAGATGTATGCTTAAACTGGGCTTCCCATCCACTGGCATTGGCGACCTATCCGGAATAAATTCTGAATTCCTGCACACTCAGTCGAGTATCCTGTGTCGGAGCGGCGACCTGTCCAGGATGGCAACCCTAGCCATGCAAGAAACTGCTTTGGCAGCACTGACACTCTTAATAGAGCATGGTACATAATGATCATCATCATCATACGGAAGAGTGCACATCTGACACAGTAATTGTAATATAAAGTCATTAGCTCACTTTGCAGCCGGACTCTACCAAAATACAATGAACAGTATATCCGCATCCTTCCACATTTGGAATTCTTTAAAAAATAAAAAGACATGACAAAGTCATTCGGAGACGCAAGATGAGTTTGGCAAACAGGATCAGTAGAGAAAAAAACATTTCTTCACACAGCATCAAAGAAAGACACGCAGGCGGACAGATAGAGAGGAAGGAAGAAGGTATTGTCAGTTGAACAGTGAAAAGAAAAGGTTGTGTTTTTGCCCTGTGCCTGAGAGCGTGATGAAAGCGATTTGAAAGAACGCTGTAGATCTGCAAAGCTATTACTGTCTGGATAGGAGAACGCTCAGCATGGAGGGGGGAAAGGAAGCTATGGGGGGTTGCGAGCTGGTGAGAGGGGGAGGTGGGGTCAAAGGAGGTCGGGGCGTCCAACTGAAAGATTGGCTCAATGCAAGTCTTGACGCAGGCATGGGAAATGCATGCAAAAAAAAGAGAAGAGTAGAAGACAAACCTTCCCTGATGTAATCTCTGCTCCCTGGAAATTGGCTGGCCAAAAGGCCCTACGCGCAACGCAAAAGGCTTAAATCAATTGGGCCCGGTGGAGAAAAGCTGGAAGGGCTTGTGACAGGGGCGGAAAAAAGGATGCGGAGGAATCCGAGTAGGGGGAGTGGAGGAGTTTGGTGAAAATGAGAGCGAAGGGAGAACATGAGGGCTGGGGTAGGATTGCTTGAAGTACAGTAAAAAGGGAGAAAAAAATCAGTGAAGGAAAGCCTGAATGCTCCTGAATGGAAATGTCTTTTTGAAATGGATAGGCTCAGCAAACAATTTGAAATAGGAAAGTATGCAACCATGACTAAAACTTTTCATACTTCTTTAGAAACAACAAGCATCGTAATGAGGCCCAAAACTTACACCAGAGCATGACTCCATTTTGGAAATTTCAAGCTGTGAGCTTTTGTATTGTTTTGGATCTTAGCAAAACCCACAGAAGACTAAGGCGTGCATAAATTACACGAAGGAAATGATGCAGACTCTTTTGAAAGGATCCCGGGCACGGCAGGAAATGGGGAAATGGGAAAACAGATTGAGATGGCGCATGGCTAGCCATAAATTAAATCACTGCTTCCTGGCTGGACAACACCATAGCTCACTGGTATCAAGCTCGCCTGAAAGCGGGCTGGTCATGGGTTCAATTACAATCAAAATTGGATCCAACTTAAGCTGTGTTCTGGTGCAGTGCCAAAAGGGAACATTGGGTGAGAAACCTCAGAGGACATTGAGTTGACTATCCTGTCTAATTATAAAATGTATGTTTCAAATGGCTGACATCATGGCCTAGCTAGACTAGAAGTATCTCGCTTCTAAGTCATCTAGTCTGGGTTTGAATCCCAGCTACAAACTGTCATCCCGGTGTTTCGCATCCATCAATGTGTGTGCCGTCCCTCGGATGGACAATTAAACTGGGTGTCCCGTCTGCTGGTATGAGTTGATGGACATTAAAGGTTCTACGGTGTCCTTCGCGAAAAGTAGTTGAGCTATCAACGACACCATGGCCAAATTCCAAATTCCTGCCCGAACTACTGCTGAGAAGGGAGTGGCAAACCGAGCAGCATAACCCTTGCCAAGAAACTGTTTCAGCAACACCAAGGCTCTGTAACTGGGGTATGGTACATCGGATCGGATGCTTCAAAAGGCAGGTGCCTGGGCCAGCAGTGTAACCAAATTCCCTGCACAGTACTTTTAAAATCACAATTTACCATCTTTAAAGTAAAACCCACAACTCCAATTTTAAAAAACGAGTGAGATACCCGTGCTATGCACGGGTGGGAGGCCAGAAGCAAACAGGTATGCAGAAACGGTGAATGCTAAAGCATGAAACCAATAAATGCCACATTCCTGTAGCACCTTCATTCGCACGTCAGACATGGATAGCAAGTTCGTGAAGGTCTTCCATGAAAAACGTGCACGTTCGCAAACAAACGGGTACGTTCACGGATAGAAACATCGATCGTGGGTCCGTGGCCTCTCCTCGGTGAAAGACACATGAAAGCCCGCTTGGAATTTGCAAAAAAGCACCTAAAGGACTCTCAGACTGTGAAAAACAGGATTCTGTGGTCTGATGAAACCAAGATTGAACTCTTTGGCTTCCGTCTGGCCACTCTGCCATGAAGCCCAGATCGGTGGAGTGTTGCAGTGATGGTTGTCCTTCTGGAAGTTTCTCCCATGTCCACACAGGATCTCTGGAGCTCAGCCAGAGTGACCATCGGGTTCTTGGTCACCTCTCTTACCAAGACCCTTCTCCCCCGATTGCTCAGTTTGGCCGGGCGGCCAGCTCTAGGAAGAGTCCTGCTTGTTCCAAACTACTTCTATTTAAGAATTATGGAGGCCACTGTGCTCTTGGGAACCTTCAATGCAGCAGACATTTTTTTTTGTAGGCTTCCCCAGATCTGTGCCTCGACACAATCCTGTCTCTGAGCTCTGCAGGCAGTTCCTTCGACCTCATGGCTTGGTTTTTGCTCTGATATGCATTGTCAGCTGTGAGACCTTATACAGACAGGTGTGTGCCTTTCCAAATCATGTCCAATCAATTGAATTTACCACAGGTGGACTCCAATCAAGGTGTAGAAACATCTCAAAGATGATCAAGAGAAATGGGAGGCACATGACCTAAGTTTCAAGTGTCACAGCAAACGGTATGAATACTTATGTCAATGTGATATTTCAGTTTTTTCTTTTTAATAAATTTGCAAAACTTTCTAAAATCCTGTTTTCTCTTTGTTATTATGGGGTATTGAGTGTAGATTGATGAGGGAAAAAATGAATTTAAACGATTTCAGCATAAGGCTGCAACATAACAAAATGTGAAAAAAGTGAAGGGGTCTGAATACTTTCTGAATGCACTATATATACATACAGTCGTGGCCAAAAATATTGGCACCCTTGCACCTTTTTCAAATAATGCACCATTTCTTCCAGAAAATTGTTGAAATTAAATAATATTTTGGCATCCACATATGTATTTCTTTGGTTTGCAGTGGAACAAACAAAAAAAGCTGAAAAAATTACTAAATCTTAGCTTATTCCACACAGAAATCCTAAAATGGCCTGGACAATATTATTGGCACCTTTTAGAAGTTGTGAAGAATAATTCTATTTCAAGCAGGTGGTTCTCCTTTATTTTGGAATTGAACTGACCGATGGTGAGTTGCAGGTGCCTGCAATATAAAAATCACTCATTCAACCAGTTTCAATGGAGAAAAGGAGTCAATTCTGCTGTTTTGTGTCACTGTGTGTACCACAATGAGCATGGAGAAAAGAAAGAAAACCAGAGATTGTCTGAGGAGGTCAGACACAAGATTGTAGCCAAGCATGGACAATCTCAAGGCTACAAGTCCATCTCCAGAGACCTTGATGTTCCTGTGTCCAATGTACGCAATGTAATCAGGACGTTTTAGGCCCATGGCACTGTAGCCAACCTCCCTGGACGTGGCCGCAAGAGAAAACTTGATCGAAGATTGCAGCGAAGGATTGTTCGAATGGTGGAGAAAGCACCTCGATCAACTGCCAAACAGATTCAAGTTGACCCTCAGACACAAGTTCCGACAGTTTCAACTCGCACCATCTGTCGCCAACTCAATGAAAGGGGGTTGTATGGTAGGAGACCCAGGAGGACCCCACTGCTGTGAGAGAGAAATAAGAAAGCCCAACTGGAGTTTTTCCAAAACACACCTGAACAAGTCAAAGTCCTTCTGGGAGAATGTCCTGTGGACAGATGAGACCAAATTAGAGCTTTTTGGTAAAGCACATAATCTCTATGTTTACAGAAAACAAAATGAAGTCTTCAAAGAAAAGAACATCTTCCCCACACTCAAACATGGAGGAGGTTCAATGATGTTTTGGGGTTGCTGTGCTGCCTCTGGCACTGGGTGCCTTGAATGTGGTCTTCCAGTCAGCTGTGTATCCCTTTGAGGTAAGGGAGGGGATGGAAGGGAAACAAACGCCAGAAACAGATTTGACCAGCCGCCACCAGGATTTGAAGAAGGGAGACAGGTTTGAGAGTTCAGTCTTGAGAGTAGAGAGATATTGTTTCCTGGCTCTCCTGAGGGTGGACACACACTTGTTCCGGGCTTTGTGAAAGGAAATGAGATTATCTTCAGTTGGATTAGCCTTCCAGGAGGCGTAGGCAAGTTGTTTCAGGGCAACTGGCTCACCACAAGATTCCATGTACCATGGATGGGAGGAAGGGTATGACAACTGAAGACGAGATGGGATAAATCTGTGCATGAGAGAGAGCAATTTACTTTGGAAGAATTCCCAGGATGAGTTGATGTCAGAGGCAGGAGAGATGGGAGACCAGTCCAGATTATTGATGGCTGCTTGAAGACTATGCCAGTCGGCCTGAGTGAAATGCCAGACTCGTCGACGCTGAGGAGGCTCTCTGAGAATGGCCAGAGAGATGTCCACTTTAACAAGCACATGATCAGATGACCAATTGGAGCAGAAGAAGAGCAGCAGACATATGCATGGAAGTTAGTCATAGCCAAGTCTAGAAGAGAAGATGCTCCGTTGACTGAGATCCGGGTCGGTAAATTGACAGATTGTGTCAGTCCCAATGAGTCGCAGAAGTCCTTTACTGAGGAGCCATGGCTGGTGAGTGAGGTACCCACACCCAGCCAGCTGGCTTGATGACAATTGAAATCACCACATATGAGGAAGAGAGAGTTGGGATGAGTAGATAGAAGCTGGTCCATGTTGTCAGACAGCGAAAAGTAAATGGAGTCATCACTGTTTGGAGGACAGGTCAGAACACATATGAACAAAAGGTGGGAGCAGAGAGGAAGCCGTAGCCAGAGGTACTCATGGGGTTGGGGTGGAGAGAGGGCAGTGCAAGGAGAGTGAGGAAGAGAGTTTTTGATAAAGATAGCAACCCCACCACCAGGACGAGGCTCAGGTCTATCATCCCGGAGGAGGGAGTAACCAGAGAGAGCTATTAAGGAATCAGAGACATCATGAAGGAGGAAAGTTCCTGTTAAGCAGATCAAGTCTGTTTTGTCAGAAGCAACCTGTATGGAGAGATCAGTCAAGTTTGAGCGAAGGCCCCAGATGTTTGAGGTCCATACCGTCAATGAAGAGAAAGGAAGAGCATCGGATACAGAACGGGGGGGGGGGGGGGGAGGGGAGGTTGGGGTAGGGTAAGATATGGAAGAGGAGGAGGAGGTAGGGAGAGCTGTTGATATTGTGGCAGAGATTTCAGAATAGCTAGGAGAAAGGGAAGGATGAGGAGGACAAAAGGTTTGATGGTGATTTGGTGAGGCACAGTGAGGTGTTGTTTGAGTGGGGGCAGAGCGAGGAAGAAGGTTGCAGGAGATCGAGGTGAGAGTTGGAAGGAAGAAGAAGTGGGGAGGACGCTTTGAGGATGAGTGGTAAGAGGGGGGAATTAGAGAAAAAAGGAGGATGGAGAGATTTGAAGGGGTGGGATGAGGGGGGGGGGGGAGTTTAGGAGGGGAAGGGTGAGGGGGAGTTAAGGAGGGGAGGGACAAGGGGGAATTTAGGAGGGGAGTGGTGAGGGGGTAGTTAAGGAGGGGAGGAGCGAGGAGGAAGTTTAGGAGGGGAGGGGTGAGGAGGGAGTTTAGGAGGGAAGGGGCAAGGGGGGATATTTGAAAAGGATGGGTGATGGGGGGAGATTAGGAGGTGAGGGGTGAGTTTGGATTTTAGAAAGTGTTGGATGATTAATGGAAAACGAACATTTCTTGCAAAATGAGTTTCTTGTGATTTTTGAGTCAGAGATCCGTTTGAAAACGTTGGAGGAGGGGTAGAATGCAGGTGAGTTTAGGGAATGTAGGATGGAAGAATTGTAAGAGATGGAATTTTTATTTGAAATGAAGATATTTGGTGAGCAGGTCGAAAGCAACCTTTTAAAGAAGAAGAAGAAAAATGTGTTATATTATATGATAGAATACAGCACTTCAGGGGAAAGTTTAAACATTTTTAAACGAAACCGTGAAAACTATCTGGGGAAATGGGGGTGAATCACGTGGTCGAAGAACGAAAAAACCAACAAGAACAAAGAAGGAATACACCGAGATCTTCCTCGAGACACACATTAGGTACACACACCGTAAAATAAAAATACAGTTTTGACAAGAATACAAATGGGAACAATTACTTAACTTTGATAGCGTGGAGAACGTGGAGATCTTGGAAAAAATGCAACCTTGCCGGCAAAACCGGAAAAAACCATGTGTGCATGGGATCAATAAATCAGGAGATTTCCAAAGCATTTTGGAGCGCAATGTTCAACTCAGTGTCAGAAAGCCAGGTCTCCGTCGAAGGTCGTGGGTCTTGCATCAGGATAATGACCACAAACACACTTCAAAAAGCACCCAGGAATGGGTCAAGCCAAAACGCTGGACTGTTCTGAAGTGGCTAGCAATGAGTCCACATCTAAATCCCATTGAACACCTGTGGGGAGATCTGAAAACAGAAGTTGGGAGAAGGCACCCTTCAACTCTGGGAGAACTGGAGCAGTTTGCACAAGAAGAGTGGGCCAAACTGCCGGTAGAGATGTGTAGGAAGCTCATTCATGGCTATAGGAAGCGCTTGACTGCAGTTATTTTGTCCAAAGGCCTTGCTACCAAATATTAAGTCGAGGATGTCAATAATTTTGTCAATGCAATATCTTTTTATTTTCTGATTTAAAAGGGGATATTAAGTTCTGAATCAAAAACAAAGGTTCTATAATATTAACAGTGAAATAAAGAATTGTGGAGACCAAATAATTTTGTCAATTTCAACTTATTTTTCAAGAAAATTGTGAGTTAATTGAAAAAGTGCAAGGGTACCAATATTTATGGGCACGACTGTATATACCCTAGGACCCTGATATTCGTGGGGGATACGTTACTGGAAAATCCGCGAATAGCAAAACCCATGAATAGCGGGGCATTGCTTCAATGGAAAAATTGGGGATAGATTCCCGAGTCACGAAAATCCGCGAATAGAGAGGACCAAACTATGAATAGAGTTAAAGTCCGTGAATGGCGAGGCAAATCCTGCGAATGTCGAAGATAATCCACGCATGTGAAGCTAAAGGTTCGTGAATATTATTTTTGCGCCCCTGAAAAACCGCGAATTTACAGAACACGGCCGCAAAAAGGAAAAAAAACCGCGATTTCACAGGACACGGCCACGAATAGAAAAAAACCCGCAAATTTGCAGGACAGTTTTCCACGAATAGAGAAACAGGTCACATTTTATCACCCGCGAATACATGGAACCCGCGAATATATATAAATACACACACATACACATTCCACCATAAGAAAACCAAACATGTTGAGTTGTGCTTTTTCCAAGGATCTTTTTGGCACGAGGGATGAGCAGAACACCTGATTGCAAGTCTCCGCGTAATATAATTACCTCCTGCAACTAGATGGTATTCATAGGATACTTACCACACGCAGTCAACTTGATGTGAGCCAACTATTCTGTTTTTGAAGGTTTTTTTTCTTTGATCCAATAAGGCTATCAGACCACATGACCGATGACATCATACATTTACATTAATATAATTGCTGCATTGAGCAGGCTCAAAAAATTTGAAACTGATCAGACTAAGAATTGTCTCTGTCGAATTATGACATCAAAATGAAGGCACCGATGACATCATTACTAACATATTGTTACGGATCCGGGGGACGGCACTCCCCTTACCGAGGGGGGTTTAATCCCCTCGTATTTTTTAAGCTGGCCGTCCGACCGGTCCTGGTACTTGTAACGCTCTCTTGCAGGGTGGGATTGATCAGGGTTATTGGTCCAGATATTAGCCCGAATACCTTTATCAATCCCTCCGCAAAACAGGGAGACAAGTACCGCTCGAATCCCGGACAAGATGGTATTTGCCGAGCGGTTTAGCAATGCGGAACCCAAGCCGTTAGCAATGGACTGAACCCGATTATAAGCGGTTCTGCCGAAATCGCGCCACAGGTACTCAATCGGGAAATCACTAAAGCGATCGGACGAGAATGAAACCAAAGTAAGGAGGAACAGGTATTTATTATTAATTATGTACAAAACCACAGAAACCAAAGGAAGAAACGAAAGTAATTTACAGAAGAAGAGGAAGCAGAAGAAGACAGCGCAAATCTTTATACAAGCTTACTTATCCCCACAGGACAATACAAACAGACTCACACGAATAGGGAATTGCAGGCAGGAATGAATGGCTGGAAGGAGAAGGTTCAGGTGGGACAACAGGGCTGGGAGGTTTGGCAGGGCACAGCAAGCAGGTCCGCTCCAGGCTGGAAGCGAGGAGCCGGCAGCTGCACGTATTCGGCTTTACACCGGCAGGGCTTCCTGCAGCAGCTCCGTGTCTCAACAGCCGGCGACAATAGGGCCCGAAAGGGTCTCGGTCTATTGCCGCAATATGAGCACCCCCTCTCGCCTCTCTTCTTTGGTTCGGCTAGAACACTCAACTGCTTCTCGTGCCTCCCCCCGCGTCTCTCTCTCGTACCTCCTATGGGGGCCTCGCGCCAAGGGTTTTTTTTTTTATCACCCCTTGGAACCCTCCCGAACTTGCCAGATCTTTCTCGCCATGCCCACCGAGCTCTGGTTGGTTGGTAAGGGCTCCCTGACTCCACCTTTGATGACGAGGTGGGGCCACACCGGTGCTTCTGGCAGCTCCTCCCCCTTCTTCTCTGAGATGACCTCGTGCATAATGGAGTTTGGGGCGATGTGGAGCCAGTAAACACCCAATGCAACGGCGGCGAACGCCGCCTTACTGGCACTCTTAGGAGGCCACGGGGATATTGCAAGGGATCCTATCTTATTTGATTTGATGCAACGCAGAGTCAACTATCTGCGGTCAACTATCTGCGCAGAGTCAACTACTATTGGGAACAGGTCCTTAACTGAAACACACAATAATGATATAACGATGAAAATGGCCTGTGATTCGCTACGTGTTGTACATGGACTAACTAAGGTGCAATTATTTAAATTAACAGCCAATTAAGGGGAAATGTACACAGGGGTCATCTATGAGGGAATGTACTACTAAATTTACATGTGAAGGTTGTAAAAACTGCAACAATATCGTATTCCCCATGGGGAGTACTTGTCAATGAGTCACGATTCAATTTTTTCCATGGAGCGGTTTCAGAGATATAGAGGTGCAATTTCTTTCCAAGATAGCACTGGTACCACGTGGCTTATGACGTCAAAACTATCACGAAACATTATACAGGAGGAGGATCTCCTATGGTGAAAATATCATATCAATCGGTCCAATAACTGCAGAGGAAAAATTCATACTTATTTGATCAAGCATTTGTTACGGATTCGTCACTTCCGTTGTTGTGGTTTTCATCCACTGTAAACATTTTTAAATCCATGTACTATTATTGTTGTCGTTTGAGGGAAATAGAGATTACTATTTTCAAAAGGTAAAAAAGTTAATGTTTTAAATGAAACCGGAACCGGACGACGAAGAGGAAGAGGAGGAGAGAAGGCGGAGCGAGTGAGTCGGAACGATTGGCGAACGAGGGTCACGAGTGAACTTTGGGTTTCCCGGGAAAGGGATTCCTGCAACAGAGTTGTTATCGCTGTGACCGATAAACCTGAGTGACAGGTTTTGCGGTTAATTCCGGAGAGAATCATCAGAGTGCCATGACGCCACGAGAACGGGCCGTCGGCCATTTTTACCTCGCGCAGGACTTGCGCTTCGCTCAAGGTTTTTCATCTCGCTTCAACCATTTTCACCGCATTCAGACGTTAATCTGGTGTGCAACGTGGCTTTTGAATGGGAAATCTGCGGTTCGCCGAGTGGGAGCCGTGGAACGTCCATACCCGAGGGTGTGATTTCCCGGTTGCCTTGAGGGCGCCTTTGCGCAGCTTTGGCAGTGGGACTGTGACTGTCATCCGAACGGATATTCTGGTCTCGATTGGACATCGTTCTGACAATCACTGGAGCGGATCGACTTTGGCTTGATGCCGGAATAGAGACATTGGGGAATGTTCTTCTTTTCGCTCACTTGGAGCACAGTGAGTTATATTGTACGAACCTGATGGTACCATCATAGGAAATATATATTGGTTGTACAATTGATAACTATTGTTGTTGCACTGTTATTCTTGTGTGATCTTAATACAATACTTGTTTGTTGGTAACAAATGGTGTGGTTTCACCATTGATCTTTGACATACAGAATAACACATCTTTCTGCCGTGACTCCTCTCGGGGCTCGAATTAATTAATTAATTTGAGATGTCCGATTCCTAGTGTTTGGAAATTTGGAAGAGCTTGACCCTAGCCTTTCCCTTGCGAGGGCAAGGAGGAACTTAACACTTGACACTTAAGCTTAGTTTGAAGTACACCCTGCCAGCGCCCACGGCGGGACGGCAGGGCAACCAGAAGGGACGAGTGACACCGGATCGGGACACCGGGATTCATTCCGGTCGCCCGGTCGGCCCTGAGGTGGGGGTGCGGGGCCTGTCACGGAACGTCAAAACAAACGGCCTGCCGGGGCCGCCCAAAAGTCGGGCGTGAGGGGCGCGTCCACTAATGGAACGCCTCTCGCTTCCCAGATTGAGGGCCACGTGGTCAGGAGAACCTCGTCCCTTCTGGTTGCCCTGCCGTCCCACCGGGAGCGCTGGCAGGGTGTACTTCAAACTAAGCTTAAGTGTCAAGTGTTAAGTTCCTCCTTGCCCTCGCAAGGGAAAGGCTAGGGTCAAGCTCTTCCAAATTTCCAAACACTAGAAATCGGACGTCTCAAATTAATTAATTATTTGTTAAAACATCTCAGTCGCCCGCGGCCTCTCTAGCGCGGGCGTCGAACCAGTTCATTTCCGGTGCGACCGGGCCGAGTATCGGCCCGGCCGTGGCCGAAGCCGTTGATTCCGCCGTAGCACGCTAACGCGTAGGCTCGCGCGCCCCTGGTCCGCCGGGGCTCCGCGGGTGTCCTACCGTGCCTGGCTTGCCGGTGCCCGGGGACGGATCTCGCTGTCTAAACATGGTAGCGCTAGGCCAGTGGGACCGCCGGGACCCACGTGCACTCACATGGTGTTTTGCGCGTGGGCGGCAGTATCAGACCGGGGCGCCCAAAGGCGCCACGCACCCAAACGCTCCCCGGCTAAAGTTCATCCTGAAAGCGCCCACATTGTGCGGACAAACCAAGTCAAGGGCCACGTGGTCAGGAGAACCTCGTGCCTATCGTTTTTGCTGCATGATTACGGGTGACACCGTCACAATTTCGGTCTTTGAGGCCGGCCGATAGGCACGCGGTTCTCCTGACCACGTGGCCCCTTGACTTGGTTTGTCCGCACAATGTGGCGCTTTCAGGATGAACTTTAGCCGGGGAAACGTTTGGGTGCGTGGCGCCTTTGGGCGCCCCGGTCTGATACTGCCGCCCACGGCGCAGAACACCATGTGAGTGCACGTGGGTCCCGGCGGTCCCACTGGCCTAGCGCTACCATGTTTAGACAGCGAGATCCGTCCCCGGGCACCGGCAAGCCAGGCACGGTAGGACACCCGCGGAGCCCCGGCGGGCCAGGGGCGCGCGAGCCTACGCGTTAGCGTGCTACGGCGGAATCAACGGCTTCGGCCACGGCCGGGCCGATACTGGGCCCGGTCGCACCGGAAATGAACTGGTTCGACGCCCGCGCTAGAGAGGTCGCGGGCGACTGAGATGTTTTAACAAATAATTAATTAATTTGAGACGTCCGATTTCTAGTGTTTGGAAATTTGGAAGAGCTTGACCCTAGCCTTTCCCTTGCGAGGGCAAGGAGGAACTTAACACTTGACACTTAAGCTTAGTTTGAAGTACACCCTGCCGGCGCTCCCGGTGGGACGGCAGGGCAACCAGAAGGGACGAGGTTCTCCTGAGAAATTTAACACGGTGTTTTCCTATGTAACTTTACCCTGAGGTAATTTTACCAAAAATCCCCGAAATTTCACGGGTCCAGCCCTATTGAGTGCCTGCGGCCTCTCAAGTCCCTTCACAGAGTCGGGCTAGAGTCAAGCTCAAAAGGGTTTTCTTTCCCCGCTGATTCCGCCAAGCCCGTTCCCTTGGCTGTGGGATCGCTGGATAGTAGTTTGGGCGCCCCGGTCTGATACTGCCGCCCATGCGCAGAACACCATGTGAGTGCACGTCGGTCCCGGCGGTCCCACTGGCCTAGCGCTACCATGTTTAGACAGCGAGATCCGTCCCCGGGCACCGGCAAGCCAGGCACACCGTCACAATTTCGGTCTTTGAGGCCGGCCGATAGGCACGCGGTTCTCCTGACCACGTGGCCCTTGACTTGGTTTGTCCGCACAATGTGGGCGCTTTCAGGATGAACTTTAGCCGGGGAGCGTTTGGGTGCGTGGCGCCTTTGGGCGCCCCGGTCTGATACTGCCGCCCACGCGCAGAACACCATGTGAGTGCACGTGGGTCCCGGCGGTCCCACTGGCCTAGCGCTACCATGTTTAGACAGCGAGATCCGTCCCCGGGCACCGGCAAGCCAGGCACGGTAGGACACCCGCGGAGCCCCGGCGGGCCAGGGGCACGCGAGCCTACGCGTTAGCGTGCTACGGCGGAATCAACGGCTTCGGCCACGGCCGGGCCGATATTCGGCCCGGTCGCACCGGAAATGAACTGGTTCGACGCCCGCGCTAGAGAGGTCGCGGGCGACTGAGATGTTTTAACAAATAATTAATTAATTTGAGACGTCCGATTTCTAGTGTTTGGAAATTTGGAAGAGCTTGACCCTAGCCTTTCCCTTGCGAGGGCAAGGAGGAACTTAACACTTGACACTTAAGCTTAGTTTGAAGTACACCCTGCCGGCACTCCCGGTGGGACGGCAGGGCAACCAGAAGGGACGAGGTTCTCCTGACCACGTGGCCCTCGATCTGGGAAGCGAGAGGCGTTCCATTAGTGGACGCGCCCCTCACGCCCGACTTTTGGGCGGCCCCGGCAGGCCGTTTGTTTTGACGTTCCGTGACAGGCCCCGCACCCCCACCTCAGGGCCGACCGGGCGACCGGAATGAATCCCGGTGTCCCGATCCGAACCTTCAGAGCGGGCCGGCTGGGGAGTGCCAAGCACCCCGTACCTGCACTTTCCGTCCCTGCGGTCCCAAATACCGGAACCACCCGAATACCACTTTATTTGACAAAATGAGGTGCGGCCTACAGCCTTAGAAAACTAATCCTATATCAGTCAATACCTCCAACGAGAGGGTGGTGGGAGGGTGATGGCAGGGTGATGGGAGGGTGATGGCAGGGTGATGGGAGGGAGATGGGGGAGGGTGATGGGGGAGGGTGATGGGGCAGGGTGATGGGGCAGGGTGATGGGAGGGTGATGGCAGGGTGATGGGAGGGTGATGGCAGAGGGTGATGGCAGAGGGTGATGGCAGAGGGTGACGGGGGAGGGTGACGGGGGAGGGTGATGGGAGGGTGATGGCAGGGTGATGGGGGAGGGTGATGGCAGGGTGATGGGAGGGTGATGGCAGGGTGATGGGGGAGGGTGATGGGGGAGGGTGATGGGGCCTCCCTATAGAAGTCAGTATCTCCCACGACACAGGCGCGCATTCGTACCGCGTGACGTGGTGACGTCATCACACTTTCCCCTCAAAAGACCCATTTGATATAAGTTAATATTCTGATATTAGCTTTAGAAAACCAACCCTATATAAGTCAATACCTCCAACGATACAGGTGCGCAAAATACAAAATCACAAAAGTTTTATTTGATATAAGTTAATATTTTGAATAACTCGGTCAATATCAGTCCGAATTTCGCCAAATAAAGGTTCCCGTTATCCACAGATACCCCTGTATCCTCCTAGAGGCGAAGTCAGGATGAACCCTAAATAAGTCAATACCTCCAACGACACAGGTGCGCATTCGTGCCGCGTGACGTGGTGACGTCATCGCGCTTTCACCTTAAAAGATTTATTTGATATTTTGATATAAACCTTAGAAAACCAACCCTACAGAAGTCAAATGGTCCAATAAAGGGTGATGGGAGGGTGATGGCAGGGTGATGGGAGGGTGGTGGGATGGTGATGGCAGGGTGGTGGGAGGGTGATGGCAGGGTGATGGGAGGGTGATGGCAGGGTGATGGGAGGGTGATGGCAGGGTGATGGGAGGGTGATGGCAGAGGGTGATGGGGGAGGGTGATGGCAGGGTGATCAGGGTGATGGGAGGGTGATGGCAGGGTGATGGGGGAGGGTGATGGGGGAGGGTGATGGGGCCTCCCTATAGAAGTCAGTATCTCCAACGACACAGGCGCGCATTCGTGCCGCGTGACGTGGTGACGTCATCGCGCTTTCACCTTAAAAGATTTATTTGATATTTTGATATAAACCTTAGAAAACCAACCCTACAGAAGTCAAATGGTCCAATAAAGGGTGATGGGAGGGTGATGGCAGGGTGATGGGAGGGTGGTGGGAGGGTGATGGCAGGGTGGTGGGAGGGTGATGGCAGGGTGATGGGAGGGTGATGGCAGGGTGATGGGAGGGTGATGGCAGGGTGATGGGAGGGTGATGGCAGAGGGTGATGGGGGAGGGTGATGGCAGGGTGATGGGAGGGTGATGGCAGGGTGATGGGGGAGGGTGATGGGGCCTCCCTATAGAAGTACTTAACAATGAGCCATGTTTCATTGTTTGCATTGAGCAGTTTCAGAAATATAGAAATGAAACCTTTTTCCAAGATGGCGTCCGTACCACGTGACCTATAACATCATAATTATGAATCAAAAGATTATACAGGCTGTATAATCTTTTGTGGACAGGTTAGGTGTGTGATTATACAGGGACAGGTGAGATTATACAGGTGAAAGTGTTGTGTCAATCGGACCAAGTGTTGCCGAGAAAATGAATTTTTAAAATGCAGTCACGAACCAATGCCACACATATGCAATCAACCCCATTGCTTAACCCCGCTTTTTGCTTCACGAGTGCAGGGTGATTTAAAATAAATTCGTCTCCGGATCTTCACCAAACTCGAATCGATTCGTCCTTGTCACACACCCAACCTGCCTACTAAGTTTCGCCCGAATTTGTCCACAACATTTTAAGATATTGTGCTAAATGTCGTTTTTAGCCTTATTAGTCAGGTTCACTGTTTTTTCGGTCAAAATTTTTGGAGATTAGCAAAACTATACATTTTTGGAATATTCAGAGCATGAGGAATCCAAAAATTAATGTTGGCATTTGCGTAGACGCCTTTGCGTAAATGACACTCAGGACAATGATGAAGATCTGTAAAAGCATATTCCTGAACGGCATAGACATAGTAAATAATGTGTATAGGACTTATAGTTCAATCTGATACTAACAAGGCTGCTTTCTTGCTTTATAAACCCAGACCTATAACTTCAAAGCACTTGCAATATCATGTATTATGTAATACAGTTATATCACAAATATAAAGACAATGGTTTTCAACTACCTTTGTTTGTTGCTTTTCTATAATGCTGAGCACTATTTTGAGGCCTTCATTGGATTCATTGACCCAGAAAATATAGGATTAGCATATTTAATTAAGTTTCTCGGTTGACTAGAAGCCGAGATCGCGCAAAATATGTATTTTATGGTGGCCATTTTGAAAATCCAAAATGGCGGCCATGCAGGTATCTGTACAAATCACTGAACTGAAAATATATAGAATGACCATTGCCATTCACAACACACAGATGGAGATGTAGCTACCGGGCGCCATCTTGGTTGGCACTCGATGCTGGGCGATGGTAATTTCCGTCATGCGTTTGCACGTAATTCAGAGCGAAAAGCGATTGCGTTTTTTCACTTTTTGTGCGATCGTTTTTCAATAGGAAACCTATCAGAGTTACTGCAACACTTTCCTTTGTCCTTTCCTTTTCACAAAAAAAAAATCGAGAACAAATATTGTTAATTTGGGAGCGTGAAGAACTCGGGACATTTTCATGAAACTTGCGAAGTCTGTCCAAATTATTTCACAATGATTTGTTTTTGGTCAAAATTGAAAACATGAATTTAGCTGTCCTTTTATTACGTATCAAAATAATGCAAACTAAAGTGATGCACTAAAGTGATGCACGAGTCGTGCTAACCAAGATGGCGACACGGCGGCTACACTTTTCACGGATTATGAGCGATCTATATATTTTCAATTCAGTGGCGCAAATGCCAACATTGATTTTCGGATTCTCCATGCTCTGATGATTCCAAAAATGTACAGGTTTGCTAATCTCCCAAAATTTTTAACGAAATTCTATTTGTTAACATAGTGAACCTGAATATCTACATCACTGTCCTGAGTGTCATTTTCGCAAAGGTGTCTACGCAAATGCCAACATTAATTTTTGGGTTCCTCATGCTCTGAGTATTCCAAAAATGTATAGTTTTGCTAATCTCAAAAAATTCTGAACGAAATTATATTTGTTGACATAGTGAACCTGACTATCTCTCAATGATGAAGACTAGTATC
The DNA here is from genome assembly GCF_964187855.1 of Myxine glutinosa. NCBI lineage: Eukaryota > Metazoa > Chordata > Myxini > Myxiniformes > Myxinidae > Myxine > Myxine glutinosa. The sequence continues at coordinate 118,326,784 of NC_136266.1, read as the reverse complement.
TGGATCCGGATCTTCGCAAATTCTCGTCCTTGTCACACACCTAACCTGTCCACCAAATTTAGTCTGAATCCGTCCTCAACTTTTGAGATCCCCTCCTCACAGACAAACATAACCTCCGTCCACCTTCGGTGGTGAAGGTAACAATAATAATTACTTTATATCACAACAGACATTATTGAAATTGATACAAAACTGCGTTGAAAATCATCAGCTTTTCGATGCAAGTTCCTACAATATTTATATATTTGATCAAACAACTTGCATATTAATGTATTGGCAAACATTGATCCTTTCTCTTCTTTACCAACAGAATTATCCTCAAAAAACAATAAGCAATCATGAAATATGCAAAGCATCATGTATCTTTCAAGATGTGAAGATTTGTCATATCCATTCCCAGAAAAAAGGTGTACAAAGGCAGAGTGCTCAACAACGAGCAAGGCAGATGGAGAAAGATGAGAGTAGAAGAGAAAAATGAAACATGATGATGAAGAGAAATCAGGTTTGAGACCAATACTGTTGGGATTCCTCGTGAGGAAATCAAACACCCGTGTCACAATTCCGGAGGATGTCTATACTTTCTGCTCGCATAGCTGTGACGTAGTGTCACCTCGAATCACCATACCTCCTCCGTCAAAGATTGTGCATATGAAGCCTCCATTAATTGGCACAAAAAAATCTCAGTTTCGTACATAAAATCTCAGTTTCGAACCAACCTATCAGAGAAGCAATTAGGATTGCTATGGCAACACAGCCCCATAGACCATCACCTTTACTACATTCCTCATTTTCGTCGCACGCTCCGACATATCCTCCAAGCACTGCAATATGTCATTCACCATGTTCATACCCTGGATGTTTATCATCTCTTTATAACCACTGGCGGTCTGTTGGCATCACACAGGCATACACATCCCATGTCATCATTTTTGTCTTCATCCCATCCTTTGCCCTCAACACCCCCAAATTCCCCCAGCTCAACCCCCTGCCAGCAAAATGGTGCCATTTTCTCCTTACCTGGCACAGCTTTCCCGGAGGCCTGGGCTTATCGCCACCATTTTCCACACAATTAACAATTACAGTCCTGCCTTGCCACACAGCTTGGGCATCTCGAAAACGCCTCAAGGCTACGCGATCCAAAACAGTGCCTGGAACTTTAACCCTGGTGGATCCATCCTACAAACTTAGCAGGCATCGTCCATATGTTAGACTTGTAAAAAAATTAGGTGAAAACATGCAAAAATAAATAAATGTGTATCGACAGAAACACACACATATACAGTCATGTGAAAAAGTAAGTACACCCCATGTAAAGTTTAGACATTTTCAACATATTTCAACATACAGCTATTTGATCTTCATTTCAACAATATTGACAGATAAAGGTGATATAATATAACAAATATCATGAAACAATTACATTTTGTAGTCCATTGTGTAATTTAAATAAACATAAATGCAAATTTCGCATGTGGAAAAAGTAAGTACACCCTTGGCTCTAATAGGTGGTATTGCCCCCTTTGGCAGAAACAGCCTCAAGTAGGCGTTTCTTATAACTGTCTACCAGTCTCTGACATCGACTGGGAGACATTTTTGCCCACTCCTCCATGCAGAACTCTTTCAGCTGTGCGATGTTTGAGGGGTTTCTTGCATGCACAGCTCGTTTCAAATCCCCCCACAACATCTCGATGGGATTTAGATCTGGGCTTTGACTTGGCCATTCCAGAACCCTCCATTTCTTTCTTTTCAGCCATTCCTTGGTGGATTTACTGGTATGGTTAGGGTCATTGTCATGTTGCAAGGGCCACCTTCGGTTGAGCTTCAACTTTCCGACAGATGGCCTCACATTATCCTCAAGCACCCTCTGGTACAATGAAGATTTCATAGTGGATTCTATGATGGTGAGCTGCCCAGGCCCTGATGCAGCAAAGCTGCCCCAAACCATAATATTTCCACCACCATGCTTTACAGTTAGTATCAGGTTCTTGTGGTCAAATGCTGTCTTTGGTTTTCGCCAAACATGTCTTCTGGTACTGTGGCCAAATAGCTCTACCTTTGACTCATCTGTCCAGAGCACATTATTCCAGAAGTGCTGGTCTTTGCCTCGGTGTTCATTGGCAAACTTTAGTCTTGCCCTGATGTTGTTTCTGGACAGCAAAGGTTTCCTCCTGGCACACCTCCCATGTCGATCAAATTTGTGCATCCTCTTTCTAATGGTAGACTCGTGCACTTTGGCATCAACAGTGGCAAGAGGTACCTGTAGGTCCTGTGATGTCATTCTGGGGTTCTTAAAGACTTCTTTCAGTATCTTGGGGTCTGCTCTCGGGCTGAACTTGCTGGGGCGGCCTGGCCTGAACAAGTTGGCAGTTGTTTGGAATCTTCTCCACTTGTAGATGATCTTCCGGACAGTCGAATGATTGATTTCAAATTGTTTAGAGATCTTTTAAAATCCCTTCCCAGACTCGTAGGCATCTATAACCTTCTTTCTGAAGGCATCAGAGAGCTCTTTTGATCTAGGCATGGTGATGCCGCACACTTCAACAACAAAGAGCAAACCAAACTAAATGTCTGAGGTTTAAATAAGACAGGTTCTTCCAAGATCCTCTCTAACGATGTTCTAATCATTTGCACCTGAGCTGGTGCACCTGATTCAAATTTTAGGTATTTGAAGTAGTGATAAATGTAGGGGTGTACTTACTTTTTCCACATGCGAAATTTGCATTTATGTTTATTTAAATTATACAATGGACTACAAAATGTAAATGTTTCATGATATTTGTTATATTATATCACCTTTATCTATAAATATCTTTGAAATGAAGATCAAATAGCTGTATGTTGAAATATGTTGAAAAAGTCAAAACTTTACAGGGGTGTATCTTTTTTTACGTGACTGTAAGTGAGTGTAAGTGTAAACTTTTACTTTTTCACGTGACTGTAAGTGGTTCATCAACAGCAAGTGTGACAACAGAAATGTTTTCAACCTCTCTTGTCTCCTGTTGCTTATTTGCCCTGATGCATTATGGTGAAATAGTAATCACCTCCATTACATAGTGTTGAGAAAATAACAGAGTGTACAGAAGGGGGATCCCATTTCAGGGGTCTTTAGCAGAGGTTATTTTTTCCTCTTTTGTTTTGCCATTTTTTTTTTTTTGCAAGATTCAGTAAGATTCCTTTTTGCTTGGATGTGCAGTTTTCGCTGAGAAAGCAGCATTTTTCCCCCCACAAAAGTTCATAGTCCATCCCTCCACCCCATTAACTGCTTTAAGGACTGTGTTTTATCGATTGCACATATACTCCAACCTGCAGGAGAAGAAATAATGGCCTCTTAAGGTTTTTATTGCCAAATTAAATATTAGTTTTTGCCAAAATCAGACATTATAGATTTAAAGTTTTCCCTCCCGAAGGAATTAGGTAGATAAACTGATTGATTGAATGAATGGGGTGGTGATACATTTACAGGTATGGTGGGCCAAATGGCCTCTTCCTGTATTCCTTGTATAAATTGCTATCTTAATTCATAATGTGGTGTGAAACTGTTTGATAAACTTGGATGCCGTCTTAAGTTTAGTGCCCTGGAGACTAATAAAATATGAAGCAATACTACCATACTGCCATTTTAGACACCAAAAGGTTTAATCATTTTAAGCTCAAAAGTTAAGCTCATTTGAATTGTAAAAAACGTTTCAGAAACAAGCAGAAAAAGACATAAAATGTCTTAGCCCCCAAGGTTTAAGTAATTTTAATGTAAGGAGTAAAGGCTGCGGGTCGGCCATCTTTGGTCGGATTACAAAACAAAATCTTCGGCATATGTATACTCTCATGTATTGTCTTTTTGCCAAGTTTGAACAAAATCATTCCATGCATGTCCAAAAAATTGTTGAGGGCATGTTCAACATCGGGTATTTTACAACTAAAATGGCCGCCAGTCTACAAGTGTGCCATCTTTGATCAGATTGCAAAATGAATTGAGGTGCACATACTGTATATGCCATCATGTGCTGCGCTTGTGCCAAGCTTGAACAAAATCGGAACATGCTTGTCCAATAAATTGTTGGGGATTTAGAAGTTGCGGAAGGCGAGAAGACGAGGCCATTTGGTAGGGTTCAAAGCTTGTTTATTCAAACAGGAATCTCCAGCACACTCTAAACTCGAACGGAAGTGGTAAAGCTTTTATAAAACCAAAACCCTCTTCGGAGGACGTGGCTCCCACAACCGCGCGTGCGTCACGTCCAACAAACCAAAAGCCCATGCACGTGGATTAGACCAAACATAAGGTAACCCATCACATGCGGATAAGTTAACCGTGACATGTGAATAAGGTAACCGCTACATGCCCCCCCCCCCCCCCCCAGAATTCACTCCACGGGCGTGTACGTAGTTCGCAGGCGTGCTCGGCAGTGCCGAGAAGGCTCGAGCAGTGCTCGGCCTCGGTACGCGCGAAAAAACGCAGCCGTGGGGTTGAGCCGACGGAGAGGCTGGTCAAGTCCTCGGGGGAGGCTGCCGAGGTTCCTCGCGGGCCTCCCGAGGTTGCAGTTCGCGGGTGCGCTCGGCAGTGCCGAGAAGGATCGAGCAGTGCTCGGCCTCGGTGCACGCGAACAGCGGCTGAGCCAACCGAGGGGCTGGTCAAGGCCTCAGGGGAGGCTGCCGAGGTTCCTCGCGGGCCTCCCGAGGTTGCAGTTCGCGGGTGCAGTGCCGACAAGGCTCGAGCAGTGCTCGGCCTCGGTGCACACGAACAGCGGCTGAGCCAACCGAGGGGCTGGTCAAGGCCTCAGGGGAGGCTGCCGAGGTTCCTTGCGGGCCTCCCGAGGGTGCAGAGTCGGAGAAGTAGTGGCACGAGTTGCAGCTTTCTACAGCTGTAGTTGTAGAGTGTAGTTGCGTGAAGGTGACGAGCAGCCGTGCGCGCGAAGGTAACGAAGCAGCCGTGCCGCCAACGTCAGTGCGCATGCAAGAGATGAGCAGCAGCGCGTGCGAAGGTAACGAAGCAGCCATGCCGCCAACGTCAGTGCGCACGCAAGAGATGAGCAGCAGTGCCAACCACACCTCGTAACTGCGTCCCTTCGGAGGGTCCTGGAGCAGGCTCACCCCTCCGGTCATAGAGGAGGAGCCGAGCGCGGTGTGCGAACCACATGGCCGCTCGTCGTTGCCAACTCCGGCAGTTCGATCGAAACTGCCGTGTTCGTTTGCAGCCCCCGAATCCGTTTGGGAGCAGCCGGGGTCACCAGTTTAGAAGTTGCGGAAGGCGAGAAGACGAGGCCATTTGGTAGGGTTCAAAGCTTGTTTATTCAAACAGGAATCTCCAGCACACTCTAAACTCGAACGGAAGTGGTAAAGCTTTTATAAAACCAAAACTCTCTTCGGAGGGCGTGACTCCCACAACCGTGCGTGTGTCACGTCCAACAAACCAAAAGCCCGTGCACGTGGATTAGACCAAACATAAGGTAACCCGTCACATGCGGATAAGTTAACCGCGACATACGAATAAGGTAACCGCTACAGGGACACATTTAAGTAACAATATGGCCGTCAGTCAGTCTCTTGCATCTGATCTCCAAAACAAATGACATGCTTATGTAAACCATCATTCCTTATCTGTGTGACAAGTTTGAACAACATCAGTAAATGCATGCTCGAAAAATGGTTGAGGACGTGTTCAACATTGGGTTTTTTACAACTAAAATAGCCGCCAGTCTACCAGTCGGGCATATTTGATAAGATCGCAAAATAAAACAAGAAAAAGAGCAATCAGAGATTGCAAACCCTCGCCAGGATGTATTTTCAGTGTTTTTTAAGGCTTTTGTGTTAAAACAAATATGGCGGCCGAACCACGTGACCGATGACGTCATCATTATTTCTTTTTTCTAAACTAATTTATTCCTAGATTTTGCTCAAGAAATTTCATCTTGATTGGATGAAGTTTTGTACTTGTCAAATTATGACATCATAATGGAGGCACCTATGACATCATCATTAACATATTTTATTCCCCATGGAGAGTTCTTTACAATGAGCCATGTCTCAATTTTTTTCTATTCCGCGCTTTCGGAGATATAGAGGTGCAAAATTTTTCGGTTTTTCCAAGATGGCGGCCGAACCACGTGACCGATGACGTCATTATTATTTTTTTCTCCTCCAGTTTATGCCGAAATGGTACTCCAGAAATTTCATCTTGATTGGATGAAATTTTGTACTTGTCGAATTATGACATCATAATGGAGGCAATTATGACATCATCATTAACCTATTTTATTCCCCATGCGGATTAGTTGACAACGCACCATGTTTCAATTTTTTCTATTCAGCACTTTCGGAGATATAGAGGTGCAAAGTTTTTCCGTTTTTCCAAGATGGCGGCCAAACCACGTGACCGATGACGTCATCATTTATTTTTTTTCTCCACAAATTTTTTGCCAGCATGGCGCTCAAGAAATTGCATCTTGATTGGATGAAGTTTTGTACTTGTCGAATTATCGAATTATGACATCATTATGGAGGCCTTGGGTTGGGCTAGCGGCTAGGGTAGCCAGCTTAGGATCCTAGGATCCTGGGCTCGAATCCCGGTCGATCGCTGAATTAACGCCAGGGGGGTTGACAGCCTGTCATCCTTCCGAGGTCAGCTAATTGAGTACCAGTTCACTGGTAATTCCCTGCTTGTCGTAAAAGGTGACAAAAAGGGTTGGCGGCAGGAAGGGCATCCGGCCGTAAAACATTGCTTCAAAAAGGGGACCAACAAAAACAACAACAACCACGGTGCCCGAAAAAGGTCAACCCCCACTTTGCAGGGAAAAATGGCCTCTAAAGGTGTTTTTTAAATTTTTTATGGAGGCCTTTGGCCAAGAGAGTTAAAAATTGGGCACAGTCTATTCCAGGGCAAGACAAATATGTGTGTAAAGTTTGGCGATTCTAGGTGCAACAGTGTTGACGTAGTGCTGCGCACAGACAGACAGACAGACAGACAAACAGACAGGCAACCAACCGATCAACATACTTGCCGGAATCTTTTCCAGCAAGTAATAAACAGACAAATGAAAAATCGGTCAGAGACCGAGGACTTGCCGGAATGTACTTTTTTATCGGCCATTTTGAATCATTAAAAGTAAATAATGACGTCTGCCAAAGTTCAAACGACGTGGGTTTAATCTCTACATGAGAGAATTCCACATAGCTATATGGGCGGTGTATAAGCTAACAGATCGCTGTCTCCATCGATCTTGCCAAGGCCATAACACCTATCGACTCAAAATCCTTTTAATTGATGACTTTGTGGTTTTTACAATGAAGGGAAACTCGTATCGGGTGTACATACGACATAGCGATTGTGAATGTGACAGCTCTGAGGCGTCTTTTGCTTCGCATCGCAGTGACGGCAACACCAACATGGTGGCTGTAAGATTAAAATCTGGCTTCAAGCCCCCTCCCCACCCAAAGCCTTCAACCAGACATATTAACACGCTCTTCCCCCTTCATTCCCGTTCTTCAAAGCAAAGCGTTAAAAATTGTTGTATCGCCATTATATATTACTAGGGCATGCCCGTACTATATCTATATCTAAAATTATATCCCCCCCCTCTATTTACATGAAATGGTTTGGTCCAAAGCGAACGGCTTGCGAGTACGGTGACAATCCCCCCCCTCTATTTACATGAAATGGTTTGGTCCATTCGCAAAGCCAAAGTGAACGGCAGTTACGAATCGCAGTTACGATGAATCGCAAAGTAGTTTTAATTAGTTTTAAAACATAGTTTAACGCCAACATAGTTTGCCAACGTGAAATAAATGAATACGCTCTCAAATGTGCCGTCCGAGGCAGAGTGTGTTCGCCACGTTCGGCACACGTGATAACTCGCTGCTCTCTGATTGGTTGAATCGTTTTTTGGACATAGCTCGGTAACTACTTGTCCGATTAATATGAAACCTTGAAAAGGCACATCCTCGGGTCCCCAGCAATATACCTGGCAAGTTTCAAGTATATCGGACCGGTAGTTGTCGAGAAACAGCGGTCGCATACACACACACACACACACACACACACACAGACAGAGATTAGTGGAATTATAGATAGATGAGCAACGGTACCCGCCCTAAGGGCGGGGATTCAATTGGGAGGCGCAAATGATTGGGTGACCATCGTTTTTGGTGACCTTGAGCTTGACCTTGGACCTAGAGAGTTCAAAATTGGGCACAGTCTATTCCAGGGCAAGGCAAATATGTGTGTAAAGTATGGTGATGCCATGTGCAATGATGTAGACATAGTACTGCATGGTGATGCTATGTGCAATGATGTAGACATAGTACTGCGCACAGGCAGACAGACTGTTACGTGCTCATCCCCAAACCCCGCTCATGGTGTACCTCCGAGCCCCGAGGGAGTCATGGCAGAAAGATGTGTTATTCTGTGTGTCAAAGATCAATGGTGAAACCACACCAATTGTTACCAACAAAGTATTGTATTAAGGTCACACAAGAATAACAGCACAAAAACAATAGTAATCAATTGTACAACCAATATATCATTCCTATGATGGTACCATCAGTTTCGTACAATATAACTCACTGTGCTCCAAGTGAGCGAAAATAACATTCCCAATGTCTCTGTCCCGGCTTCAAGGCAAAGTCGATCCACGCTCCAGTGATCATCAGAACGATGTTGTATCGAGACCAGAATCCCGCTCGGTTGACAGTCACACTGCCAAAGATGGGCAAAGGTGTCCTCAAGAGGCGACTGGGAAATAACACCTTCGGGTATGGATGTTCAACGGCTCCCCACACGGTGAACCGCAAATTCCCACTCGAAATCCACGTTACACATGCAAACCAGGCTAACGGCTGGATGCGTTGAAATGGTTCAAGCGAGGTGAAGAGCCTAGAGCGATGCGAAATCTGGCACGAGGCAAAACGGCCAACTGGCCCATACTCGAGGCGTAACGGCACTCCAATGATTCTCTTCGGAATCAACCGCAAAACCTGACACGCAGGTTTATCTGTCACAGTGATAACAACTCTGTCGCAGGAATCCCTTTCCCAAGAAACCCAAAGTTCACACGTGACCTCTGTTCACCAGCGTTTGCTCAAGACCTCGAAGCAGCTCGGCTTCTTCTCCACCTTACTCACTCCGCCTCCTTTTCCTCTTCTTTGTCCTCTTTTTCTTCGTGCGGTTCCCGATCCGGTTTCCAGTTTCTTTTTAAAGCATTAATTTTTTTTACCTTTTGAAAACAGTTATCTCCAATTCACTTAAACGATAACAATAATAGTACATGGAACCAAAAATGTTTACAGTGGATGAGAACCACAACAACGGAAGTGACGAATCCATTACACTTCCCCCCCCCCCCCCCCCCCCCTCAAGAAAGAAAGTTGGAACATAGTGAAAACTTTCTTTGCATGCAAAAACTCTTTTAACAAACAAAAGTAAAACTCACACCCAAATGATCAATTCACGTGAGCAACAATAATTAATATTCCCCAAAATAAAGCAACAAAACTTCCAAACAACCTCCAGGAATTTTCAAAGTTAGTTCACTCTGGATAAAGCATCAGCAACGACATTGTCCCTGCCCTTTACATGCTCAATTTCCAAGTTGAACTCCTGCAAAGCCAAACTCCATATCATCAACCTCTGGTTTTTATTTTTCATTTTTTGAATGAACGTTAAGGGGTTGTGATCAGTGAAGGGTTTTAACTCTGGATTCTCTTGCACCCCGACTACAGGTGAGACAGGAACCATTTTTTCCACAGGCTTCCTCTCATAATATTTCTTCAGTCGGTTGACATGACACAGCTGCCGCTTTTTCCGTCGTTCGGGAGTTGTCACCACGTAATCTGTTTCATTAACCCACCTTTCGATTGCATAGGGACCAAAATATCTAACCTGTAGTGGCTGACCTGGAACAGGAAGCAACACTAACACTCGGTCCTCAGGACTGAAATTTCTTATCTGAGATTTATTGTCATGTCTCACTTTCATTTTATCCTGTGTCACTTTCAAGTTTCTTTTCGCAACTTCACAAGCCTTTGCCAATCTGTGCCTAACCGTTGACACATACTCCACCACTGATGACTGTGACTCCTCCTGTAGCCACTGTTCTTTCACCAATTTCAATGGTCCTCGCACTGAGTGTCCAAACACAAGTTCAAAAGGACTGAATCCCAATGACTCCTGAATAGATTCCCTTGTAGCAAACAACAATAAGGGTATTCCTTCATCCCAATCCTTGTCACATTCAAAACAGTACGTTCTGATCATATTCTTCAATGTCTGGTGAAACCTTTCCAAGGCCCCTTGGCTCTCGGGATGATAAGTACTTGATCTTACTTGTCCACTCCCAACAGGTGTACCACTTGCTGAAAAAGTGTTGACATGAAATTGGAACCCTGATCAGACTGGATGACCTTAGGTAGGCCAACGAAAGTGAAAAATTTAATCAAGGCCTTCGCAATAACTGCCGCAGTAATTTTTCTGAGAGGCACTGCCTCTGGGAACCTCGTGGAAGCACACATGATGGTCAGCAAATACTGATGTCCAGCCTTAGTTTTTAGGTAAAGGGCCGACACAGTCAATAATGACACGGCTGAATGGCTCTTCAAAAGCTGGAATTGGTTTTAAAGGTGCGGATGGGACTTTCTGATTAGGTTTTCCCACCAGCTGGCAAGTATGGCAAGATTTTCAGAACTCCGCCACATCACGTCGCAATCCTGGCCAGAAAAAATGCACCAATATTCTGTCACATGTCTTGTTCACTCCAAGGTGCCCGGCCAAAGGTGTCTCATGCGCCAAACTCAATATCTCCTTCCGTTACGGCGTTGGCACCACAATTTGGTAATGAACTTTCCACTCATCGTTTGCTGGCACCTCTGGTGGTCTCCATTTTCTCATGAGTATTTCCACTTTCATGAAGTAACCAACAGGTATCTTCATAGCCTCTTCCTCTGTAACGGCTTTATCAATCAAACTCCGGAGCTCCGAATCTCCGTGTTGTTCTTCAACAAGTCTCTTTCGGACCAGTACCGTTTGTTCAACCTCGTTCCCAGATGTCTCCGACGGACACTCCATTTCCTCTTTTGTTCCAGATGCCACCTTTTCCTTAGGTTCCTTGATGTCACTCCCTTTCCTATTATCTCTTCCAGACTTTTCCTTCAATATTGCTAAGGAACCCAAATCCACATCACCTTCCTTCTCCTTCTCTTCAGAGCGCGTCCTACCCATAGCACGAGTCACTGCACAGGATGGAAAGATACCCGGAATCTCCTGCTCTAACTGTGCGGTTATTTTCCATTCTGGGCTTTTCAACCAACATCGGATTACCAGAAACTCGACCACCGGCCAAATCATTCCCGATAATAAAAGAGATTCCCTCTACACGAAGAGTGGTTTGTAAACCTACGGTGACCGGTCCTGACACCAAATCAGACTTCAAATGGATGACATGAAGAGGAGCTTTAACATAGCCACCAACCCCCTGTAAAAGAACACTAACACCAGTTGCCGTCTTCTCTGACAATGGCAAAATGCCTTCAAGCATAAAAGATTGATGTGCTCCTGTGTCCCTCAATACCCTAACAGGTCTCTGGTTCGTTTGTTAAGTCTCCATCCAGTGACACAAACCACTCTGAAATAAAAGGTTTGTAACCCTCTTAAACAAGGTCGTTCTATGATGCCGTAACTTTGGCATGGGAACCTTCACAAGGCACTGTCCTCCAAGGACGATTTCTCGCATTGGCCAATGCATTCGGAGTTGCACTAGTTTTTTTTTTTTTTTTTTTTTTGTATACTGAATCGAGGCTCATGAAAGAGCTAACATTTACTTCACAAACAAATCAACCAGACAAACAAAATACCCAAAAAGAGGGAGCGGAAGACAAGATGGGGAGAGAAGGGGAAGCACACAAACACAACATCCGAGAGCAGGGAGATGTGTGGAAGGGAGAGGGCACGGGGGGAGGAGGCATGGGAAGGGGGGGGGGGGAGGGAGAAGTATATAACACAAGGACACCAAGGACTTCCTGGACAGAAGTTGGTATTTCAAAAAAGTGGATTTCGGGTGAAATTAGCGGGGGTAGAAAAGATCAAGGTTTTGGATGGGGGAAGATAAGAGATGGTGGTGAACAGCTGTTTTAAAGACTTGAAGGGTGGAGTGGGATTGAAGAGAGTGAGGGAGTTTGTTCCAGAGGCGGGAGAAAAGAGGCATGAAGGAGTGAAGGTGAGCAGAGAGTCTTGATTTTGGCAGTTTAACCATAAGAGAGTCGCAGGCAGATCTTGTGCGACCTGTAGGAATATTTGCGGGACAGAGCCCAGAGAGAGCTGGGGGGGCAAGGCCAGAGAGGAGTCGGTAGAAGACGGAAAGACCACCAACCTGCCTGCAGTGAGTGAGTGAGAGGCCCTTGGAGTTAGCTTCATCGCGTGAGATTCCAATGATTCTGAATGCTTTGGTTTCAACAGCGTGAAGGCGAGCTAGGTGTGAGGCAGGAGCACCAGCCCAGAGGGGAGAGCAGTATTCCATTGAGCTGCGGATGAAAGCCTTGTATGTGGTGAGGAGCTGAGGTGTGCCAAGGAAGAACTTCGCACCACGGAGGATGCCCAGTCGGCGACTGGCTTTGGAGGCCAGATTTGAAATGTGGTTTTCCCAGGAAAGATCATGGCAGATAGTGAGACCCAAAAGCTTGAGTGACAGAACTTCTTGGAGAGGATTATTCAGAAAGTGGATGGGAGGGTTGTCCAGTCGGTCTTTTCGGAGAGACATCGAAAGAGTGTGAGATTTGTCAGGATTGAAAGACATGTCCCACTTGTTTGCCCAGTCTGTGATTTTGTCAAGGTCTGCAGAGAGTGAGGAGGCTGCAGACTGCCGATCTGAGGGATGAAGAATGGAGCGACAGAGAGTAGAGTCGTCAGCAAAGAGATAGAGAGGATTTTCAAGAGAGTCAGAGAGATCATTGATGAAGACCAGAAAAAGCACAGGGCCCAGAACACTGCCTTGGGGAACTCCAGCCTGAACAGGAAGAGGAGATGAGAGAAACCCATTCAGGGCCACACGTTGACTACGACTAGAGAGGAAGTCCGCCAGCCATGCGTGGAGATTTCCATGGATACCAAAAGAGGAGAGTTTGGTGAGCAGAGCGGGGTGCCAGACCATATCGAAGGCACGTGATATGTCAAGGGAGACTGCTCTAATTTCCTGTTTGGCATTGAGGACCTCCATCCATTGTTGAGAAAGCAGAAACAGCATGTCCAGAGTGGAGTGTCCAGGTCTGAAACCAAATTGATGATCAGAGATCAAGCCATTGGAGAAGAGGAAAGATTTCATATCTGAAGCAATGATGGATTCCATGACTTTGCTGATAATTGGGAGAAGGCTGATTGGTCTGTAGTTGCTGGGATCTGTTTTTGCACCTTTTTTGTGCAAAGCGGTGATGTTGGCAGAACATCTAGTTTGACTCCACTCCTGATTTTTCCTTTTCAGGGCGTAACATTGGGACATCAAATGTCCAGGTTTCTTGCAAAAAACGCAAGTAGGCCCGGAGGAAAAACTCGTGGTCTGCCTCGGGCCCCCCGGAAGATAGGTATGTCTTGGAACTGCAGTCTTCTGATCCCTAAAAATCGCGGTATCAGATTTGTCCCCATAGTCCTCTCTCGGCCGCCTCGATGAAAATTAGTTCTCCGAACCTGATTTTCCGTAACTCCCCTGGCTAACTCTAGGCGGGAAGTTAGGTTTGTGGAACCCCATCCTGTGTGTCAAGGCATAGTCATCTGCCATGGTTGCTGCCTCATAAGCTCTGGTACTTTCTTCTCATCCAGATGTACTTTAATGTCCACGTAGACACACCGTTTGAATTCCTCCACCAAGACCAATTGTCGTAACAGGTTGATGTCTTTCCCAATCTCCTTCGAATCACACCACCTATCAAACATGGTTTCCTTCGTTCTGGCAAACTCCACATGGGTCTCACTCTCGCTCTTCCTGGCATTCCTGAATTTTTGCCGGTAAGCTTCCGGGACCAATTCATAGGCTTTGAGAATGGCTTTCTTCACTATAACATAATCTGCACATTGGTCAATCGGTAAAGCCGAATAGATATCTTGAGCTTTACCCACCAGAACACTTTGCTCTAACATAGTCCAGGACCCCACAGGCCATTTAAGCATTTGAGCCACTTTCTCAAAATGTAAAAAAAACTTGGCTACCTCCTTTTCATTGAAGGGTGGAACCAGCCTCACATGCCCACCAACATCCCAAGAGTTCTCACTAGTTGTCGAACCACCCGGCATGGATACTACTTCTCTCCGTTCTCCCAGTAATTCCAGCTCCTTGAGTTTAAGTTCCTTCTGATACTCCATGTCACGTTCCTTTAACTCCCTTTCGGCTCTCCTTTCCTCTGCTCTTCTCTCCTCGAGTTCTCGTTCTTGTTCTGCTCTTTCCTTTTCAGCTCTCCTTTCCTCTGCTCTTTCCTCTGCTCTTCTCTCCTCGAGTTCTCGTTCCTGTTCTGCTCTTTCCTTTTCAGCTCTCCTTTCCTCTGCTCTTTCCTCTGCTCTTCTCTCTTCGAGTTCTCGTGCCTGTTCTGCTCTTTCCTTTTCAGCTCTCCTTTCCTCTGCTCTTTCCTCGACTCTTCTCTCTTCTAAGCTTTCCTGGCTCTGCAGTTGCATCTCCATTTTCCGGAGCTCCACATTTCCTTTTTCCTCTGGTAACCAATCCAAGGCTACCTCTTCCCATGTTCCTTGTCCCACTAGAGCAGGGGTTCCCAAACTTTTCCAGTACGTGACCCCTTTCAGTAGTACCAAACCTACCAAACCCACCTTTATAAGCCTTCTGAAAATGTACTAATTTCCAATGGCGCAGATACATTTTAAAGATTAATCACAGCAGAGAGAGCAATAACAAAAAATTTTTTTTATTAATGTTTATTAACAAGGATTGATTTTTGATACAAGCAAATCAATACGCGGGTCTGTGTGGCTCAAGGCACATCGCATGTCTGCTTCAGCATCCAACCTGTTTCGGGCGTTTGATTTGATTACCAGGAGAGTCGAGAAACCACTTTCACAGAGGTAAGTTGATGAGAAAGGAATTGAGAACCTTCAGGGCGAATTCGCTGGTCTTGGGGAAAGCGGAAAGCATTTTGGCCCAGCAATTAGAGCTGCTGAATTGTTGTTGTTCCTGGAACTCCTCTTTGGCTGCGGTGTTGTTGATGAGCTCCAAGAATTCCTCTTGTATGCCATCAGGAAGATCGTCCACAGTGCATCAGAAAGGATTGCGGGCAAGTTTCAGCTGTACATTCTCATTTGAATCAATCTCATGAAAATAGTGTCTGAACTCTTCTTGGAGGCTTGACATGTGTTCCTTGATCTCTTGTTGCAGCTCCTCTGCAAGTGGTTCTTCATCGACGACCTCAGTCAGACGTTGGAAGGAAGCTACATTTCCCCTCTCGACTTTCCTCTCCCAAAGAGCTAGCTTGTCGAGGAAAGCCTTGATGGCATCGGTGTGCATTATGATGGTGCTATCTGGGCCCTGTAGTTGCCGGTTGAGTCCATTCAAAGCTTCGAACACGTCTGCCAAGTAGGCAAGACTACACTTAAACGGCTCTCGAATGTCCTTTAACAACTGCTCCGTCTTCTTCCCTTGAGCTGTCAGAAATACCTGCAATTCATCAAAGAGCTCAAATACACGGGCGAGAACATTGCCCTTTGACAGCCAACGAACAGATGTGTAGAAGAGGAGGTCTTGGTGGGCAGAATCCATGTCTTGGCACAACTGACGAAACAGCCTGGTGTTGAGTGCCCCTCCTTTGATATGGTTGACGATGCGGATCACAGTTTCCAAGGTGACTTTGAGAGCAGCAGGGAGCGTCTTGGAGGCAAGAGCCTCACGGTGGATCAGGCAGTGTGTTGTAATGACATCCGGGTTCTTCTTCTTGACCAGAGTCACAAATCCTGACTTGGAGCCGAGCATGCTGGGAGCTCCATCCGTGCAGACACCAACCAACTTTGCCCATGAGAGCTTTTCCTCTTGGAAGAAGTTGGACACCATGTTCATGACATCTTCAGCCTTTGTAGTTGTTATCAGTGGGCTACAGAAGAGGAACTCCTCCTCCACCTGATTTTCCGAGATGAACCGAGCAAAAACCAAAAGCTGTGGAAGCTGTGCGACGTCTGTGGACTCATCAAGTTGGATGGCGAAGAAGGGAGAGAGTCGGATTTTCTCCGTCACCTGAAGTTTGATGTCCTGGGACATGTCATCGATGCGCTGCTTAACTGTGTTGTCCGAGAGACTTATCTGATTCAGCTTGTTGACACAGTTCTGATTGAGGACAAGACAAGCAGCCTCTACCATGCAAGGTTTAACGAGCGTCTCTCCAATCGTGTGTGGCTTCTTCTGCTTCGCGATAAGAAGGGAGATCTTGTACGAGGCCTGGACGATCTTGCTGTGTTGAAAGAGAACTCCTGTTCCATGATCCAATCTCGACCGCTTGAGCTGGTGTTCTTTGATTTTGAAGTAGGCCAAATCCTTGCTGGCAAGTTCCGGATGAACCTTGGCGAGGTGCTCCTTCAGCTTGAAGGGCTTCAGGCTCTCGTTAGCAAGTGTCTTCTTGCAGATGACACACTGTGGCAACTGCACGCCATTGTTCACGATAGATGAGAAGCCAAAGTTGAGAAAACTCCCGTTGTGTGTGCGTTTCTTCGACATCTGCAAAACAAAATATCAAGCATTAGGAACGAAAATAGTCGTACGACAAAACCTAAATATCAAAAAACTAACAAAAATCCCTAAATATCATAAAGAATTTCCTCAAAATCTTAGACCCTCCATGACCCCCAGAAAAAGGCTCATGACCCCTTTGGGTCATGACCCGCAGTTTGGGAACCACTGCACTAGAGACTCCACCACCAATGTCTGCATCTCTGCTTTCTTCATATTAACTCAGACCTCCAAGTTAAAATATTTGGCCAATATCATGAGTTCCGATCTTTTTAACGCCTGGAACTGTGCCTCATTAGGGGACACCGCAAACTTTTCTGCATCAAACACCATGGTGACTATCAGTTAGCACCTGTTAACCTTCAAACAAAAAAAATTCCAATTTTTGAAAAAATCTGGGAATGTTAGGAAATTCCAAATTTGGGAATTTTGGGAATGTTAGGGAATTATATCCCGGACGAGCCCCCAATTTCTGTTACGTGCTCCTCCCCAAATCCCTGTCACGGTGTACCTCCGAGCCCCGAGAGGAGTCATGGCAGAAAGATGTGTTATTCTGTGTGTCAAAGATCAATGGTGAAACCACACCAATTGTTACCAACAAACAAGTATTGTATTAAGGTCACACAAGAATAACAGTACAAAAACAATAATAATCAATTAATTGTACAACAAATATATCATTCATATGATGGTACCATCAGTTTTGTACATTATAACTCACTGTGCCCCAAGTGAGCGAAAATAACATTCCCAATGTCTCTGTCCCGGCTTCAAGCCAAAGTCGATCCACGCTCCAGTGCTCAGATCCACGCTCAGAACGATGTTGTATCAAGACCAGAATCACGCTCGGTTGACAGTCACACTGCCAAAGATGGGCAAATGTGTCCTCAAGAGGCGACTGGGAAATCACACCTTCAGGTATGGATGTTCAACGGCTCCCCACACAGCGAACGGCAAATTCCCACTCGAAATCCACGTTACACATGCAAACCAGGCTAACGGCTGGATGCGTTGAAATGGCTCAAGCGAAGTCAAGAGCCCAGAGCGATGCGAAATCTGGCGCGAGGCAAAACGGCCAACTGGCCTGTACTCGAGGCATAACGGCACTCCAATGATTCTCTTCGGAATCAACCGCAAAACCTGACACGCAGGTTTATCTGTCACAGCCATAACAACTCTGTCACAGGAATCCCTTTCCCAGGAAACCCAAAGTTCACTCGTGACCCTCGTTCGCCAGTGTTTGCTCAATACCTCGAAGCAGCTCGGCTTCTTCTCCACCTTACTCGCTCCGCCTCCTTTTCCTCTTCTTCGTCCTCTTCTTCTTCGTCTGGTTCCCGATCCGGTTGCCGGTTTCTTTTTAAAACATTAATTTTTTTTACCTTTTAAAAACAGTTATTTCCAATTCACTTAAACGATAACAATAATAGTACATGGAACCAAAAATGTTTACAGTGGATGAGAACCACAACAACAGAAGTGACGAATACGTAACAAGACAAACAGACAGACAGACAAACCAACCAACCAACATACTTGCCGGAATCTATTCCGGCAAGTAACAAACGGACTCAATTGCAATACCCTCTCCTCTGACGAGCGTAATGAGGTGCACGTGGATGCCATCATGTACTGTGCAATTGTAAACTGTGAAATACACATCACAAAATGTCCGTAAATGAAAAAAGTGCACGTCTATGAAAATTTACGTTAAAAAAACGTAAACACAACCATAAAATATATAAATAAAACCTAAAATGATATCTCGCAGGAGGTCAGAGATGCTTGCTTATAATCATAAAGCTTCTATTTATTATGTACCTATGTACAAAGCATGGTCTGTTATTGCTTACACCACTAGTATATACATCTATAATAAGAAAAGGCAGTGTCCATCCGTCTGTCCATCCGTCCGTCTATCCATCTGTCTCCTCCATAACTCCAAACCATGAAACCTAGCGGCCCCAAACTTTGCAAGTATACACCTGGACCTCCAACAGATTTCAAGGATGAAAACTGGGTGTTTGGGTGTGTTTATAACCCCCTTTTTGAAGATGTTTAAAGAGGTGCTCAAAGGAAAAAAAAACCCGATGTGGTGATTTCCCAATATGGCGGCCCGCCATCTGCATCTACACCCGCCATCTGCTCGGCCCGCACCTCGCTGGGTTCTTCAGCCAACATTTTGTTTCGGCCTACTCAAACATTCCTTGCCTTGGAAACACGATCGATAATTATCATTACATAATTGAAGCATATCATCAAAATCTGAATGCGGATATGAGGATTGGATGATGTAGACTAAATAATGTCCAAATCTGGAGTTAAATCTGACAAAATTTACCATATCTTGTGATTTTATAACTAAGTGTATATATGTATTTATTTAAGCGAGGCTGGGATTCTCGTTCTAGTGTTAGTTTTTTAAAATTATTATTCAACTTTGTCAGGTAAAACGCATATTGTTATACGAGATCGGTGCAGGTGATAGATATACGGTGGTATATATATATATATAGTCGGCGTGTGAGGAAACATTCCCATAAACTGTGTCGATCGCCGAAATAGACATGCTGATGGATAGATGGTTGTTGTAATGGTTGGCGAAATGGGTGGTTGCCTTCACGGCGTTGTTGGTTGGCTTAAGATTTTTTTTTTTTTTTTTTTACTATGTCAAGTAAAACGCAGCTCGCTTTTTGAGATCGATTCCGTGATAGATATACACATCTCGCTATACCGTATACAAGATCGGTGCCAGTGTGTGTGTGTGTGTGTGTGTGTGTGTGTGTGTGTGTGTTACTATGTGTGTGTGTTACTGTGTGTGTATATGTGTCTGTGTGTGTGTGTCTGTGTGTGTGTGTGTGTGTTACTGTGTGTGTGTGTGGGTGTGTGGGTGTGTGGGTGTTTGTGTGTGTTACCGTGTGTGTGTGTATGTTAATGTGTGTGTGTGTGTGTGTGTGTGTGTGTGTGTGTTACTATGTGCAGGTGTGTTACTATGTGCAGGTGTGTTACTATCTGCATGTGTGTTACCGTGTGTGTGTGTGTTACTGCGTATGTTACTGAAACTGAACGAAACTGAATGAAACTGTCAGCTGAAGGAGCAAAAGAATGTCATTGTCTTACATGAATGGTTTATTAAATTGCATAAGCATAGCCTGGTTCTTCAAAAGCAAAATGCGAGTGTAACTTCCATGGGATAGGGTGTCACTCCACTGCACCAGAGTCTACTGTACCTGCAATCTATTTTTAAAATTCACTCTAGATGATGGACCCAGATTGCGTATATCATATTCCCATCAAGAAGCGATTCATTGTTAGGCTGGTAAGGCTGGTAAGGTCCCAAAAAGCTTGGAATGTTTTTGACAAAAGTTGTATTTCCTTCTGGCAAAATCTGAAATGCAGCTCATGAAAATTCTATTGAAATTACTGACTCATGGCTTTTTTAAATCTACGAGTCGAGAGTGGTGAAAGTTTTTTTTGATGAATCTCAGTTGGCTTTGTCATAGTATAACTGTTTTTTCAGCCTTGTTTTATAGCTAACCGCTATTTCACGACCACAAAACTAAACTACAGTCTAACAGGAGAATATTTTGTCATGGAATTTACATGAAATTCGAGGTTATGAAATTGACAGCTTTGTTTATGAAATTCATCTTCTTCTTTCATATGCAGCACATGGTTGCAGAGCAGTATCATTGGCTGAGGGCATGGCTGTGCTGCTGATGCAATGTCCTCTACTGGTTAGGGCAGGAATTTCTAATCTGTGGTCAGGGTGCCGGTGATAATTCGCCTACCCTTCACGAAGGACACCGTTGGATATTTAAGGCCCACCAAATAATTCCAGCAGACGGGACATCCAATTTGACCCTGCCTGTGAAACACAAGCATGAAAGTTTATAGTTGTGTCGAGATTCATTCGCAAGCTAGCTGGCATAGACAGCTTAGAGGCGGGTGTATATGAAATTCATGAAATTTGCAATAGCTATTAAAAATATAAAGTGTAGACATGAACTATTCTTCAATCCTGAACGATGGTAAGTTCAGAATGCTGGTTGCAACTGGAATGAAAAAGCATTGTTGTAATGATATCTATCAGATGTCAAAATTGATAATAGAAAATTATGATTGGCAGACCAACGCTTTAACCAACATGACACTCAAAAAGGGTTATGTTGGTTAAGGCGTTGGAATGGCGAGAAAATCAAATCGGTGAAAGGCTCCGCAGCCTCGGCAAACATGCTATAAATTGGTCAGATAAATAGGCTTAGGTTGATGTATAACAGAAGTGACCCGCAAACCTTATTTCCCAAGATTGCAATAACTGTAGCGGCTCAGACTTCCTTCAACTACAACATCAATAAATAATGGTGGTGCGACTGCCCAGCTGTAAACTTACATTCCAAAGTCTTCGATTTTGAGGAAGAAAGAAAGAAAAATACGACAGATATAGCCAAGGTCATGGAGGCAACCGTTGCTTATTTTTCTCTTCTCTGCAGTAGGATATGATGTAAAAAAACTAACTTGAAGACCGTTGCCATTGTTCAAAGAAAAGGAGGTAAAAGGCGCAGTATGTGCTTCATAGGAATGACAATGCTCCATCATACCTTGATAAAATAAATATAATTACCTCCACCACCGAAAGGTGGATGGAGGTTGTTTTCGCCCCTGTCTGTTTGCCTGACTGTGAACAGGATGTCTCAAAAAGTTGTGGACGGATTCGGACGAAACCTGATAGAGAGGTTGGCGTATGTGACAAGGACTAAATGATTAGATTTTGGTGAAGATCCGGATCTGGATCTGAGAATTTTTAAATGATTCTTCACCAATTAGAGATTGAGCAAAAAAAACGATATATAGCAGGATATCTCAAAAAGTTGTGGCCGGATTCAGACGAAATTTGGTAGACAGGTTGGCGTATGTGACAAGGACTAAATGATTAGATTTTGGTGAAGATCCGGATCTGGATCTCAGAATTTTAAAAAGATTCTTCACCAATTAGAGATTGAGCAAAAAAAACGATATATAGCAGGATATCTCAAAAAGATGTGGACGGATTCGGCCGAAACCTGATAGACAGGTTGGCGTAATTTGACAAGGACGAAATGATTAGATTTTGGTAAAGATCCGGATCTGGATCTGAGAATTTTTAAATGATTCTTCACCAATTAGAGATTGGGCAAAAAAACGATATATCGCAGGATGTCTCAAAAAGTTGTGGACGGATTCGGATGATATTTGGTGGAGATGTTGGGTATGTGACAAGGTCGAAATAATTAGATTTTGGTGAAGATCCGGATTTGGATCTGAGAATTTTAAAATGATTCTTCATCAATTAGAGATTGGGCAAAAAAACGATATATCGCAGGATGTCTCAAAAAGTCGTGGACGGATTTGGACGGAATTTGGTGAAGATGTTCGATATGTGACAAGGTCTAAATGATTAGATTTTGGTGAAGATCCGGATGTGGATCTGAGAATTTTAAAATGATTCTTCACCAATTAGAGATTGAGCAAAAAAAACGATGTATAGCAGGATATCTCAAAAAGTTGTGGACGGATTCGGACGAAACCTGATAGACAGGTTGACGTATGTGACAAGGACTAAATGATTAGATTTTGGTGAAGATCCGGATCTGGATCTGAGAATTTTTAAATGATTCTTCACCAATTAGAGATTGAGCAAAAAATACGATATATAGCAGGATATCTCAAAAAGATGTGGACGGATTCGGCCGAAACCTGATAGACAGGTTGGCGCATGTGACAAGGACGAAATGATTAGATTTTGGTGAAGATCCGGATTTGGATCTGAGAATTTTACAATGATTCTTCATCAATTAGAGATTGGGCAAAAAAACGATGTATCGCAGGATGTCTCAAAAAGTTGTGGACGGATTTGGACGAAATTTGGTGGAGATGTTGGGGATGTGACAAGGACGAAGTGATTAGATTTTGGTGAAGATCCGGATCTGGATCTGAGAATTTTAAAATGATTCTTCATCAATTAGAGATTGGGCAAAAAAACGATATATCGCAGGATGTCTCAAAAAGTTGTTGACGGATTCGGACGATATTTGGTGGAGATGTTGGATATGTGACGAGGACGAAATAATTAGATTTTGGTGAAGATCCGGATTTGGATCTGAGAATTTTAAAATGATTCTTCATCAATTAGAGATTGGGCAAAAAAACGATATATCGCAGGATGTCTCAAAAAGTTGTGGACGGATTTGGACGAAATTTGGTGGAGATGTTGCGAATGTGACAAGGAGTAAATGATTAGATTTTGGTGAAGATCCGGATCTGGATCTGAGAATTTAAAAATGATTCTTCACCAATCAGAGATTGGGGAAAAAAACGATAAATAGCAGGATATCTCAAAAGGTTGTGGACGGATTTGGACAAAATTCGGTGGAGATGTCGGGTATGTGAAAAGAACGAAATGATTAGATTTTGGTGAAGATCCGGATTTGGATCTGATAATTTTTAAGTGATTCTTCACCAATCAGAGATTCGGGGGAAAAAACGATAAAAAGCAGGATATCTCAAAAAGTTGTGGACGGATTCGGACGAAATTTGGTAGACAGGTTGGTGAATGTGACAAAGACGAAATGATTAGATTTTGGTGAAGATCCGGATGTGGATCTGATAATTTTAAAATGATTCTTCACCAATTAGAGATTGGGCAAAAAAACTATATATAGAAGGATATCCTAAAAAGTTGTGGACGGATTCGGACGAAATTTGGTGGAGATGTTGGGTATGTGGCAGGGACGAAATGATTCGATTTGGTGAAGATTCGGATCAGGATCTGAGAATTTTAAAATGATTCTTCACCAATTAGAGATTGGGCAAAAAAACGATATTTAGCAGGATGTCTCAAAAAGTTGAGGATGTATTTGGACGAAATTTGGTGGAGATTTGGGTATGTGACAATGACAAAGTGATTAGATTTTGGTGAAGATCCGGATCTGGATCTGAGAATTTTAAAATGATTCTTCATCAATTAGAGATTGGGCAAAAAAACGATATATCGCAGGATGTCTCAAAAAGTTGTGGACGGATTTGGACGAAATTTGGTGGAGATGTCGGGTATGTGACAAGAACGAAATGTTTAGATTTTGGTGAAGATCTGGATTTGGATCTGATAATTTTTAAGTGATTCTTCATCAATCAGAGATTGGGCAAAAAAACAATATATAGCACGATATCTCAAAAGGTTGTGGACGGGTTCAGACGAAATTTGGTAGACAGGTTGCATATGTGACAAGGACGAAATGATTAGATTTTGGTGAAGTTCCAGATCTGGATCTAGGAATTTTAAAGTGATTATTCGCCAATCAGAGATTGGGCAAAAAAAACGATATATAGCAGGATATCTCAAAACGTTGTGGACGGATTCGGACGAAATTTGGTGGACAGGTTGGCGAATGTGACAAGGACGAAATGATTAGATTTTGGTGAAGATCCGGATGTGGATCTGATCATTTAAAAATGATTCTTCACCAATCAGAAATTGGGCAAAAAAACTATATATAGAAGGATATCCTAAAAGGTTGTGGACGGATTCGGACGAAATTTGGTGGAGATGTTGGGTATGCGGCAGGGACGAAATGAAGATTTGGTGAAGATTCGGATCAGGATCTGAGAATTTTAAAATGATTCTTCACCAATTAGAGATTGGGCAAAAAAACGATATATCGCAGGATGTCTCAAAAAGTTGTGGACGGATTCGGACAATATTTGGTGGAGATGTTGGATATGTGACAAGGACGAAATAATTAGATTTTGGTGAAGATCCGGATTTGGATCTGAGAATTTTAAAATGATTCTTCATCAATTAGAGATTGGGCAAAAAAACGATATATCGCAGGATGTCTCAAAAAGTTGTGGACGGATTTGGACGAAATTTGGTGGAGATGTTGGGTATGTGACAAGGACTAAATGATTCGATTTTGGTGAAGATCCGGATCTGGATCTGAGAATTTTAAAATGATTCTTCACCAATCAGAGATTGGGGGAAAAAACGATATGTAGCAGGATATCTCAAAAAGTTGTGGACGGATTTGGACGAAATTCGGTGGAGATGTCGGGTATGTGACAAGAACGAAATGATTAGATTTTGGTGAAGATCTGGATTTGGATCTGATAATTTTAAAGTGATTCTTCACCAATCAGAGATTGGGCAAAAAATCAATATATAGCAGGATATCTCAAAAAGTTGTGGACGGATTCGGACGAAACTTGGGAGACAGGTTGGCGTATGTGAGAAAGACGAATTTGTTACTTTTTGGTGAAAATCCGAATCCGGATCCGGATGCGATCGAGCATTAAAAAATATTTTAAGTGATTCTTCACCATTGCCTGTTAGGACCAAAAGCAATATATCACACGATATCTCAAAAAGTTGTGGAGGGATTCAAATGAAACCTGGTGAGCAGGTCAGGTGTGAATCAAAGACAAATTTATTATTCTTTGGTGAAGATTTGAATCCGGATCCGGATAGGATCGAGAATTAACAAAAAAAAAAAAGTGAAATTGTAAAAAAAATTAAGTGATTCTTCACCATTGAGTGATGGGACCAAAAACGATATATAGCACAATATCTCAAAAAGTTGTAGATGGATTATGACAAAACGAGGTGGATGGGTTGGTTATGCTACAATAACTAGGCGATTAGCTTTTGGTTCAGGTCTCATTACAGATCTGACCTGTCAGTGGGATACAAAACGTAAACTGTTCAGCCTGGCGGAGGTGTGCTCTCCACCGAGTACCGTCCTAGTTATCACATGTTCTGATAAGCACCAGAGATGAGAACATTTGGGCGTCAAGCTATCTTCGTAAAGGTCAACACGTGGCACCTGTATCCTGAGATACAGAAGGCCAACATAATCATCAGGTCGTGAATTCTACTCTGATTGGAATCCTACTATTAATTTGCAATTGGTCACTGTACTGCAGGCTTTGACAACAACACAAATATTAATTGAGGACCCTAGGAATCAATCAAAAAGCTATACATAGCGAACAAACAGTTTCAAATAGAGCACTTTGCCACCATTAGAGCATTGAAATTGCATGTTCAGATCAATAAAGGTGAATTGTTGCTCCCAGCTTGTTGAAGACGCCATTTGCATTTTTTCCTTCTTCATCCCAACCCCGTTTAGAATCCCGTGTGGGCACAGGCAACTTGCTAGTCTCAAACAAACAAACATCCATTCATTCATTCATTCACTTCCCTCACGCAGTGTACGCAACATCGACGAATCCAGCTGTTGAGGCACCTGTGTAGCTCGAGCATGTTTGTCTGGTGTTTTGCGAGCAGCTAATACATAGTCATGAATAAAAAATGATGAACGTCCTCTTCAAAAGCAAGACAAATCAAGGACAACACGAGACGTTGTACAGAAAAACCGGAATGTGTGTCAACAAAGGGCCTCTGAGAAAATGGAAAATAATATTTGACTTCTCAATTTTTATCTCGAATTTCTTTTTTCAAGCAATTTTACATTTCGACATTCTCGAAGGAAAGCCCCTTTGCCTTATATTACAGTGGCAAAAATCAATGCATTTGACATTTCATATGACGTATATACTATATATATATATATTCAAGCAAGATGCGAGGACGAGGTGGGAAGGTGTGCGGGTGAGGACATTGCAGTGGCAAGAGATTTGGAGGATGGAGCCAATATTGTTGGTTTCCTGTTGCAGACAACGTATGATGTGCTTCCATCACCAGTAAACTTGAGATTGTGGGTGTTGTTGCAGGAGGAAAATTGTTCTATGTGTGGAGGGTTTTGAACAGTGCAGCATGCTCAATGCTCAGTTGCATTGGCAGCAGGAAGATACAAGTGGCGACATGATCAGGTGCTGGCGGTGGTAGAGCAGATGGTGCAACAAGCGGTGCTGAGATCGAGAGAGAGAAGAGTGGAGAAGGAGACCGATGGGGGAGAGGTGTTGTTTGTCAAAGAGGGCCAAGTGGTAAGAGGTGGAAAGCAAGATGGCTGTCAGATGCTTGTGATTGGCAGGTGATGGCAGACCTAAAGCCACAATTGATATTCCCAGAGGAGATCTGTGTGACAAGGTTGTGGCCTGACATTGTCATCTGGTCAGGTGCAACATGACAGGTCATCTTAGGGGAATTGTCTGTACCTTGGGAAGAGAACATGGAGGAGGTGCACGAGCGGAAGAGAGGAAAGTACAGTGAGCTGGAGGCAGAGTTCCAGGAGAAGGGTTGGCGAGTTTCGTGTCAGCCATTTGAGGTGGGGTGTAGAGGGTATATTGGCAATTCCTTTTCTGCATTTCTTGCTCGGCTAGGAGTGTGTGGGACAGAAAGAAGGAGGATGTGTGACAAGGTGGCCCAGGTTGCCTTGAAAAGCTCACTTTGGATTTGGAGGACGTTTATTGAGGCACATCAAACGGTGTAGGTTGAGGTTGTGGGTGGTGGTTCATTTCAGCCTCAAGTGTTAGTGACTTAGCACGAAAGAGAAATGGAGATGTGTGAATGGTGTGTGTGTCGCAGGAATGGGTGTGGTTTTGCATTAATGTGTTTTTGTTTGAGTGGTGCATGTTGTAAGGGTAGGTGGTCGTTTTTTTTGTTTGTTTGTTTTTGTTGTTGGTGTGTGAGTGAGTGGATGAGGTGCTGTTGATTCTGGGAGTGGAGGCAATTTTGTTGTTGTATTCTGTGTTCTCATTGGCTCGGGGTGGGGGTATGTACGCATCCAGGTGGAGCTGCTGCATGTGGAGGCGTATGTGCCCTTGATGGCCCACCTTCGCTGACCGTATCGAGATTGAAGTGTCGAAACGGCATGATGCTGAGGACCTCGACTGAGGACCCGATCAGTGAGGCACACTTATGACCAGGTGTGTTTTGAAATTATATATATATATATATATATACATATATAATATATTAATATATATACTGTATATATATATATATATATATATATATATATATATATACATATATATATATATATATATATATACATATATATATATATATATATATATATATATATATATATATATATATATATATATATATATATACAGTATATATATTAATATATTAAATATAATATATATTAATATATATTAATCTTCAATGCATTTCTACTTATTCACACATACATACGCATGCATATACTTACGCTAACATTCGGGGTCTGCCTCGCAGGCACGTAAGACATCGGCCATGATGAAGCTGGCAGTGTTAAGTGTGGAAAAGTTCTGAGGAGATTGTGGCTGGCTCAACAGTGCAGTGGGCTGTTGACGCATTATCAACGGAGGTCTGTGGTTCGAGGCCCGCATTGAGCCAGAAGTTTTTCACACTTAGCCCCTCACAGGAATTTGATTCCTGTTTATAAAATTAAAATTATATATATATATATACACATATATATGTACATGTTGAAAGATTTGCAGCTCAGGATTTCATACAGGAAATGATAGCACACTGAGCAGTAAAAAGAATTCAAATTCTTTATTAATCACCTGACGTTTTGAGATCAAACTAGTCTTCCTCAGAGGCGTTGAGTGTGGTGTGGTGGTGAAACCGTTAAGTTCCGTTAGGGACGGTTCACGTCATGGATTGGTCCAAGTCCTTGCCAATCACAGGGCTTTCCTGCATTCAAATGACTGCCGTTTTGACGTTGTAATTGATTGCGTCGTGCTTTGTTTGTGGGATGTAAGTCGATGTGTCGGTTGATGGAGTTTTCATCATAGTACATTTCATCCTCGATAATCTCGCGGTTCACTCTCAAAGATCCTGTGCCAAGGATCGTGGTCTCATTCCATGATAATGCGTGTTGGTGTGTGTGTATGTGTGGGTCGCACCCAATGACGACCTGTCTTGTCGTCTCATTCGTTGGTGTTCAGTTAACGTTGTGGTTAAGCGTTGGACGTTTGGCCCACATATTTGGCTTCACAATCTTCACATTGTATGTTGTGGTTGACATTCTTTCTGTCAAATTTGTTCACCTGGTATTTTGGTTTTTGCAGCTGTGCTCGTAAGGATGTTTGTGGTTTGAGGTTTCTAAAATCCTCAATTTTCATCCAATTGACTTGAAATTTGAATAGGATTTTCATAATCAGCAAACTGAATTCAACCAACTATTTGAGGTCAAAAGGTCAACATAGGCCAAAGGTCAACCACTTTTTTTCAAATTTCTAAAATCCTCAATTTTCATCCGATCGACTTGAAATTTGAATAGGATTTTCATAATCAGCAAACTGAATTCAACCAACTATTTGAGGTCAAAAGGTCAACATAGGCCAAAGGTCAACCACTTTTTTTCAAATTTCTAAAATCCTCAATTTTCATCCGATCGACTTGAAATTTGAATTGGATTTTCATAATCAGCAAACTGAATTCAACCACCAACTATTTTTGAGATCAACATAGGCCAAAAGGTCAACAACCTTTTCAAATCTCTAAAATGCTCAATTTTCATCTCATTGACTTGAAATTTGAATAAGATTTTCACATCAGCTGATTTAATTCAACCACAAACTATTTTTGAGATCAACATCGGCCAAAAGGTCAACAACCTTTTCAAATCCCTAAAATCCTCAATTTTCATCTGATTGACTTGAAATTTGAATAGGATTTTCACATCAGCTGATTGAATTCAACCACAAACTATTTTTGAGGTCCAAATGGATCACAAGGTCAACATAAGCCAAAGGTCAACCACTTTTTTCAAATCTCTAAAATCCTCAATTTTCATCCGATTGACTTGAAATCTGAATAGGATTTGCATATCAGCTTACTGAAACCAACCACCAACTCTTTTTGAGGTCAACATAGGCCAAAAGGTCAACGTAGGCCGAATTTCTAAAATTGTCAATTTTCATCCGATTAACTTAAATTTGGAGGCAATTTGCATATCAGGTCACTGAATTCAACCACCAATTATTTTTGACGTCAAAAGGGTGCTCTCCTGAGTGCCATTCTACTTTGTTCTCTTTTGCCAAGTGTCGCTCTATGAGTGATTTTTCGTTTGTTTGTTTATCTCAGAGTTGTGATTATAAATATGTATGTGCTTATTAGATGGTCAAGGCATTTGTGGATGGTGGTTTTCATCGACCTACACCCTCGTTTGTTCGACCAGTATATCAGAATGCGAATGATGTCATCAGTACGAATGTCTTTATTTGTTT
The DNA here is from genome assembly GCF_964187855.1 of Myxine glutinosa. Classification (NCBI taxonomy): domain Eukaryota; kingdom Metazoa; phylum Chordata; class Myxini; order Myxiniformes; family Myxinidae; genus Myxine; species Myxine glutinosa. Next base: position 118,296,935 of record NC_136266.1, on the reverse strand, counting down.
CTTTAATAGAAACACAACGTTATACAATTCATTATACCATTAAAGAGGCAGAACAGAATGAATGGAAAACTTTTGTGACCGCCGAAAGTGTCATTAGGCTGAAGCCTGCGGTGGGAAAAATAAATGTCTCCTTCTTCATCGAATGTATGTCCATAACTCTGGCAAACCTCTCTCATTTTGGAATATTACACGAGTAATCAGGTTTATGTATGTGTATGTACGAAGCTACATTGGCAAAATAAAAAAGATTTCATGTTATGTATAATTAGAAAAGTGTCTGTTTTGTGTGTTTGTGAGTTTATTTTACATCTATGCACTCCAAGGAATTCGTTGAAAACTGGTGGTTGTACTCTGGGTGTGCACGGGAGAGATTTTAGGGTGTAAAAAAAAAAATTCATATCCCGAGGGGTTGAGGGTAGGGGTTGGACTCCAATTCTTTCCGTGTAAATGTGTATCGTACAACATCTCCTGGTGGGAGTGGGTTCGTTCAGCATGATCACCTCAACCGAAGACATGACGGAGACATGATCACCTGAAGACATGACGGAGACCCCTGTTGGTATCCCCAGGTGGTTTTTGCCCACATTTCCTCAAAATACCAGAGAGGATTTGCTCGTGGAAGCCCCGAAGGGAATGCAACTACACTCACATGAAACCATATACAAATGTGTATGCAAATCGATATCACAGAAGTTGGGGAATGAACACTTCAGTAAGGACTAGATTTTTGCTGAACACTTTCTGCATCTACATCATCCAATAGTCATTCTTCATCAGACCAAGGGAACTAGAAAGCTTGCATAATCTTAGATCTCCCTCTCAATATATATGACTAACAGTTGTACCATACTGTGTATTACAGAGTTTTTTGGCCTGGGGTCATGCTGGGCAGTTTTTTTCATCCCTCTTACACCAGGATGCCGGTGATAGCTCACCTACTCTTTATGAAGGACACCGTGGGATATTTAACGTCCATTATCTAATGTCTGCAGATGGGTCCATCTGAGGAACCCACCGTCTTACCGACCTACCAACCAATAATGAATCATCCTGCCTGTGAAACACTGGGATTCGAGTTTTTACCTGGGTCGGGATTCAAACCCAGGCTAGAGAGCTCATAGGTGAGTATGCGTCCCTCAAGGCTACCCTGCCAGCCATCATTATATATATATATATATATATATATATATATATATATATATATATATATATATATATATATATATATATATGTTATATATATATATATATATATATGTTATATATATATATATATATATATATGTTATATATATATATATATATATATATATATATATATATATATATATATATATATATATGTTATATATATATATATATATATATATATATATATATATATATGTTATATATATATATATATATATATATATATATATATATATATATATATATATATATATATTGTTACGGACGCGGTTTAGATGTTATTACGGGCCGAGCGGATGGTCCACCGCGACCGTTACAGGATCCCCGATTGGCCCGACTCCCCCAACGTTGACCAGATCGCACCACAGATATCCAATCGGGAAACCTTTAAAGCGACTGAAAGAGAAGGAAGAGAGAAGAAGACAGAGTACGGAGGAATAACAGGATTTATTATACACACAAGCAAAAAGAAGGAGCGATCAAAGTTATTTACAAGCAATGGATGGAAGAAGCAGTCACACAGTGAATCGTTAGCTTATACTAGTGAATTTACTTAACCCCAGGACAACGATTAGGACAGACGACGTTCACACTTACATGGGGGATATTGCAGGCAGGTATGGCTTGAGGATGGATGGTTGTTTTGGGAGGCAATGGAGGGTCCAGCGTCGATTGCTGCCTGGCGCGTCCTTTTCGTGGGCTGCGGCCCCTTAGCTGCCCCCTTAGCTGCAGCGCAGCTGGTCGCACGATGGCTCGCACACACCTGCTCGTTCAGGCGTCTTCCTTCTCCCCAGCAACAACGAGCGACAGCAAGCAAGAGGACGGAGTCAGAGCAAGAGGACGGGGTCAGAGCTGGAGCGTGGAGTGCGTCCCGCGGCGGCTTATATTGGTCTCCTCACCGAACCTTCGCGCACTTTCTCGGGGGTTCCCGCTCCGCCCTCTCTTAGCCAAACCCCTTGTTCTGGGTTGGATGAGCGGGGCCGACTTACTCCTCCCCCCTATGACGAGGGGGGCGACCCGTCTTCTCTAGCCACTCCCCTTGTTCGTAATGGCCGCAAATGGCGAAAACCGGTCAGCAGCTGCAGGTAATGCGCCGTCACGTTGCACAGCAGTTCAGTACTGCAATAAACGGTTGCTGTGAAAGCTCAAGTGGGGGAATCCCTGGCACTTCAGCTGCCATGGATCATCGGAGGGGCCTACGCTTTATTTCGTTTGATGCAATGCAGAGTCAATCTAGTGGGAAACACATATTTAGCCTACATAGAATAAGGAAATAAACTATTTAAAAAGATATATCGTGGCCTGTGTGTAAGTTTCATGGAATTAACTAGGAGGACGGCTGCGACCATTATTTACATTACGAGGGTGTTACACACAACAAAACCATACTTTTCACATTCGTTACACTTTCTCCAAAATTGTCACACTTCTCAAAACCGTTACACTTCTCAAATTCGTTACTATATATATATATATATATATATATATATATATAATATATATATATATATATATATATATATATATATATATATATATATATTGTTACATATTTATGTGAATGTATGTGAATTACCATTCAGGTTGCTTATCCGTGTGTATTATATTAAGGGTTGTTGTGATTGGAGGGTCAGGAGCCCTTCTGAACCAGTGGCCGGAAACGGAAGTGGCCGGAAACGGAAGAAGAAAAGACACGAGGAAAAGAAGGAGGTTTCGTCTTCCTCGCCCCGCTCCGAAAGAAGGTGGAAGCGACCTTGCGCGGCGTGGACAAAGCGGCGTTCCGAAACTGAAACCCGTCTGACGAGAGGAGGTACCTGGACGTGTAACTACCTTTTGACACGTCAAGTCCCCGTGAGTTCGTGCACGGAACCAAGCGGTCGCACGTTGGGCCGCGCGCGCGTTGCAAACCGCGCTTGGTTTTGCCCCGTCTACAAGGACGCGTACGGGTCGCACGTTGAGCCTCGCACGCGTTGCAAACCGCGCTTGGTTTGCCCCGTCTACAAGGACGCGTACGGGTCGCACTTCGGGGCCTCGCGCGCGTTGGAAGCCGCGCTGGGTTGGCCCCGTTGCTTGGCAAGGAGGTGCGCTGCAGCAGCTGTCCCCAGTACGAGACGGCACGTTTGGAGCACGTCCGCCCGGGGTTCGTTCAACCGCCCGTGTGCGGAGACGAGAGACATTGTGAGAGACATTGACCACGGAGGGACTCAGGAGTGGGGCTCACGTGAGGAATATATAAGATGGCCATCTTAGAGTTAGTGTAGATGAGTTTACATCTTGGTAATATTGATTGTGCATTGTTGATGGTTGTTGATTGCTCAGGGAATATATTATTGATTATTCCGGATCCTTGGTGTGGGGTTTCTTCTTGACCGGAATTCATATTGATTGCGTTACGAAAGCGTATAAACCATATATCTTTCTGGCGGGGTCCCTCCCACGGTCCGGGGGTCACCAAGACCAGGTAGTTACCGGGAGGACCACGTAACAGAATTGGGGGCTCGTCCAAATTACGATTTGCGGTTTCGCAATTGGGTCTACGTCCGGGATTTAAAATTGTATAAAATAATAAAATAATAATATTTTTTATTAATTAAAATTTATTAATTAATTATTAATTGGAAATTTTTTTTTTGAGAAATTGGGGTAAAGTCTTGGGTGAAGGTTAACAGGTGTTAACGATAGGCACCATGGCGTTTGTGGCACGGAACTTTGGGGTAACCCCGAGTGAGGCACAGTTCCGAGCGTTGCTAAAGTCGGACCTCTTGAAATTGGCCAAACATTTTAACTTGGAGGTCCGAACTAATTTGAGGAAGGCAGAGTTGCAGGCCACGGTGATACAATCTATGGTGGGATTAGGAACATGGGATGAGTTAGCCTGGGAGTGGCTACCCGAAGAACCAGAAGACGTTGAGCTCCGGAAACTGGAGTTGCAATTACGGAGCCAGGAACGGATTAAAGAAGAAGAAAGGAAAGCAGAAGAGAGGAGAGAAGAGAAACAAGCAGAGGAAAGGAGAGTGGAACGAGAACTCCAGGAAAGGTTAAAAGAAGAAGAAAGGAAAGCAGAAGAGAGGAGAGAAGAGAAACAAGCAGAGGAAAGGAGAGTGGAAAGAGAACTCCAGGAAAGGTTAAAAGAAGAAGAAAGGAAAGCAGAAAAGGAAAGAGCAGAAGAAGAAAGGAAAGCAGAAGCGAGGAGAGAAGAGAAACAAGCAGAGGAAAGGAGAGTGGAACGAGAACTCCAGGAAAGGTTAGCAGAAGAAGAAAGGAAAGCAGAAGCGAGGAGAGAAGAGAAACAAGCAGAGGAAAGGAGAGTGGAACGAGAACTCCAGGAAAGGTTAGAAGGGAGAAAAGCAGAGGAGAGGAGAGCTGCAAGGGACCTCGAAGCAGAGGAGAGAAAAGCGGAAAGGGAATTAAAGGAACGTGACATGGAGCTTCAGCAAGAAATCAAATTCAAGGAGCTGGAGTTAATAAGAGAACGGGGAGAGGCACCACCCTTGCTGACGGGGTCGACACCTAACCAGAAAACCTGGGATGTGGGCAGACATGTGAGGCTGGTTCCACCGTTCAGTGAAAAAGAAGTCGCGAAATTTTTCCCACACTTTGAGAAAGTGGCTCGACAATTAAACTGGCCGGAGGAGGCCTGGACCATACTCGTGCAAAGTGTGCTGGTGGGGAAAGCTCAGGAAATTTATTCGGCGCTACCAATGGACCAATGTGCAGATTATGAGGTACTGAAGAAGCACATCCTCAAGGCCTATGAGTTGGTTCCGGAAGCTTACAGGCAAAAATTCAGGAATGCCAGGAAGAGGGAGAGTGAGACCCATGTGGAGTTTGCCAGAGTGAAAGAAAACATGTTTGATCGGTGGTGTGAGTCAAAAGGAGTCGGGAAAGACTTCGAAACATTGCGGGACTTGATCCTGGTGGAGGAATTCCAGCAGTGTGTCCACGAGGACATCAAAGTGTACCTGCAGGAAAAGAAAGTACCGAAGTTGTGGGACGCAGCCACCATGGCAGATGATTATGCCTTAACCCACCGAATAGGGGTCCACGAACCTAACTCCTCGCCTAGATCTCCGCAGGGGAGGTGGGGAACAGCGTGTGCGGAGAACGACCATACAGGGCGGCGGCCTCGAGATGATTATGGGGACAACTATGATACCCCACCTGTTCGAAATCGGAGGGATGAGGGCCCAAGACAAACTTATAGTTCGGGGGGCCCGAGGCAGACCACGAGTTTTTCCTCCGGGCCTACTTGCGCTTTTTGCAAGAAACCTGGACACTTGATGTCCAGTTGTTACCGCATGAAAAGCGAAGACCCAGAGCGGAGTCCGACTACTACGACTCCAAACGCAATGGCCATTGTGAGAAATCGCCATCAAAAGGGTTACCAACCATTTATTTCAGAGGGGTTTGTGTCACGGGATGGAGCCTCGACTAACCGGAAACCGGTTAGGATATTGAGGGACACAGGGGCACATCAATCTTTAATGCTTGAAGGCATTTTGCCATGGTCCGAGGAGACGGCAACGGGGGATAGTGTTCGTTTACAGGGGATCGGGGGCGGTGTTAGTGCTCCCCTTCATGTCATCCATTTGGAGTCCGATTTGGTGTCAGGACCGGTCACCGTCGGTTTACAAGCCACGCTTCCTGTAGAGGGTGTATCTGTGGTTATCGGGAATGATTTGGCCGGGGGTCAAGTTTATGGTAACCTGAGGGTTGGTAAAGAGCCCAGCAGGGAAAATAACGCCACACCAGCTCGGGATGGCGACAAAAGTGCCAAGTTATTTGTAGGGGGACTGAACTTCAAAACAGAGGAAGAAGTTCTGACCTCTGTCTTCAACAGATATGGGCCGCTGGTGGAAGTGCGGTTGGTAAGAGACTGGGAAACGCAACAGTCAAGAGGGTTCGGCTTTGTCACGTTTGCCAGCACAAAAGACGCCAGAGAGGCAGAGAAGAATTGGAATGGCAAGGATTTGGAGGGTCGGACCATAACAGTAGGGAAGGCATTTCGTAGGCGTCGAGAGGTCTACAGGAGAGGACAACTGGGCGGTAGTTTTGGTGGTGGCCGCAATCAATATTATTATGGAGGCTCCCTGAGTTATGGCCGCTCCCGAAGGAAGGATTGGAAAAATGGTGGCCGAGAAGGAGACCGCTATTCATGGGACTACAGGGACCAGTGGTCCCACCCTAATTATTAGGGAAGTTCTGAGAAGTTGAAGCACTGAAGGCGGCGGAGCCGCCGAGCCAAGATTCCTACACGAATTAACCGTGAACGCCGTTCCTAAAGGCGTCCATGTAGTGAACTTTCATGCACGGACTAACCGTGAACTCCACGTTCCTCAAGGCGCCCATGTAGAGAACTTTCCTGCACGGACTAACCGTGAACTTCGCGTTCCTAAAGGCATCCATGTAGTGAATACTCGGCTTGGCCTCCCGGAAAAAGTGCTATCGAGTTGCTTAACTTTGGATCTTTGATCAACCCCTTAACCTTCATTCCCAAGATACGGACGGTCAAAGTCAGAGGGTCATGAGATGGAGTTTAATTTGGCAGGGACAATGTCGTTGTTGGTACTTAGTCCAGAGGGAGTAATCTGGAGGGGTTGTGGGGAAATTTTGGTTGCTTTATTTTTAAGTGATAACTGTGCCCGGGGGGAACTGATAATGTGGGGGGGGGTTGAGTTATCTGGTTTGTTTCTCCAAATTGGCCGGCAAAGAAAGTTTTCGCTGGGTTCAAACTTTCTTTCTTGAAGGGGGGGAGTGTTACATATTTATGTGAATGTATGTGAATTACCATTCAGGTTGCTTATCCGTGTGTATTATATTAAGGGTTGTTGTGATTGGAGGGTCAGGAGCCCTTCTGAACCAGTGGCCGGAAACGGAAGTGGCCGGAAACGGAAGAAGAAAAGACACGAGGAAAAGAAGGAGGTTTCGTCTTCCTCGCCCCGCTCCGAAAGAAGGTGGAAGCGACCTTGCGCGGCGTGGACAAAGCGGCGTTCCGAAACTGAAACCCGTCTGACGAGAGGAGGTACCTGGACGTGTAACTACCTTTTGACACGTCAAGTCCCCGTGAGTTCGTGCACGGAACCAAGCGGTCGCACGTTGGGCCGCGCGCGCGTTGCAAACCGCGCTTGGTTTTGCCCCGTCTACAAGGACGCGTACGGGTCGCACGTTGAGCCTCGCACGCGTTGCAAACCGCGCTTGGTTTGCCCCGTCTACAAGGACGCGTACGGGTCGCACTTCGGGGCCTCGCGCGCGTTGGAAGCCGCGCTGGGTTGGCCCCGTTGCTTGGCAAGGAGGTGCGCTGCAGCAGCTGTCCCCGGTACGAGACGGCACGTTTGGAGCACGTCCGCCCGGGGTTCGTTCAACCGCCCGTGTGCGGAGACGAGAGACATTGTGAGAGACATTGACCACGGAGGGAGTCAGGAGTGGGGCTCACGTGAGGAATATATAAGATGGCCATCTTAGAGTTAGTGTAGATGAGTTTACATCTTGGTAATATTGATTGTGCATTGTTGATGGTTGTTGATTGCTCAGGGAATATATTATTGATTATTCCGGATCCTTGGTGTGGGGTTTCTTCTTGACCGGAATTCATATTGATTGCGTTACGAAAGCGTATAAACCATATATCTTTCTGGCGGGGTCCCTCCCACGGTCCGGGGGTCACCAAGACCAGGTAGTTACCGGGAGGACCACGTAACAGAATATAAAAACATATATACAACATATATACGTATCTTACTATAATTCACCAAATGTCCGTCCGTCCGTTCGAAGGTACCGAAAAAACGGCTCAACCGATCAGCAACGATATTTTGGGTGGGTAATTCTAGGACCCCCTGGAGTAAAATAGGCTATATTGTTTTTCCAATCTTTCCAATTTTCCAGTTTTTCCAAACACAATGGAATAATATTTACCGATATGTACAGTGATGTGGCTTTTGTTGAAATTCTACAAATACTGTTTATTCTACGTACCAGGAGAGAGTAGATCGACTCCTGACAAACTCTTCCGATACAAACGTGTGGCTCCGAAGTAACATGGCAGCGTGTGCAGAGCGACTGAGAAACAGGTGTAGCGGCCGCTTCCGTGTTACAGATTCGGCACGCACTCTTCACACATAAACGTGCGACTGAGAAAGACGTGTCGCAGCCACTTCTGTTTTGCAGAATTCAATCTTTTTTCAAAATGGGCGCCATGTACTGTTTAGATTTTGATGATTTGCATGTGATATGATTCAACGGATGTTTATATAAACCGTTTAAAAATAAAAAAAGCCTTCAATTTCAAATATTTTGCCTTTTTATTTGGGCCTCCCAATTGAAACCCTGCCCGTGGGGCGGGTACCGTTGCTCGTACATACAATTACATACAAGAAACAGGAAGTAAATTCCGGCATGGGGCTAGTGTGAAAAAATTCTGAATCAACCCGGGACTCGAACCCAGGAACTATCATCACTTACACGGTGACAGCCCACTGAGCTATTGAGTCGCGGGGATATCCTCAGAGATTTCTCACACCAACACTGCAAGCTTTATAATGGCCGATGTCTTATGTGCCTGCTAGGCAGACCCCGGATGTGAGTGTATGCAAGTGTGTGAAAGTGCATTGAAGATGAATTAATCTAACATCTAACATATATATATATATATATATATATATATATAAGTAGTGTATATATGTTGCTTCTGGGACACTCTCATTTTCCCATTGACTTACATGTTAATTTTTCCCCTCCCTCATTGCCCCTAAACACCTCTATTTCTCTCACCCTGTTCTTTACGAACCTTCTAACCTTTTGACATGTTATCCTTATTCATTAGACCACTTAAACACCTGTGATCCTTCTGACCTCATGGACCTTTTAACCTTTTACTCTTAATATCATCTGGTGAATATAACCCACTCAAACAACGACCCTACAAATATTTGTTTATGCGTGGGAAATAATTTAATTCTCCTACAACTCTCCTCACCGTCTAATACATTAACAAAAAATATGTTTGAGTTTGGTTCTTTATTAAGATATTTTAACTGAGCTAAGATAAAATGGTAAACCTCCCTCAATGTTCTTGTTTGAGCGCCTCCAGTGCCACATACCATTTTTAAATTAAAGTATATATTTTCCTGACAACCATCAAAGTTTTCCGTCCACTCAAAAATATTTCCATCTTTTTTACCCAATTCACCGGTATTTAAATTAATTCTCTTATTTGTTTTGTAAATTGTTTTACCAGTTGTCTTTTCAATTATACCTATTTGATATTTTTCACATTCGTTATGTTTACCATTTATATACCAAGGTTGATTACACCTCCACTCTTTAGTCTGGTTGGTACTTGGTTCTATCATTTATATAATAGTAAAAAGGCGGCGGTAGCCCGTTAAAATCCCTAACCCCCTTTTTAACTTATCACTTATATACTTATATAACCATAAGGGAGACTATCAATTCCATTTTCTAAAATAAACCTCTTATCATCAAAAGCCCCCAATGCTTTCTTATTCATCTCTTCTGAATATAATTTATGTTTATAACTTCTTATTCCATTAATCTTTCTAAACTCTTCTTTCTTTGTTGTTAAACAGTTATAATAATCCTTAAAGTTTATTGTTTCTTTAATAACATTTTTCTTTACACCTTTTAACTTCTTATCAGTCTTTTCGACGTTATTCACAATGTATTTATAAGCATAAGCCTTAGACCTCAATCCCACAAATTCACTCATAACATTTCCTCCTAATTCATCCTTGAACTTTCCAATCACCTTTTTATTTTTAGAAGAGAACAACTCACTCTCTGGACTGTAATTACTCGTGTCATAGATATTAATGTCTCTTTTCATGTCTGAATAAACATAGTTGGTATTAATTTTCAAAATAAAACTATCTGTATCCATATAAAGTAGATTAACATCATTTTGATATTTCTTCCTCAAGTTATTATAAAAGTAATCATACATTAATGACTTTGATAAATCAAGAATTGTTGTTCCAATATAAATAGGTTTGTTCATTTCAATACTCTCTTTAATCAAATGGATCGCACAAAAGTTCTCAGTAAAGACCTCAGCTCGAGTAAAACTCGGTCTATTAATTAATTTTGATGCTTGTTCCCAAGATGTTGATAGTCTGATATTTTGTCTTTTCCTCACATTCTCCATAGTCTTACCAAAGACCGCATTATTCATCAATTTATAAAAGTCTTTCTCAAAATCTGTTTTTGACTCTGTTCTTCTTTGTGTATTAAAATCAATGTACCCCTTTAACCAATGACTTTGATTGAACTTTAGAACCCTATGGATCTTCTCTACTCTTAGACCTTTTGATAAATATTGTCGCAAATTTCTTTGGTGTAGAACATAATTTTTCTTGTTATATAATGTAGTAAGTAATTTTTCTGTTGATTCACCTATATCAAACGATCGTTGATAATCACTCAACCATTCTTTCTTTGGACTTTCTTTCTCACAAGCAAATGGGAGATCTTTGTGTAGGTTATGGAGTTCCTCTGGATATTTTAAATCAATTTCAAAATAATAACCAACTTTTTCTTCATCCAATTCTTTTTGTGTAGAGATACATACATCTTGTAAAACGTTTTTGTAGTCTTTTTCCTTTACCCATCTAAGTTTTCCATAAGGAAGAGCCTGAGACATTGCCCAGCCATACAGGTTGTTCGCGTCATAGTACATCAAGTAAGAACTCTCTTTCGTTGGATCATAATTTGGAAGATATTTGTTATTTGCTTTTGCGTATCTACTCGAGCAGACTTGTGAAATTCCACCTCTTTTTGCCTTTTCAATCATCAAAAGCATATCAACATCGGTTATCAAATCCAAATCTTGTTTTGTCATTTTCAACATCGCACTCCAGGCCAATCCAGGTGCTGTGTAGTAGTGAGCAGGATCCAATCCATATCCAGTGCGACAAACAGATCTAAAGGCTTCAAATACATCGGCCAACAAAAGCACATCAGTTTTGAGGTACAAATCGTGATACTCACCAAGATTCTTAATGTTATATTTTTTCCAAACATTTTGTGCGTGTACATAATCTTTATCAGATATATGACTATTATTTAATTTGTTATAGAAATTTTCTTTTAAAGGAAGTTGTGTTTCATTGAATCTCTCAAATGAGTCCATATAGTCATAGGGGTAAATTCCCTTTTGTGTTAGAAAATCTTTATCTAAAAAATACTCTGAAAGACATGGAAACTCTTTTAGATTTTGAACCAAGTTAGCCAATGGACTTGCCATGAATTTAAATGTATCAAGAAATCTGATATGAGTAATAGGAGATGTGTGAATTGTTTTTGTGAATGAAATGTATTTCTGATCCGTGTTTGGAATTGCTGAGATACTTCCAGAAGTCTTTGAGAGTTCCTTGATAAATAGATGTGTATCATAATGAGCGTTGTTATGAAGAAAGACAGGAATGAAAGAGGGGAGTTGATAATTAATATTACAACTTTGATGAGCCGGACCTCTATATTTACCAGTGAGATGACAATGGTCTCTAACCTTTAGACCTTTACCAATTTTCTCCTCACAAATATGACAGACATTGTTTTTTATAAATTCCCTTTTTTCTTTACTTGTTAAGGACATTGGTTTATTGGTTTCTCTCATTATCTTGGTTAATCGAACACAGTCTTTTTCTAGTCGTTTCACAAACTCCTCTGGGGTATTTGAGCCTCTATACATCTCTAACTTGTTATATTTATCACCAACGGATGATTTGATATAATAACAAAAACCACAAGGAGTATGTTTTTGATATTTATTTGTGTATGATTCTTTTGGATCTGGAGAAGCAGTATCAATTTTTTCTAAAATACTTTCAAAATCAGCATATATAACAAATGGATGTTTTATTGTTTTCTTTTCATCTTTGAATGTGATCTTTGAGTCTTTTTTAGGCATGTTGATTACCGTTGATTTATGTTCACCACAATAATTTGAATGTTTATCTAATCTTTCTTGTGTATGGAAGAAGTTAAGACAACGCATACAAATATATATTTTATTTGTTCTTTTACATACTTGTGGTTTTATTAATTTTGTAATATCTTTGATGTATGTATAATGTGAATTTTCGTCTGAATTAAAATATAGAAGATTAATATGAGTTTGTTTACAACTGTCAGAAAGCTTTAAAACCTGAATGTTGTTTGTTTCGGTTAGACCATAAACATTAACTGATAAATTATTCAACTTTTCAAATTTAGGAATATCATTTAAAGTCATCGGAAACTTTAGATCTTTCGTATTTAATGTATTCTCATATTTTTTATAATGAGATACTCTTTCATCATGAAAATGTGGAGGATGTAAGTGTGCTAGAATAGACCAGAGAAAACATTTATTGTCTTTATTTTTGATATTGATAACTGCTTTTCTATTTTTGATAACACTGGGTAAATCAATGTAAGAAGAAGCTTTTAGAGGATCTGATTTAAGAATATGAATGTCTATGTAAATAATTTTTCCTATATTGAATCCACTTCCTACGATTGAATTATCCACATCTTGCTCTTGTTTAATAAGTTCATCATAGACTCCTGATGTTTTAAAATCTTGATATGAAGATATAAAGTGTGGCTCAGTTCTCATGTATGGTGTATCTATAACTCCTTCGTCCTTTGTCATTTCTAATTTTACTCCCATATAAAATTTAAGTGGTTTCATTTCTTTTAGTGTTTTTTCAATCAACGTTTGAACAGCAGGTTTAACTATTTCTACAGCATCAACTATAGACTCTGGTTCAGGAGGTTTGAAGTTAAAGACTCTTATTTTAATATGTCCTTTGAATGCACCATCAGAGTTTTTAATAGTAAACAATTTTGACAAGTGTTTGTTAGTTTTAAGATGGGCTTTAAACCCCTTCTTGAGGATGGTTGTTTTACAGACCTTACAATGTTTTGTTTTAGGTGGAAGAGGGGAAAGTTTGTTAAGAATGTTGTATGTATGTTTTGCGGTGAGAATATGTTGTTTATAATATTTTACTTCCTTCTCGCAAGTATCACAATAAACCATATTTATAGCGTGAGAAAACGTGGTGTTTTATATATATCACTGTGCTTAAAATAAAACACTTTTGAGCTTTACAGCTCCGTTTTATATATATCACTGTGCTTAAACTAAAACACTTTTTCACTCAGAATCATCTAAGTCATAACTATCACATGAATACTCAGAATCATACTCAGAGTCATCAATAAAGCTACTCTCATAACTATCATTTGAGCACAAACTATTAGTATCATAACTATCATCTGTGTTCAATGAAATACTATCATCACCATCGTCCGAGTTCAATGAAATACTATCATCACTATCGTCCGAGTTCAATGAAATAGTAAAATCTTCACTGCTGTAATGACTCATATTTAATTAGCAGAAAAAACCTTTCCATCTATACCAATATACTTTCTTTCATTAACGGATTCAATCTCTACATTTTTAATATCAAAAGTTATCTTTAAATAATCTCTAACTATCATAGAACGAAATGACATTTCACCAGAAATATTAACATCATTCATTTTACTTAGATCTACACCCTTTGGATTATTAAAGTAAATACAAATTTCTCCACGAGTATTGTTGATGGTCTTATCATTCTTTTTCAAAGTATCGTGGTCAATCACTTTTTCAAGCTTTGAATAAATTGCCAGGAGTAGAGGAGAAACTTTTGTTAGATTTACTTTAATGGATGTCTTTCCAGGTATAGTTAGAGCTCTTCCTTTAAATGAAATAGAGGGGCTCATGTTATTTTCCATAACTGGTTTTACCCAAAAATTTCCATATTTATCTTTGTTCAATTTAACATCTTTGACATATTTTTCTATATCTTTCACTGAAGTAGAGATTGAGTGAAATTTGTCTTTTGTGCTTTGAAACATTGTATTTATTAATGAATAAACTTGCGTTTAGTTTAAGTAAAAATTTACCATATAAATATGATAAGTTCTGAAGGATATTTAGAATTTCCAGACTCTCCATATGATAAATTAGAGAATTGTCCGGCTTGTGATAGAATAGGGCTTAATAATGAGGGTTCATATAAACAATGTATTTTCTGTGATTTAATTTTAATTAATGATAATAAAAAATATAAAAAAATATATAACTCTTTTAAATTAGAACCAAAAATGAATTACTTTACAAGATTAATAAGAGAGATGAATGTTAAGTATTGTGATGATAATACACCATTTCTTTCAAGGGAAGAGACTATTTGTATTGAGGAAATGTATAAGGGTTTAATGATATTTATTATTCAAAATAATTTTAATGGAAATGTTAATACAAGATACTATATAAATAAAATAATGAATTATTTTGAAATTAAACCCGAACTCAGGATAAAATATAGAGTTTCTAAAATAGCTCAAAAAAAGTTAGATGACTTGTTTTCCAAATATATAAATGAATGATTTTTTACCCGTTTGGGAAAATAAGATAAAATTTAATAACCATAAAAACATTCCAAATTCATTGAGATGTCTAATAGTTGGTTCAAGCGGATGTGGAAAAACCTGTTTACTTTTAAAGATGCTCCTTGGTCCTAATTTTTTAGATTATGATAATTTAATAATTTTTACAAAGTCTAGTTTTCAACCCGAGTATCAACTACTCTCACAGGGTTTTAATGCAGGTCTTAAAAAGGAAGACATTATCGGTTTATTTAAACTTCAAAACAAACTAAATGATTATAATATTGAAGATATAATACAATTATTTTGTGATACACAGAAATCAAAATCGAAACCAAAACCCATAACTTGTATTCTCAGTGATAATACGGATGATATACCTTCACCTCAAGATTTAGATAAATCAAAAAAGAACCTCGTCATCTTTGATGATTGTGTTAATGAGAGAAACCAAACAGTAATGGACAGCTACTATACAAGAGGGAGACATTCTTCTTGTAATTGTATTTATCTTAGTCAGTCATATTTTCAACTCCCTCGACGCTCAATAAGAAACAATGCCAATACTTTTATTTTATTTAAGTTAAATTCAATAGATGTAAATAATTTTTGGAGAGATAATTGCTCTACGTTATGTAGTAAAAAAGAATTTGAAAATTATATGAAACACACGATTGGAAAATATAAATATATTGTTGTGAAACAAGATGAGATATTAAAGGATGTATTTTTATTTTAAACATAATTACATATATAAATGACAACAATTATTATTAACCTTGTGGGTAAATCTGCTTCTGGAAAGAACTTTCATAAATCTAAACTCTTGAATAGTAAAAATGAAAAGATTGTAAGTTTTTTTAAAAAACACCCTATGATTCGTTTTGTGAGTACTACAACCAGAGCAAAGCGACCAGGAGAAGTAGAAGGGAAAGATTATTACTACATTTCAATGGAGGAACATATGCGATTGAGGAACGAAGGTCAAATATTTGAGGAGGTCTCTCTTGGTTCTACAAAATATTCACATTGTAAGAGTGAGTTAAATAAAGTAAAATCTAATGGTCTTGGGATTTTAGAAACTAATCCTGAAGGAATGAGACAAATTATTAAACAATTGTGTGGTGATGGAGTTAAGATTTTATCATTCGGTTTTGATATCGATGAGGAGATTCAACGCAAACGTATGAAAAGCAGAGATACAAGTATTAGTGAAGAAGAAATAACAACTCGTATTAATACCAATAAAGAATTTGATGAAATATTTAAAGAAAAAGATTTATTTCAACACATTTACTATAATGATGAAGAAAAGGAAAATTTTCCCATTGACCTTTACAATTCATTAAATGATATTTTTCAATAAATAAATACAGAAAATGAATACCGAAGAAAGAGAAAGAAAGTTTAAGGAACATCAACAATTAGTTTCAAAAGTTGTTAAACAACAGGAAGAGATAAAGAAGAAACGGAGACAGAAACTAACTGGTGAAGAAGCCTTTGAAAGAAAACAAGAGAAATTCTTTAAACCACTTTTGAAAACTCAACAATCACCTACAGTTCCCACGGTAGAATTTACTCCGAAAAAACTTCAAATGCTCAAAGATTTTAGTCAGATAACAAAACAAGAACTTGGTGAATTAGAATATGATGACGAGGGATTATTTCGGAAACTTGAGCAGGTAAATCAACCCCCTAATTATGTTGTGGAAGCTCTTCAAAACAATGAATATTCGGCGGGTTCAAAAACCAGAGCAGGTCTCATTCCAACAGAAGAACCAGCAGTGTTTCATCTTGTGGAAGAAAAGGTATTGATATTTAATGATGAATTGATGTTCTTGAGTTCTACTCAACCAAATGTTAAATTAACTCCAAGATTAATGTTTCTTCTAACAAACCCCGGATTCAGCGGTTCAAAATATTTTGAGGAACCACTTGATATGGAAAGAGAGGAAGATAGGGTATATATTGAGTTGTTAAATGCACTTGATTATGGAGTTTCTGTTGCTGGTAAAAGTAAGAAGAATGAGAAGGAGAAACATATTATTGATGCTTTAAGTAAGCTTGGTTCGGGTGTTAGTTTTCTTCCAAATGACCCATCACAATTAGTTAATAGGCTATTATTGTTGTTAGGTAGTAAGAAGGCTGGAAACAACAATTGTTTTAATGAATCCTCAGCCATTTTAGATCAGTTGATGAATATGAAAATAATTAATAAATGTCAATACAAAGATATTTTATTAGATATTAAATAAGATGAGAAGCACAATTCTTAGTTTTAATTTCACAACGAGCGATTACACAGCTTCATTCCCTTACCCACTACAACTTGACCCCCTTACCTCATATGAGGCATCTTTATTGTCAATGGAAACTTATAATACCTTGTTTAATATCACAGAGAAAAACAACAAGTTTAGTTATAATCCAGGAAGTGGATATAAAACTATAACCGTTTCACCTGGAGCTTACGAGATTTCTCAAATATCTTCAGAAGTCTCTCGCCTTATGAAAGAAAAAGGTGATGAACCAAAAAATATTGTAATAGATATTCAAAAACACACTTCAAAATCAACTATTAAACTTAAAAATAATTATAAAGTTGATTTCACGATTGAAAATTCGTTTAGAGAGCTATTGGGTTTCTCTTCAAAAAAGATTGAAAATAACGGGACGTTTTACAGTGATAATGTTATCCAAATATCCTCCGGTATAAATTCAGTATTAATTCATTGTGATTTGATTGATGGTGCTTATAACGATGGAATAAGAACAAATACAATATTTTCATTCAGTGCATACTCAACCCCGATTGGTTATAAATTTAATATGGAACCAAAAAATCTTGTCTATTTACCTGTGTCAGGAAAAACCATATACAGAGTAAATTTTAGGATAACCGACCAAGATAATCGTATGATATCCTTTAATGATGAAATTATATCCATCAGAATTCACCTACGTGAAGTTTTTCAATAAATAAATAATGGTTATTGTGAGAAAACACGAGTTGGGAAAATATAAAATAATTACAGGGGAGGGCATGTTCCTTTCACCAGACTATACAAGGTATGTGGGTAGAGGATACTATAAACCTAAGAGACAACGAGGTGTAGGTCATCAATTTCGAAATAAAGGAGATGGGATAATTGATACTCTAATGGGTATTGGTTCAACCATCCTTAAACATAAAGACCTAATTGGTTCAACTGCTTCTGCCGTGGGCTCCGTTGCTGGTGCTATAAAGAGTATAAAAGATGCTCAAAAGGAGTCTCATAAATTACAAGCAATCAAAGAAATAAAAAAAGGTAAAACTCAACTATCTTCACAAGAACGACAAAAAATCATTAAAATACTTGGGTCAGGGTTTCAACAATTTTAATGCTATATAAATACAAGTATGGAAGCGATTGATAGTATCTATGATTTGGATGATACGATTATCATTTCAAACTCCACTAAAAAGGAAGACTATTTTAAGGTAAATGCTATAACAGGAACAGACTGGAATTCAAATGGAACAAAAAGTTTTGAAATAAATAATCAACAAACTTACTTGAATATAGCTGATAGTTTCTTGCTGTGTAAATTTAAATTCACTAAGGCTGCGAATAATACTAATGCTACACTCGTAAATGATTTCTTCTGGAAAATGTTTGACAGTGTCCGCCTGTATATTGGAACACAAGAGGTTGAAGCGGTTGATTATGTCTCTGCTACATCTGAAATGATGAAATTTACACTATATTCGTTTAGTGATAGAATGGGTAAGGGAGCTGTTGAAGGTTTTATTCCTGATATGTCAACGGGTACAAACGCAGACCCTGGTTATAGTCAAAGGAAGTCAATGTATAATGATGAAACAAAAGCAGTGAATAGTTTTACCGTAGCAGTACCTCTTAAAGGTATATTTGGATTTTGCGATTATGATAAAGTTTTGTATGGTCTTAAAATTAGATTTCAACTACAAAGGAATGATAATGTAAATAGGTTGCTTTTTGGGGATGAAAATGCTTTTGGAGACAACAATAAATTTGTTATTAATGATTTGTGTTGGTATATCAGTGAATATACTCCTAATCTTAAAACGGAAGAGATGTTAAATAGAAGACTTAACTCAAAGAAACCGCTAAATGTATCATACCTTAAAAGAAGATGTCAACACGTTAAACTGGAACACACTACCTACACTTGGAATTTGGGTGTTCTTCAAGGAAAGCCACGATACCTCTGGCTCATTTTTAAAAAACCAGATGGAGAGGACGGTACTAATAAGAATAATGCGCTGAGTGATAATGCTAAGGTGAAACAACTTCGGGTTTCTCTTGATGGCACATTTTATCCACGAGATAGATTGCAAATTGATTGGGAAAAAAATGATTATGCGGAAGCCTACAAGTCCTACCAAAAGGTGTGTGAAAGTAATGGTAATAATGATCCTATTTTGGATATGGTTGCGTTTCAAAAACTTTATACAATCTACGCAATTGACCTGAGTTCTCAAAAGGAAACTATAAAGTCTAATCGAGTGGATACTTCTCTATACATTGAAAGAGGGGAGAGTGAAGAGGTTAATGCATATTGTTTGCTTTTGGAGGAAACAGAATTACAGATTAATACAGATAATGGTGTTATGATTAATATCACATAGGTTTTTTCTCATAAATAAATGGTTGGGGTATATGTTAATCAAATCAATCTTAATAAATTAACATCTTGTATTCAAAATCAAAAGCCTTGTATTATTAATGTTAATACAATTCAAAGAAAAGGAGCTGTAAGAATTGATGTTTTACTCACACACACACACAAGTAAAAACACTAAATGATGTTGGATCACTTAAAATTAAAATGACGAAACCTATGTTAAAGAAATATTCAATAGATGAGTCAAGAGGAGGATTTCTCCCGTTTCTAATTCCTTTATTTGCTGGTTTAAGTGCGGCGGGAGCATTGACTGGTGGTATTTCAGCAGCGGTAAAAACTGCTAACGAAAGGAAGGCACAACTAAAAGCTCAAAAAGAATTGGAAAGACATAACAAGGAGTTGGAGAAACAAATTAGTGGAAGTGGTGTAATTGTAGATTTTGCTCAAAAACTTGAAAGTCTACCTGATAAAGCTAGATTGTTGGTTGGAGATATGCTTTCCTCTATCGCTCAAGCGGGTGTTAAACTAACTAAACGGGGTAATGGATTGTATCTTTCTCATAAATAAATGGATAAATGGTTTAAACAATTTGGAAAGAATACAACGTCAAATATAGAACTAGCTAAGTATTGTAAAACACTAAAAATTGATAATGTGGTTATTTGTATGAGAGATGAATTAATACATATAAATAAGAATACAAAGAATATTATTATGAATTTAGACACACAGAATGGTTCTCATTGGGTTTGTATTCATAATAGTCAGGATAAATATTATTTTGATAGTTATGGTATGCCACCACCTGTTGAAGTAATACAATTCTTACAGAATGGTGTTTATCAAACATTCCAAGTTGAAGAAATTAATTCTAAATGTTGTGGCCAATTATGTTTATATGTATTATTTCAACTCAACAATAATGAAAATTTTTATGATATCATTTTTTATCTAATATAAATGACCTATGTTGGAAAAGATGGTTCTATCTTTGGAAAATCCTCTCAGGATATTGATTTATCAAATTATTATACAAAGGCACAGGCTGAACGACAAAAATATAGTGTAAGTAAAAATATTAATATGAAGAATACTTATAAATTAATCAATTATCCAAACCCTACAGATGCGAATGACTTGATTAGATTCAGTGATTTATCACAATATATATCTTTAAAGAAAACAGCACGTTTTGTGAAACAAGTAAAATTTACAACCACAACACCTGGTTATACTGACCATACACCTTTCCTCATTGAATTTAACTACCTGCTTACAATTAAATTTTATAAAGAAGGACATTTAGTTAATATGCGAATTAATAAATGGGGGTATGATATGCCTGATTTAGGGTATAATTGGTCTTTTTCAATAAACATAGAAGACCTACATGATTTAAATCAGTCTCGTAAAGAAGAATATTATCCACTTGGTGAAGATAAGGATTTATGTGGAAGTACAATTAGTAAACAACAAATACGTGATTTTAAGAAAATAAAAATATATGATAGTATAGCGATGGTTCGCATGACAAAGAAGGAAGGTAATGAGATAAGGATAGAAAGCCGAGGAATACAAACCGATTTGGTAGTGGGAAGATGGGGTGGTATTACCTGTCATAATATTAATCTCACATATATTTCTGATACATAAATGGCAGGAAGAAGACTACAAGAGAATTATAATTTTTGTATTCAAGGATACCTACAAGAAAAGGGTGCTCGGTATTACATACCTTATGATTTGGAGCATATACATGGGAATTTTGTCATAAAAAACTGGCCTTATACTGATATTGTTAAACCCACAAATAGAGACTTGTTTAAAATATTAAATAAAAATGAACTTCTCAAAGTTATGAAATATAAAACTCTTTTAGAAATCGTCAACAAATCTTATTGGTATCCTATTATGAGAAAAATAATTATAGATACAAGAATATCTCAAAATCCAGATGAGTATATGTATAATATTCTTTGGGGTTTAAACTCAAGGGTAGCAAGGGATGAGGAAGGAGTTGAAGAAGAGAAGGAGAAAAGAGAGAAAAGAGAGAAGGAGGAGAGGGAACAAAGAGAGAGGGGGGAGAGGGAGATGGAAATCAGAGCGATTCAAAAAAGAGTGGATGTATTACAGCAAGAAGATAAATCTCAACTCACCGAAGAGGAAAATAAAGAAAGAATGAATGCTGTGAAAATATTGATATCAAAAATTGCTAAGATAAATGAGGAAGGAGTTAAAGAAGAGAAGGAGGAAAGAGAGAAAAAGGAGAAGGAGGAAAGGGAGAAAAAGGAGGAGGAGAGGGAGGAAAGGGAGAAAAGAGAGAAAAAGGAGAAGGAGGAAAGGGAGAAAAAGGAGGAGGAGAGGGAGGAAAGGGAGAAAAGAGAGAAGGAGGAAAGGGAGAAAAGAGAGAAGGAGGAGAGGGAGCAAAGAGAGAGGGAGGAAAAATATAAAAAGATGGAAATCAGTGAGATTAATAAAAGATTGAAGGTATTACAGCAAATAAATCAAACTGAACGCACTGAGGAGGAAAATAAAGAAATGAGAAGTCTAATGAAAATATTATTTTCAAGAATAACGACGTCAATGTCTTCAGTTTCAGGGAGGAGATTTAAATGAGAAAGTGGGGATAAAGAAGAAGAAGAAGGAAAAGATTATGTGGTTGATGATGTCGGTGTAATTGACTTTAGTTAGTTTTATTTGTAAATAAATGGAGGAGAGAGTGAAGGCATTCCTTAGGATTCTTTATGTTTTAAAAATCAAGATTGAAATGTATATGTTGAAAACCAAAAAGGTTTTGATACTCTGTCGGAATTTTTCTGATAAATAAATATGAGTTATTGTCTCAAATGTAAAAAGAAAACTAAATCTAAAAATATCTCTTATGTTAAAGCTAAAAATAATAGAGTTTGTCAAAAAGGAATATGTCAAGTGTGTGGCTCTAAAAAGTGCCAATTCATCTCTCCTAAAAGAGGAGGAGACATACAAAAGTTTCTGTCAGGAAGTAAATTTACAACAACTGGAATTCCAGGGGAATTACACCTTCCAGGGTATTCTTTCTGTGGTCCAGGAACAAACTTGGATAAAAGATTAGATGAGGCTAACAATCCTAAACCTTGGTCTAAACCTACAAATAGGGTTGATGAAGTGTGTATGAAGCATGATATTGCTTATGGGGATACCACTACGTTGACTGAAAAACATAAAGCCGACAGCGAAATGTTGTATAATTTGTCTTTGATACAAAATCCAACGTTGAGAGAGAAAGTTGATAGGTTTATTGTGAGAAATTTGATAAATGCTAAATTGAAACTTGGTCTTGGTTATTCCTCAAAAAACTATTAGGCTCTAATGATGTCATCAAGACTGAGGAGCTTTTGGCTGAAGAATTACACAAACCTATAATCACAAAGTTTAAAAGAAGGAAGGTTTATTCTAAATACACCGACCACATATGGTCCGCTGATTTAATTGAATTGAATA
This sequence comes from Myxine glutinosa, assembly GCF_964187855.1. NCBI lineage: Eukaryota > Metazoa > Chordata > Myxini > Myxiniformes > Myxinidae > Myxine > Myxine glutinosa. The sequence goes on along the minus strand of NC_136266.1, from coordinate 118,274,174 downwards.
ATGACAGGGGATACAGGTATGCTTTAACCGTTATTGATTTGAGGAGTAGATTTGCCTGGGTTGTCCCTTTAAAAAATAAAAGGGGTGATACTTTAATGTTAGCCTTTAAGCGAATATTTGATCGGGATAAAAGGAAACCAAAGAAGTTATGGACTGATGAGGGAACAGAGTTCTATAACAAAATATTCATGAAATTTCTTAAGGGGAAGGGTATTAAATTATACAGCACCTTTAATGAAGGAAAGGCAGTTGTTATTGAGCGTTTTAATCGTACTTTAAAAGAGAAATTATATAAAAAATTCACACAACTCAGTTCTCAAAAATGGGTGTATTTAATTCAGGATATTGTAGATAATTACAATAATACAGTTCATTCATCAACAAAATCAAAACCATCAGAAACATTTACAAAATTAGAATATGAAAAGGAGATTAATTTGAGAAAGCCCAAGTTTAAAGTTGGTGATATTGTAAGAATATACAAATGGAAAAGCCATTTTGAGAAAGGTTATACAAAGAGATGGACTAATGAATTATTTAAAATCGTTGATGTAATGGATACAGTCCCTTGGACCTACAAATTATATGATTTAAATGGAGAAGAAATCTTGGGTTCATTTTACTCACAAGAATTACAAAAAACACAAGTAAGCAGATAATACCCTTGAAAATAATAAATAAATAAATAAAATGTAATGGGGATACGTTTTTAAATCTGTGAACCCCAAACACAGAATCCCACAACTTTTTAGTTGGGGCTTAACTTTTGTGTGTGTATAATGGGGATACGTTTTTAAATCTGTGAACCCCAAACACAGAATCCCACAACTTTTTAGTTGGGGCTTAACTTTTGTGTGTGTATAATGGGGATACGTTTTTAAATCTGTGAACCCCAAACACAGAATCCCACAACTTTTCAGTTGGGGCTTGACTTTTGTGTGTGTATAATGGGGATACGTTTTTAAATCTGTGAACCCCAAACACAGAATCCCACAACTTTTCAGTTGGGGCTTAACTTTTGAGTGTGTATAATGGGGATACGTTTTTAAATCTGTGAACCCCAAACACAGAATCCCACAACTTTTCAGTTGGGGCTTAACTTTTGTGTGTGTATAATGGGGATACGTTTTTAAATCTGTGAACCCCAAACACAGAATCCCTCAACTTTCCAGTTGGGGCTTAACTTTTGTGTATGTGTGAGTGAGTCATAATAATATACAAACCCTAACCCAACCCCATCCCTAACCCAAACCCATCCCTAACCCAAACCCATCCCTAACCCAAACCCATCCCTAACCCAACCCCATCCCTAACCCAACCCATTCCTAACCCAACCCCATCCCTAACCCAACCCAATCCCTAACCCAACCCCATCCCTAACCCAACCCCATCCCTAACCCAACCCCATCCCTAACCCAACCCCATCCCTAACCCTCACATTCAAAATCCCAACCCTAACCCAACCCCATCCCTAACCCAACCCCAACCCATCCCTAACCCTCACATTCAAAATCCCAACCCTAACCCAATCCCATCCCTAACCCAACCCCATCCCTAACCCAACCCCATCCCTAACCCAACCCCAACCCTAACCCTCACATTCAAAATCCCAACCCTAACCCAACCCCATCCCTAACCCTCACATTCAAAATCCCACCCAAACCCTAACATAATCTTTCTTTTCTTCTTTTTTAAATACGTATTTCTTTTTTTTTTTTTCCTCTTCCTCCAATTCTGTCTTTCAAGGCTTTTAAGTTTGAAGAAGTAGAAATGGGAAGAAAGAATTTTCCAGCATTTTCTTCCTCGAACTTTCTTGATATTGCTTAAATCAAGCGTCATTAAACAAAGAACATTGTTCATTGCTTTAGAATCCAAAGAGTCTCCAAGATGGACCCCACAGGTAGAGTCTCCAAAATAAAACCAACTTTCCAAGTTCCCAAGGTATAACCACATTCCTGTTGAGCCTCCAAGATAGGTATCACATTCCGAGTCATCAAAACAAAACCCCCATTCCGAGTCTCCAAAAATATAACCATCTTTCCAAGTCCCCAAGGTAAAACCACAATTTTCAGAAATATTGGGGGTTTCCGTGATAAGTCTCACATAGTATAACTGCGGACCATCAGGGAAAACTTCCCTTTCCCAATTTTTTAGGGTTTCTATGATGTGTCTCACATAGTATAACTGCGGACCATCAGGGAGAATTCCCATTTCACAATTTTTTAGGGTTTCTATGATGTGTCTCACATAGTATAACTGCGGACCATCAGGGAGAACTCTCCTTGCCCAATTTTTTAGGGTTTCTATGATGTGTCTCACATAGTATAACTGCGGACCATCAGGGAGAACTCTCCTTGCCCAATTTTTTAGGGTTTCTATGATGTGTCTCACATAGTATAACTGCGGACCATCAGGGAGAACTCTCCTTGCCCAATTTTTTAGGGTTTCTATGATGTGTCTCACATAGTATAACTGCGGACCATCAGGGAGAACTCTCCTTTCCCAATTTTCAGAAATTTGTGGGTCTCCAATGTATGACTTGTATTCTGGCTCATCAAGGTAGAACTTGTTCAGTGGGTTTTGTTTTGATAACTCACAACAAGTATCATCATGGTAAAACTCTTTTTCAGGATTTTGTGGATCTCCAAGGTATAACTCTTTGGCTGGGTCATCAAGGTAGAACTCGTTCTGGGGGTCTTGGTTGTTCAAAATGTCTTCAAACAAAAAAATAACTTCATCCCAAGTTGTGTTAAAAGCAGAATTTTCATTTCGTATCTCAGATACAATTTCCTGTGAAAGAAAATAACAATGTATTAATTTAATACAATATTTTTTATTTGTATAAATCAAGCTCTATGAATATTAAAATAAACTTTGTTAACTCTTACACGAGTCTCATCTTAAAAAAAAAAAAAAAAAAAAAAAAAAAAATTAAATAAATAAATAAATAAATAAACAAACTTACCTCCATTGATAAGAGGTTCGAGTCCAGTTCATCAATCTGAAGGTTGAGTTCTACACAGGTAGTAGGACTCCATGGAATAGCAAAGTTATCCCATTCCATTTCGGCATAGTAGTCCATTCTCAAGTGAAGCAGAAAGCGTGTTTGAAAAAGCCTGTGTGGTCGGTGCCTTTTATAAGGACTGGGTGTGTCATTTCCTGTGGAAATTCCCTGGGCGTGTCTTAACTGGAAATGATGTGATGGAAATTCCCTGAAAATGATGTAATGTATTACCTGGAAATGATACAATGCTGAAGAGTTTATAAAGTGGGTGGGACTTAGCAAAAGTGGGAGGAGCTTAGCAAAAGTGGGCGGGGCTTAGTAAAAAGTGGGCGTGGCTTAACAAAAGTGGGCGGGGCTTAGTAAAAAATGGGCGTGGTTTACCAAAAAGTGGGCGGAGCTTACCAAAAAATGGTATGTGGCACTGGAGGCGCTCAAACAAGAACATTGAGGGAGGTTTACCATTTTATCTTAGCTCAGTTAAAATATCTTAATAAAGAACCAAACTCAAACATATTTTTTGTTAATGTATTAGACGGTGAGGAGAGTTGTAGGAGAATTAAATTATTTCCCACGCATAAACAAATATTTGTCGGGTCGATATTTGAGTGGGTTATATTCACCAGATGATATTAAGAGTAAAAGGTTAAAAGGTCCATGAGGTCAGAAGGATCACAGGTGTTTAAGTGGTCTAATGAATAAGGATAACATGTCAAAAGGTTAGAAGGTTCGTAAAGAACAGGGTGAGAGAAATAGAGGTGTTTAGGGGCAATGAGGGAGGGGAAAAATTAACATGTAAGTCAATGGGAAAATGAGAGTGTCCCAGAAGCAACATATATACACTACTTATATATATATATATATATATATATATATATATATATATATATATATATATACAGTACACGATATCAACGGAGCCAGTCTGGCCCTAAATGCGACATGTCACTGACATCATGCAAACACCTACAAACTAGGATGGCATCTGTGTGGCACTCAGGTCTTTGAAGACCGAGATTTATGGTCACAAATAAATGATAGTGGAGCTGCTGATCGATATTTCACTCTTATTATGGGCTCATGGTTAGGACGTTATTCGGGTGAACCTTTTCAAGTTCCAACCTGCAGATCCTGCCAAGGTAGTCTGCTATACTTGAATCATACTTTCTATAATAGGATATTTCAATGTATAATTTTCATTGACATTTAACTCGAGTAGACAGATCTACAGTGTCTTCAGAAAGTATTCACAATGTCAAAGTGGAAATGTTTTTTTGTTAATTTTTACAAATGAATTAAGAAGTAAAAGCTGAAATGTCTTGAGACAATAGGGATTCAACCCCTTTGCTATGACACTCCAACTTGAACTCAGGTGCATCCAATTTCCTTTGATCATCCTTGAGATCTTTACAACTTGATTGAAGTCCAAGGAACTTTCTGTAGAACAAGATAGAATTTTGAGGAGGCATAGATCTGGTGAAGTGTAAAAAACCAATTTATAGAGTGTTGAAAGTTTCCAAGAGCACAGTGAGCTCCATCATTAGGAAACGGAAAGAATATGGAACTACCCAGACTCTTTCTAGAGCTGGCCATCCAACCAAACTGAGCAAGAAACTGAGCAAGAAGGATCTTGGTCAGGAAGGTGACCAAGAATCCAATGACCACCCTGACAGAACTACAAAGTTCCTTGGCTGAGATGGGAGAACCTGCCGGAAGGACAATAGTCTCTGCAGCACTTCACAAATCTAGGCTTTATGGGAGAGTGGCCAAACAGAAGCCACTCCTGAGAAAAAGTCACATGACATCACGATGGGACTTTACAAAAAGGTACATGAAAAACTCTGAGACCATGAGGGAAAACATTCTGTGAGCTGATAAGCTGAAAATTTAACACTTTGGCCTGAATGCAAAGTTGTATGCCTGGCGGAATCTGAGCACAGCTCATCACCCATCTAACACCATCCCAACCATGAAGCATGGTTGTGGTAGCATCATGCTATAGGGATGCTTTTCAGCAGCAGGGACTGGGAGAATTGGAAGGATAAAGGAAACTATGAATGGAGCCAAATGCAAACAAGTCCTTGAGGAGAACCTGCTGCAAAGTGTGGTAGACCTCAGACCATGGCAAAGATTTACGTTCCAACAGGACAATGACCCCAAGCATACAGGCAAATAAACACTAGAATGGTTTCAAAGTCCTTTTTCAAAGTCCAACAGCCAAAGCCCTGATTTGAATCGCATTGAGAGTCTGTGGAAAGACTTGAAGATTGTTGTTCACCAATGCTCCCCATCCAACCTGACAGAGCCTGAGCAAATCTGCAAGGAAGAAGAGGAGAAACTCACAAAATCCAGATGTACAAAGCTGATACAGACATACCCAAGAAGACTCGAAGCTGTAATCCCTGCCGAAGGCGCTTCTAGAAGGTAGTGACTCAGGGGGTTGAATACTTATGTAAATTAGATATTTCTGTATTTCATTTTTAATTTTGTTGTAAAAATTTCAAAAAAACAAAATTATACTTTGACATTATGGGGTATTATGTATCATCGGTGAGTTCAGCATCAGTACCGAAAAAAAAATCTCAAATTCATCCATTTGCGCTTCAGACTGAAACAAGAAAATGTGAAAAAGTCAAGGGGTGTGAATCCTCTTTTCTGAAGACATCCCGATACAAGTTATTATCCTAAGCCTCGAGAAAGGACATGAATGAATGAATGAATGAATGAATGAACAAGAAATTACAAAATGAATCGAAATCACCTGGCTGTGGTTGATCATGCTCTAGTAGGCTCCAATATCAAAGGCAATTTAAAAAAATGTTGGAATGCGAATGGTTATAGCACAGCATGCGAGCTTTGCTAAAATTAAATGGCACTACTTCTGCAGATGAGAGTTCAAAAGGTGCATCCTCACAGTGTCCTGATGCAGATAATGACTTGAGAACAGAAAATCAAGATGTTTCATGAGAATAGAAACAAACACTTTATCATTCGAATCCATCAGGCCTATTACAATCATCAATCGTGTTTGTCATCTCAAAGGAGCATATGCAAATTCATTCATTTTCGTGTTAGAGTTTCTCGATTTATGGGAGTGTTATACGAGTCTATAATCCGCCGGGATGGTGCAGAGGCCAGATGAAACATCTATAAATTACCAGATCAGTGCTTCTCTCTCAGGGTGCTCAATCACAAAGTGTGCCATCTCTCGGATACGCATTAAGCCAGTTGTTCATTTGCTACCATTATAGTTAGTGTATCTTTCGACCAAGTATAAGGGAGTTATACAGTGTATTCCCAGGACCCTGGTCAAATTGCAAGTTCCTTGTTCTTGTGCCAAGAGGGTCTGGTCTTCTGGTACATGACTTGACTCACGGTTAGACAGCTTGCTATCTCAGAGTGTCATGACTGATGTGGGAGCTGCCACCGACACCATCAACAAAAAATTCATTCACCCAGATAGGTTTGTGTCAGCTGTGAACCTGAGAGCAGTCAAACAGAAGGCTCATTCCATCGTGATCATAAGAGTTCACAAAGCTAACAGTGTAAGGTGGTTACAGATCAGGAAGGGATATAATGATGAGGTGAAACGGAGCAATGAGCAATTTTATAAATAGAGCAGTGTTACTCATTTCGATGCAAAATGAGGCCTGAACACACAACTCTCATGACAAAAGATATTATGAATAATTATGAGAAGATAACTAGCCTAGCATGTATAAATTATTTAAAATGTAATATCTTAAATTTATATCTGCACCTCTGCCGACCTACACCCCACATACCCATCCATAATAATCCCACATCTCTGCATATTCCTGGTCACCCTTTTCTCTATCTAGTCCCCTTAAACATTGAAATCCCACCCAAGAAGGAATTTCATCAAGAAGCAAATATCCAGATCTTTAATGGTTGTCATGGGCTGGTACAATAGCTCAGAGGTATACACACTCACTTTGGTCCTGCCTAGTTTGGGTTCGAATCTCGACCCAGCTACAAACTGTCGCCCTGATGTTTCACCTGTGGGGTGACACTAACGCTTGCACTGTCCACCGGATGGATGTTAAGTCGGGGGACCCGCCTGCTGGAACTGGAGGGCATTAAAGATCCCATGGTGTCTTTCAAGAAGAGAAGACGAATTATTGGGAGCATCGTTGCCAATTTCCAAATGTGGCTTTTGAACCTGGAATATCAGTATCATGAGCCATGGGTTCAGGTAGGAATGCTAAAAAGGCCAATTCAAATTTTGTCTTTTCCTTAAAAAACCTTTAATCTGCCTTTTGGACAGAAAAGGTATGTCCAAAAGGCTTGTTGACTTCTTCCCTTGGCGGTAACCCGCATTTAGGGATAACCAGCCTTTTTTTAGATAAGCTGATAACCAGATAACCAGAGAAGGAGTCAGCCATCCTTTTGGCAGACCTTTGCTGAACTGTCCTTTATATTTTCTGCCAAACTGTGCAACTGCCATGGTGTTTTGCAGTAAAATTATCCAAGTGTAGGGGTAATCCAGGGAGGTCATGGCCCACCAAGGTGGTCCAGTATGAGCTGTAAATTTTTTTTGTTATAAAACATTTAAATCCCACCCAATTTGCACTGTACTCGATACATCCTAATGCCGTTCATTTTATTCGGCAGCAAAACCAAATTATGGAGGGACGACGCACAACTCGTCTCGGCCTCCAAGCCCGCCTCTGATTGAATACCAGTGGCGGTGTGCTGTGTGAACCCGGTTCACGACAATGGCACAATTTCCGGTCGGATTCATCCCATCTGTATGTGTAAGCATGCATGCAGAACTCAAAACATGATAATACTGCTTTCATTTTGACTCTCATTTAAATACACCACCAGGCTGTTTCTCCACGTGAAGACAAAAGGAGTTACATGGTATATTAAAGGCTTTGCTCCATCTCTTATTACAGTTTATCTACTTTTCTATCATATACCCTCTTCAGGGTGAGCAATCTTTGAAGGAAAGAGGAGCATTCGTTGTTTACTGTAAACGATAGGTGTAAGCGAGAAAAGAGGAAATTAACTTTAGATATGAGATGCAAATCCTTTAACCCTTCTGGTGTCAAATGTTTTCACATCTCAGGTCAAAGACCCAAGCAAGAGGTTTTCTGATGTTCTTGTTCAAGGAGAGATGCGTTTCCAATAGAATGAAAAATAATTCCAGGAAGTTTCTCCTTTATTGTAGATTTGGTCTCATCCGTCCGTCCATGCATCCGCAACCATATCTCGGAGATGTATGGACCGATTTTGTTCATGCTTGGCAGAACGACAACACATGATGGTATACATATGCACATCAATTTGTTTCGAGATGCGATCAAAGATGGCTGACTGGCGGTCATTTTAGTTGTAAATAAATAGCACCGCAAAGCGGGCGTAACCCTCAGCCCATGCATGGTGGAAACCAATTTCAAGATGGCTGCCGTGGCGGCCATATTGAAAATCGCAGCGCGCCCTTTTTCGAAAGGAACCTTCCTCTACTCAACCCCAACACACACTGCAAAAATGGATTTAATCGGACAAGCCGTTCTGCTCGAAATTGATGGAAACCAAAAGTTGACGGACGCCCAGATGGCTGCCGTGGCGGCCATATTGAAAATCTCAGCGCGCCCTTTTTCGAAAGGAACCTTCCTCTACTCAACGCCAACACACACTGCAAAAATGGATTTAATCGGACAAGCCGTTCTCCTTGAAATTGATGGAAACCAAAAGTTGACGGACGCACGACGACGCCCGTGACGACAATACCCCTTAGCCCAATTTGGGCTGAGGGGTGAAAACCCGATTTTTAAACACGTCCTCAGCCATTTCTTGTACATGCATTTGTCGATGTTATTCAAACTTATCACACAGATAATTAATGATGGCTTACATATGCACGCTATTCTTTTTTGAGATCACATCCAATATGGCCGACTGGTGGTCATTTTGTTACTTAAACGTGTCTCCAACAATTTCTCGGACATGCATGGACCGATTTACTTCAACCTTGGCATAAAGACAATACATGAGTATACATATATGCAGACGATTTTGCTTTGTCCTCTGACCAAAGATGGCCGACTGACAACCTTTAACCCCGTACAGCAAAATTACTAAAACCACGAGGGCTGTGACATTTTATGTATTTTTCTTCTTGTTCCCGGACATTATTGTCATGACTCCATCCTTTCTGGGAAGTAGAACAACAACAGCAATGCTGGAATTGTTGAGTGGTTGAAGGGTTGAGTGACTACTTCGTACAGGGATTGGCAATGTGAGAGGTAGTGAGCAGATAACATTGCCTGAACTTTTTTTGGAACTCTTTTAGTTATTTATTCACTTTTAGGGGAAAGTTAGCAACACCGTTTACAGGCAGTAGTTAATGCCCACCAAAGTTACTCTGAGAAGATGGTGGTGGACATTATTTTTCAACTGCTGCACCTTATCCTTCTCTGTGTGGATGGAAAGAAGCACCTCTGTGTGGATGGTTTCCCTGTGAAGATACTTAGAAAGGCATTTCAGGATTTTGATCCAACTGTAATGACAGGGGCGGTGATATATATCCAAGTCAGAATCGTATGTGACTTCAGATGCAAATCGGAGATGATGCCGTTATAGCATGAATCCATTCTTGTGGTTCTTTAAGGTGCGGGTCGTAGAGCTGGGAAGAGGGAGGGTTGAGTTGTTGCAGTGCATTGTGCAAATAGTACACACACCATCCACAGATCACCACTGAGGCAGAGGATGAATGCTGGTTTCAGATTGTAGCAAGTTGATTAAATGAGCAGCGACACCCTAAATTGAGTAAACCTTCCGAAGTATTGTTTCCTAAGTCTCAGGCATTCAAGTGACCATCCAAGTGAGTTGAATATTCCATCAAACCTCCGACATGAGCTTTACAGATGGTGAAGAGCCTTCATCTTGCCCTTGTACAACGTGAGTCATAAATCCCAGGACACCGTTTTAGCTGCTTGTACAAGATTTGTTTCTACCATGTATTTATACTGGTTTTTTTTATTTTCAGAAAATACAAATAATACATTAAACCAAGATGGCAGACACCAGTCCATTCACAGTGGAAGAGAGACTGGCAGCAGTGGTGCGGTACCACAAGAGGAGAAAAACAAACTCGACGATGAAACAGGCCCAAGAAGACTTTGAGGAGCGTTTTGGAAAGCCAGCACCGTCAAAATCAAATCTTCATCTTTGGGAAAAAGGCATTTCAGACTGGAAGTGTACTCAACAGCAAGCACAGCGGACAACCAAAAATTCGTGATTTGGGAATTCCGAACATTATAAAACATCCATTCTCAGATCTCCAAAAAAAATCATAACGGAAACGTTCTGCAGAGTGTTTGTATTCGTCGTTACATTGCACAATGAATGAAGACCTTCGCATGAAACCACATAAACCAACTGTCATTTGTGAAATGTCAGAAGCAGATCATGACAACAGGTCGACAGATTGTGACTTCGGCCACCACACACTCCTGACCTGACCACTTGTGGCAATGCTCTGTGGGCGTACATCAAAGCTAAGGCTGCAGAACGTCACATGGCATCTGTTGATGAACTGAAACAACTCATTCAGGAAGCATTTGGCATGGTTGGAATGCAAAATAAATTTGCCTCATCACTAAATTGATTAGAGTTGTAAAAACTGGGCCCTGATAGAAATCTGTTGAGAATCTCATCAGATCTCAGGAGATTTTTTGTCATGGTAAGCAACAAAATGTGCTAAACAAAGTTTTTTGATGCACAAAATGGCATTGAGGTATTCATGAAGCAATGTTGTGCTTATAAATGTCAAAGCTAAATCACATCTGTCAAAATGCCACCTCGGCAAAATAAATATATTTGAGAAATTAATGAACAAATGAAACTGCAGTCAATTATCTAGTAGCTTGATAGTTGAAAGGTCGAGCATATGTGTGTGTATATATATATATATATATATACATATATATATATATATATATATACATATATATATACACACACACGACATGGCCAAAAGTATGTGGTCACCCGAACTTCACACCCGTATGTGCTCGTCGAACATCTCATTCCAAAATCATGGGCAGAAATAAGGAGTTGGTCCCCCCCCCCCCCCCCCCTCTGCTGCTGTAAAAGCCTCCACTCTTCTGGGAAGGCTTTCCACCAGATGTTGGAGCATTGCTCACCTTCTGTCTTTCATTCCTCTTTTCTCCCGCCTCTGGAACAAACTCCCACACTCTCTTCAATCGCACTCATCCCTCCAGATCTTTAAAACAGCTGTTCACCACCATCTCTTATCTTACCCCATCCAAAACCTTGATCTTTTCTACCCCCGTGAATTCACCCCAGTTCCACTTTTTTGAAATACCGACTTCTTTCCTGGATGTCCTAGCAGTGTCCATGTGTTTTATATACAGTATGTACATATAGTATTGTTACGGATCCATCACTTCCGCCTTTGTTGTTATGATATACTTGTCGGATTTTTAGTTTCATGTAATAATGTTATGATTTTTGTGTGAAATGGAGATGACTTTAGTAAAAGGTGAAAATAAATGTTTGGGAAGGAAAAAGGAAAAAGCGGCAAAGAAACTGGAAGAAGAGAGATGGAGAAGGGCAGAGAGAGGAGAGAGCTGTGAGTCGCATCGAGGCTGCGAGCAGACATTTTTTTATATTGGTCGCAAACGAGTTAAGGCTTCCCGTGAAAGGGATTGCCCGCGACATCGTCCCATATTGCGATTGTAATTAAACCTACATTTCAGGTTTATCACCAAGTGTGAGTCATCGTTGGAGAAATCAAGCGCCTCCATTACGGGCCTATATGCCATTTTGTCCTCGAAGAAGAAGAGGTTGTCCGCTTGGTGCATCTTGTTTTGCCGTTGGGATTTCCATATCAACCTCACTGAGTGGAGTACCATTGGTTTACATATCGGCTCAGTTCCCATATCGACCTCTCACCGCGTAACTCGTCATCCACAGCCACGCCAATACCTGCCTGTTGTTTTGCCGTTCTGCACGACCTCAATCGCCAACAATCGTGGGGATCCGTGCACGGACTTTGGGGAATGTTATATTCCACTCACGCTGGCGTGTCTTGGGTTTATTGCTTCATTGAGGAATGATGGTACCATCATAGGTATTGTTCATTTGATGCAAGTGACATTTTCATTGTACTTTCTATAATAGTGTTATTATTGTGTATGTGAGAGTTCTTAATACAATTACTTGTTTTGTTATACAATTGCATTGGTGTGGTTTTACCATGGTTTATTATAACACTCAAAAATAATACATCTTTCTGCCGTGTTCCCGCTCCAGACTCTGAGGTACACCGTAACCATAGTTTGGGGAGGTAATACGTAACAGAAATTGGGGCTCGACCGAGATTGAATTCCGTAACATTCTCGTCCGGGATTGAATTCTCTAACATTCCCAAATTTGACATTCCCTAACATTCTCAAATTTGACAACTTTTGTATGAAGGTTAACAGGCTTGCTAACCAATAGTCACAATGGTGTTTGATGTGAAAAAATTTGTGGCGTCTCCTAATGAGGCACAGTTCCAGGCGTTAAAAAGATCGGAACTTAGGACGTTGGCCAAATACTGTAACTTGGAGGTCCGAGTTAATATGAAGAAGGCAGAGATTCAGACGTTGGTGGGAGATTTAAAAAAAATTGGAAGAGGTAGCATTGGATTGGTTACCAGAGGAAAAAGGAAATATGGAGCTCCGGAAAAATGGAGATGCAACTGCAGAGCCAGGAAAGATTAAAAGAGTTGGAATTGGAAGAGAAGAGGCAGCAACGAGAGGAAAGAAAAGCAGAAAAGGAACTAGATCTCGAGGAGAAAAGAGCAGAAAATAAACGAGAACTCGAGGAGTAAAAAGCAGAGGAAAGAGCAGAGGAAAGGAAAGAAGAAAAGGAACTCGAGGAGAAAAGAGCATAAAAGGAACAAGAACTCAAGGAGAGAAGAGCAGAGGAAAGATCAGAGGAAAGGAGAGCTGAAAGGGACTTATAGGAACGGGACATGGAGTATCAGAGGGAAATTAAACTCAAGGAGCTTGAAGTACTGGGAGGACGGAGACAAATATTATCCATGCCTGCTAGTTCGACAACAAGTCAGAACTCTTGGGATATTGGTTGGCATGTAAGACTGGTTCCACCGTTTAATGAAAACGAAGTAGGCAAGTTCTTTTTACACTTTGAAAAGGTGGCTCAGATGTTAAAATGGCCTGTGGAGTCATGGACTATGTTAGTACAAAGTGTTCTGGTGGGTAAAGCTCAACATATCTATTCGGCTTTACTGATTGACCAATGTGCAGATTATGAGACGGTCATGAAAGCCATTCGCAAAGCCTATGAATTGGTCCCCTCAGTTACGGTGCCCCTCAGAGTCTCGAGAGGGAATGCCGCAGAGAGATTTGCTATTTGGAGTGTTCAAATAAACCATGGTAAAACCACACCAGTGCACTTGCAGAACAAAACAAGTAATTGCATTCAGAACTCTCACATACACAATAATAACAATCTTGAAGAAAGTACAATGAAAATATCACTTGCATCAAATGAACAATACATATGATGGTACCATCATTCCCCAATGCTCTCAAAGCAATAAACTCATGATATGCAAAACGGGAGTGGAAAGTAACAATGCCAAATTCAGTGCACGAATCCCCACGCTGGGTGAAGGTTGAAGTCGTGCAGAACCACAAGAACAGGCAGTTATTGGCGCAGTTGCAGATGAGGAGTTACGAGGTGGGAAGTCGGGCAGCTGGGAGCATGGTAACAATCCCCCAAAACGTGAGCGCAATTAATATAAGTGACTCACGGCTGCACCAACGATTAAGCCGATATGGAAAGCCAGCGGCAATCCACACAATGATGTCGATATGGGAATCACAATGACAAAGCACGATGCACCAGGCAGACTGTCTCTTCGAGGAAAAATGGCGGATCGGCTTGTAATGGAGGCTCTTGCAATCCTGCCAACAATACCTCACACTTGGCAATAAAACCTGAGATCCAGGTTTAATTGCAATCACAATATAGGACGATGTTGCGGGCAATCCCTTTCACGGGAAGCCTCAACTCATTCATGACCAATATCAAAAAGTCCGTTCGCAGCCTCGATGCGACTCACCACTGAATCTCTCATGGCCGTCTCCTCTCCCTCTGATCTCCTCCTCTCTCCTCTTCTGGTTTCTTTGCCGCGTTTTCCTTTTTCCTTCACAAACATTTATTTTTACCTTTTACTAAAGTTATCTCCATTTCACACAGAAATCTTAACAACAATATTACCTGAAACTTAAAATCCTACAAGTATATAATAACAACAAAGGCGGAAGTGACGAATCCGTAACAATATATACAGTATATATATATATATATATATATATATATATATATATATATATATATATATATATATATATATATATACACACACACACACACACACACAGATTGAACCCTCTAACTTGATGAGGAAGCAAGGCACAGATTGAGTCTCACCCCAGATATATATATATATATATATATATATATATATATATATATATATATATATATATATATATATATATATATATATATATATATATATATATATTACAGTATTAACCTTGAAAGATGAAAACCTTATTTTAGTGCTGAAGCCAAAAATCTGTGGAACATCTTTAAGAATCAACCACAAACTGATCGAACACCACCAGCCAGACCAGGAGGGCTATGCAGGCAAGGTGAATGTCATTTGTGAGCCAGCTGGGTTGTATTGGCAGTCCGATAGCTGTATGTTAATTCCCGAGCAACAAGTTCAAGATTCCAGTTAAAATCAGATTTGAACCCATAACCTTTAGGATGCACATCTGTCGTTGGCACGACGCCAGTGTACCAACATATCCACCTTTTGGACCTTTTAAACTGTAACCTTTTGACCTTCACAGTGCTAACTTTTAGCTTTATTTAACAAAAATGTCAAACTCCTATTCGTTCAGTTTATTGGAATTAAAAATATATATTCACCAAGAAGAATTTTAATACTGGTACACAAAATTTCTAGTAATAGGAATTAATTATTATTCATTTCCATAGTGAAAACTGTGGTCTGATCATTCCATTCACCAATGGCGTGCAGAGGGTACAACATCCTGCCAGCACTGTGCAAAAGTGTGAATGCCACTTGGTGTGTTTGTTCTTGTTTCTCCTCATGAGAATAAGAACCCTTAAAGAGCTACATTAGGTCACAGTGTGATGTGTTCTACACAATGTGTACATATTGAGTTGTCAGGATAGCTTAGAGGTGTGTGTATGTGTCTTGGTGTGTGTGTGCGTTCGTGTGTATGTGTGTTGTTGGTTATCTCCATTTGCAGGTTTCAGTGTTGTGTTTCAGTGTTGTGTTTCAGTGTGTTTGTGTGTTTGTATGTGTGTGTGTGTGTGTGTGTGTGTGTGTATGTGTGTGTGTGTGTGAGTGTGTGTGTGTGTGTGTGTGTGTGTGTGTGTGTGTGTGTGTGTGTGTGTGTGTGTGTGTGTGTGTGTGTGTGTTAGAGGAGAGACAACCTGAGATCGTTGTGATTATTTTCAAAACTTCATGTTCTACGACTGTTTAACAACACAGAAATGGGAATTCTTATAACTTGCCAAACAAATCCAAAAAACCCTATATGTGATGGGCAATAACACCACTTTGCTTGAAAGTTGTGAAGGAAATTTTACTTTCATCTTCTAATGAGGTACAAAGCAGCTGTATCCATTGTGTGCAAATACTACATGAATCTTTGATGTACATTCATCATGAATTTCTAATGGTGGAATATACATTTGGAACAAAAAGATAAAAGAGGCAAATTGAGACAACATAACGTTAACAACCCCTACAAGATGATATGACAAAGATATAATGAGGCAAGGAGAAAAAGAAAACATTAAATCTCCATTTTACATGATGGGCCAAAAAAAAGTGACATGTTTGAAATGCTTGTTCCATCAAAACTTCACATTGTTGTGGCCCATCCTGTTTATACAGAAACTTACTGGAGAAGAAACAGAATACTGAAGTCGTAAAGATCAGAGGCAATAAGTATAAGCAGCAGCGAAAACAAGACATCAGAGAAAACGCAAGAGCACAGGAACGTTTATAAGCAGTTGGGCTAATGTGATAAAAGTTTATTGCAAAAGTTGCAAATACTGCAACAAAAAAAGATAAAAGTTGCAAAAGGACTCGAGTTATTGCTCACAGGAGGGGACCTGAACGTCTGCACCTGGATCTTGTAAAACACTTGATGACCTGGATAAAAAATGGCCGCGTCATTGCCCCGCAGCACCAGCAGCAGCAGGGAAATAACAATGGCCTCGGCTTGTCACCTCCACGATGATCTTAATATCTGACGCACATCAAAACCTCCTTGAAGCAATTAGCGCAGGTGCTGAATCAAAGGTCAATTGGTGTTAGATCACTACAAGTATGGGATGGTGAAGTATTGCTGACATGCTAATTATTGCTGCATCATCACTTCAACATCGAAGAAGATAAACTGGCAGGGCTACCTATTAAAAGGTTTATGCTCACTATGGCAGATGAGAAGTATTATTTCATGAGTGCGTATTCTCGGTGGCGAAATGGTTGCAGCGTCCACTCAGAGTCTGGGACGTCGGCCATTCCAACACAATTCCCAGGCTGAGTCGTACCGAAGATTTTAAAAGCGGTACTTGCGGATTCCTTCCTTGACGCTCAGCGTTTAAAAATCCATAAAGCATTTATGGATTTTTATGGTGGTCTTTCCGTCTTCTGACCGACTCCTCTCCGGCCTTGCTCCCCCAGGTCTCTCTGTGCTCTGTCCCCCAAATATTCCTACAGGTCGCGCAAGATCTGCCTGCAACCCTCTTCTGGTGAAACTGCCAAAATCAAGACTCTCTGCTCACCTTCACTCCTTCATTCCTCTTTTCTCCCGCCTCTGGAACAAACTCCCTCACTCTCTTCAATCCCACTCATCCCTCCAGGTCTTTTAAACAGCTGTTCACCACCATCTCTTATCTTCCCCCATCCAAAACCTTGATCTTTTCTACTCCTGTTAATTCACCCCAGATCCACTTTTTTGAAATACCGACTTCTTTCCTGAAAGTCCTAGCAGTGTCCATGTGTTTTTTTTTTTTTACCTCTCCCCCCCCCCTCCCCCCTTCCCATGCATCCTCCCCCCAAGCCCTCTCCCTCCCACAGAACTCCCGATGTCCCTGCTCTCAAATGTTGTACTTGTGTGCTTCCCCCTCTCTCCCCATCTTGTCTCCCGCTCCCTTTATTTCTTCTTATGTGTCCGGGTTTTTTTTGTCATTAATGTTAGCTCTTACACGAGCCTCGATCTTGCATACAAAAAAAAAAAAGAAAAAGCATGGACAAACGGCCACAGGTTGGCAACAATTGTGCAAGCTTGGTGGCATTAATGGCCTATTCCTGCATTTTAGTTCCTTGTAATGGTTCTCAGAATCTCAAAATTATACCTGGACATCACAATACTGCATCATTGTCCAGAGGTGGTTGGCTTCCGTGCTTCCTGTGAGTCTGACTCTGTTCGATGTTGCCCCTTGTGTTCCTTATGGAATTGTATTTTTAAATTTCCGTAAAGTGGTTTGATTTGTTCTTTTTTTTCTGGGAGGAGGTTATTCTAGTATCTTAAGGTGTTAGGTATGTAACTATTAAGGTTTTGTCTTTGTGCGACAATGTAGACACACAAAGCGGTTGCGGTTTCCTTTCCTCGTGCAGACTGCTTGGTTGACGTATGGTGGTATATCAAGAGCAACCTCATGGTGTACTCACTTGTGGAACAATATGAGCCTACTTAGCCTTCGTCGAAGTTGCAATGAAGGCCACTTCCAGGAGTTCAACGTTGATGGAATGCTGAGGTTCCCATTATTCCCGTTTTATTTATGGAGCCCATTTTATCCTCATATGACGCTCAATCCAAATTTTTCTGTCGTGCTGTCTAATAATTGCTCCTGACCATGAGACATGGAATATTTTCCTGGGAACATTTTCTCGAAGTTTCTTTCGACTCACTTTTCTTTTTGGAACAATTTCCTTCTGACATTGATGTGTGTTGTCCCACTCACATCCTTGGTGCAGGGTTTGTTTTTTCAGACATTCTTCTGTTTATGGAGTCGTTTTTTACCTTTGAGCTGCTTTAACTTTGAGTTGCCCCTTATACGAGTAAATATGGTTTTCTTAGTTATTAATTCCTTATATAATTCTAAGTTTTCTTTCAGAAATGGAGACAACTCTGATGCCTAACTGGAGAACTACTGTTTACTGGAACTCACCATTTTCATTAAAGCATTGTTTGGATAAGGTCTAAAATGGAATCCCTGTGCCCATTTTAAACAAATCCCATGTTTATCATTTTAAGCCGCCATATTGGATCCTCCCATCAATTTGCCAAAGCATATTTTATTTTAACAAGTTGTATGTAGTTCATGAATGCAACTTCCCTCACATAATGCATTCATATTACGTATTCTAGAATTATTATTTTCAATGAAAGCATGAAAAGTAGCAAATGTTTAAAAATGTTTTTGTTATTGTTCCCAACTTTTAAACATCCACCTTCACAAGTGAATCGGTGAACTGAGAGGCCCAGTCTGTCACAGCAGTCTTCTGAACTAACATGCAAGTTTTTTTTACATTCTCGCACCATCACTACATGACGTACGAGGCCCATTTCACCTTCGGGTCCCTTTTCGGCACTTTTCTACTTGAATGTAAAATGAATGGCAAAATATTCATATTTGCTTCCAATTAAAAATTGGAGTTCCCTTTCAAGGACCTTTAACACAGGAGATCATAAGGCCCATCAAGTCTGAGCAACAGTTGCCAACCTATGGTTGTTTGTCCGTGCTCTATCCTTTTGAAATTCCAAACATCAAGCAAGGGAATAGGTTAAAGTCTTTAAAATGCATATTTAATTATTGCGTAGCGTTTTTAGGTTTTTGGCATGATTTGTCCAGGGTCACGAGTTCTATTCGCTGGCCTCCCAGCTGGGCAGACGCTCTAACCATTATGCCACCAAGTCTGGGTAATGGTTAGAGTGTCCATGCCAAATTAATTATACTAGCAGAGTACCCGCCCTATATGGGGACCTTGTTCTAAGCATGCAACACATTCTTCTGACACATACCTTTATTTGGGCGGTGTATAGGCAACTGACAGATCTCTCAATCACTCCCGAAAAAAAAAAAATACGGGTTACGTGCATGAATCAAAAACATGCCTACTGCTCATGATTCAAAACACCTCACTGTACGCGAAAATGTGGGGACAGGAATACTGTACTGCAAAGGGTCGCGACTTGTAATACCTCCTCCCACCTAGAGGTGGCACTATACGATACACATTTACATAGAGAATGTGTCACCCCCCTCCCCTCCCCCATCTCCTGCCCCTACCACCCCATTAACACTGGCAAAGATATTTTTAAAAATACCCCTATACACTAATTGGGGTCATGCTGGTCCTATATAGAAAGTCTGCATGTAAACAGCCAGAACTCTAGGAAGAGCAGCGTGACAAAAACAAACAAACAAACACCTGTCCGTGAATTATGGTCGGGTATATTTAATTTGTTTCTAACGTCATAGTCTGAAAGTACTGCAGGCCTATTTGCAGGACAATTTACCCTTTCATATAAATGTACACACTTACAGACATCGAGATCATCCAAATTATTGTAGGTAAGATTTGGAACATTTAAGCAAAACAGGGGATTTAAACACAGAGGTGTTAATGCATTAAATTGTCTTTCAGGGAAGGTGGTAGCAGCACATGGACAGTTGATAGGTTTAAACTGGATTGGGATAAGTATTTATAAGTTGAAGAAATATAGGCATAGACAGATACTGGGATATTGGCAGGAATGGGAGATAACTGAAGATTAGCCTGGTGTGATTTATTTGTGATGTCTAAGTTGGAGATGTCTGACGGTTTTGCATGTGTATCCTGCCAGGTGGGAATGTGTAGTTAGTTAGTTCGTTAGTTGTAAAAAAAAGGGTACAGTGATAGTGTTCTGTCGCTGATTTGTCGAGAATGGGGAGATGACAAATGCTTGATGGGCTGAGTGATCACCTTCTGTGTATGATTTCCTTTTGTGCAAGTATCTTTTCTTTAAAAACAGGTTTCAAAAAAACCCAGCAAAAATCAGGCTTTTCTTTAAAAAAACATTTTGTTCCATCCAAAGGTGTCTATGAATACAGTTCTTAAATTGATTCCATCTTCATGAAATTACTTCATTCTACTCCACTTACAAGAAATAATAATAATAATAATAATGCATTTATTTTATATAGCGCTTTTCAGGGAGCCCAAAGGCGCTTTGACAGAGTGCAAAACATAATGCAAAGCAAAACATAAAAACAATTGCAAAAAACACGAATCAATAGGGAAATATTCAAAGCAAAAAGGAGGGAGAAGGAGAAGAGATAGTCAGGGGTTAAATGCTGTGGGTTAAATGTTGAATGCAGCGTTGAACAGGTGGGTCTTGAGTGATGTTTTGAATGTTGTGAGTGAGGAAGAGTCTCTGACGGTGTGAGGTAGTGAGTTCCAGAGGGTGGGAGCAGCGATGGAGAAGGCCCTGTCCCCCCAGGATCTGAATTTGGTCCGGATTGGGGGGGGGGGGGGGGTCAGGAGGTTGGTACCAGCAGAGCGGAGGTTGTGGTTGGGAGTATGTCTGGAGAGGAGGTCAGCCAGGTAGGATGGGGCCAGGTTATGGAGGGCTTTGTAGGTCAAGAGGAGGATTTTGTACTGGATTCTCTGGGAGATGGGGAGCCAGTGAAGCTTTTAAAGGACGGGGGTGATGTGGTCACGGGTCCGGGAATGGGTGAGTAGACGGGCAGCGGAGTTCTGAATGTATTGGAGTTTATTTGGTGATTGTTGAGGGTGAACCATAGAGGAGGCTATTGCAGTAGTCCAGACGGGAGGTGATGAAGGCGTGGATGAGGGTTTCTGCAGCCATGGAGGAGAGGGATGGACGGAGATGGGCGATGTTTTTCAGGTGAAAGAAGGCTGTCTTTTTGATCTGTTTAGTGTATTTATCGAAGGAGAGGGTTTGGTCAAAGATGATGCCAAGATTCCGGATGTGAGGGGAGGTGGATACTGGGATACCGTCGATGTTGAGGGAAAAGTTATGGGTGGATTTTATGAGCGTTTTTGGGCCAATGATGATTATTTCAGATTTATCATAGTTAAGTTTGAGGAAGTTGATTTGAAGCCAGGATTTAATTTCAGTGATGCAGTTTGTCAGGATAGAGTGGGTGGCGGTGGAGATGGACTTGGTGGACATGAAAAGCTGGATGTCATCGGCGAAGCAGTGGAATTGGAGACCATGACGGCGGATTAAGTGACCGAGGGGGGACAGGTAAAGGATGAAGAGGAGGGGGCCAAGAACTGAACCTTGGAGGACACCTTGGGGGAGGGGAGCAGTGGGGGATTTGCAGTTATTGATGGAGATGAACTGGCGTCTGTCAGAGAGGTATGATTTAATCCAAGAGAGGGCAGTTCCAGTAACATTAAAGGTGGTTTCAAGTCGGGTGAGGAGGATGGTGTGATCGATGGTGTCAAAGGCGGCGCTGAGGTCGAGGAGGATGAGAATGTTGAGGTTGCCAGCGTCAGAGGAGAGGAGAAGGTCGTTGGTGATTTTGAGGGGAGCAGTTTCAGTACTGTGGTTGGAGCGGAATCCGGATTGGAATGTTTCATACAGGTTATTGGCAGAGAGGTGATGTTTGAGTTGAGTGGCTACAGCGCGTTCCAAAACTTTCGACAGAAAGGGTAGGTTGGAGATGGGTCTGAAGTTGTTTAGGGTGTCAGGGTTTATTCCAGGTTTTTTCAGAATGGGGGTAACAGCAGCAATTTTGAGGGATGGTGGGACGATGCCTGTAGACAGGGAGGAGTTTATTGTTGCAGTGATAAGTGGAGAGAGAGCAGGAAGGGAGGCCTTGACAAAGCTGGAGGGGATGGGGTCAAGAGTGCAGGTGGCAGTTTTCATTCCTATGAGGAGTTCAGAGAGGTCAGTAGGGGAGATTGGGGAGAATTGAGACAGGGGATGGCAGGATAAGGGGGGGCAGGTGGTTTGAGGGGGAGTGGGTGTGGCAGTGGTCAAGCTGTTGTAGATGTTTTCAACTTTGCGTTGGAAGAATGAAAGGGAGATGCAGTTGTCTACTGTGAATGACTGGGTGGTGGTGTTCAGGGGGCTGAGGAGTTTGTTTATTGTAGAGAAGAGTGCTTTTGGGTTTCCGGAGCCAGAGTGGATAATTTGAGAGTAGTAGGCGGAGCGGGCGCGGGAGAGGGCATCTTTGTAGTGTTGTAGGTGGTCCTTGTAGGCTTGGGAGTGAATTGTGAGACCTGGTTTATTGCGGGGTCTTTCAAGTTGGCGAGCACGAGTTTTCATCAGGCGGAGTTCAGGGGTAAACCAGGGAGCAGAATGGGTGAAAGACTGTTTTGGTTTTTATAGGTGCAAGTTGGTCAAGGCAGGAGGAGAGAGTGTGGTTGTAGTAGTCAGTGAGATCAGAAGGGTTGTGGAGGTCAACGAAGGGAGAAGTGGACATTTTTTCAGAGAGGGTGGATGAGAATGAGGTAGGTAAAAGAGCGTTTAGCTTACGGAAGTTGATAGTGCGATAATGCCTTTGTGTTGGGGCGGGGATGTTGATGGTCATAGTGATGGCTAAGTGGTCAGAGAGGGTGAGGTCGGAGCCAGAGAGATGGTGCAAAATTAATCCAGTAGAGCAGACAAGGTCCAAAATGTGACCACGGTTATGGGTAGGAAAGTTGACATGTTGAGTGAGGTTAAAGCAGGTGAGTAAATCGGTGAAGTCAGTGGTTATCGTGGAGTCAGTGGAGTCCATGTGGATATTGAAATCACCAAGGAGGAGGATTGAGGGGGAGAGGGAACATAGCTGGGTCAGAAAGTAGGAGAAGTCAGACAGGAATGATGGGTGTGGTTTGGGAGGGCAGTAGACAACAGCCATGACTGACTGTGTGTGACCAGAGAGTTTAAAAGCCAGGTGTTCAAATGATGGAGCAGATGCGATGGAGATGAGGCTGGTCCTGATGTCTTGTCGGTGAATAACGGCAATTCCACCACCTCGGCCCTCCGAGCGTGGTTTATTGATGTAGGAATATCCATTGGGTGTGGTGAGGTTGAGTGCGAAGTAGTCCAGAGGTTGTTGCCAGGTTTCAGTGAGACAGAGAAAGTCCCGTTTATTTTCCAGGATGTCGTCGTTGAGGATGAGGGATTTGTTGTTGAGGGACAGGGTATTGAACAGGGTGAGCTTGATGTTGTTTTGTACGGCGGGGATGAACTCAGGTGATTTGGCCAGGGTTCGCAGACAGGAGGTGCGATTGTGTGCGTTGCTGTGACCAGGCGCGCTGGGATGATGAGTGGGAGTGCGCTGAGCCGACCAAAGGATGGGGATGGAGTGACCTGATTGTAAATGAACAAACTTACGACCAGAGCCATGGTGAATGTACCTGGGTCGTCGCAGGAGTCCATTGGATTTGATTGCAGAGATGCATGATGGGGTGGAGCGGGTATTAAGTAGAAGAAGCCTTGCGGCGGAGTACCGCAGAGCCATGCCAGGCAGGAGCGAAGAGACGAGCACGAGGCCAAGGTTGAGGAGGCGAAACAATGGCCACAACCCACGGGAGCGGGCCCGAGGAAACAGCGAAGGAGCCGGGCAGGTGAAGCCAGGAGCAGAGCCGGGACGGAGCAGAGGGCAGACAGGAGCGAAGAGACGAGCACGAGGCCAAGGTTGAGGAGGCAAAGCGGCAAATGCAGCGGCAAACGACCGCCATCGCTAATCAAGATCACGGCGGCAAACCGCCACCACCACCGCTGCAAACAATGGCCACAACCCACTGGAGCGGGCCCGAGGAAACAGCGAAGGAGCCGGGCAGGCGAAGCTAGGAGCAGAGCCGGGACCATGCAGAGGGAAGACTCAATGGCCAAAAATCCGCCACGACCACCAGAAAAGCAAGCTAAAGACAATGGCCCGGTCGGAGAAGCGGCGAGCAAGCGACGCCAGCGTCCTCTCCGGACCGGACCGGAAGGCGGAAAGTAAACAAAGTAAACAAACTTTTTCACTGAAAGAATGGCTATTTTGCTTTTTGTAATCTGAATGAATGAATGAATGAATGCTTTTTGTAATCTGAATGAATGAATGAATGAATGCTTTTTGTAATCTGACAGATCAAATTAAATAACTATAGGTGCACGAAACAGGAAAATGTCTTTTCGCAATGATTGTGATCTCCATACATAAACCTTCAATTTGCATAGCTGTGGGAACCTTGCACTACTCAATGTGTTTAAGCAATTCCATTGAGATGATATTCTGCAAGTGGCTACTGAAAAATGTGATCTGTTCACCAAACAACAATGTGCCTTAACCAGCACTGAACAAAAACAAAGTCAACATCAATTCATCCCCATCAGCCCAATTGTCCAATCTCATGCTCACAATTGTCCAGAAGTGAAACTGCTCATGTCTGAAGTTTGTGGTAACAGCTCCAGGCAGCAGCATTGAAAGATGTCACAACGGGTAAAAAATTCAGTTTCACGAGAGTTATGAGGGCGTGCAAAGAAACTTTCTTAAAACAAGAGAGATGCAAAACAAATGTCTTCCATGATCCTAGATCAGCCATCAATCTTATTCCATTTCAGGAAAAACCAAAAGGTAGCCACCAAAAACGGTAGCGACTGCTTGAGTTATGGTACCACATCTCAAAACATGCACATCAAGACAAATCGAATGTCCAAATTTTCCCACCCGAAATCTTTACAGACATTGAAAGATAATACTAGGGCATTACATGCGACACCATAAATTCCAAAATGTGCTGGCGGCAGAGATTCTAAGATTGCAAAATCTGAAAGCACTCGGTGATAAGCCAAAAAGAGCATAAAATCGTTCTCGTTGACACTGCGGCCTGTAAACGAAGATTGCTGTACAGGTTGGTTGCACTCAGACATTTGTCTTCACCAACGTGTTTAAGTGGTCGGCAAGGGAAAGCTGCACACTGTACAGTATTGAGTACTAATTACATTGATACTGATTTTAGTAGAATGTCCAACAAAGTTATCAGACTTATATTTGGCCCTATTGCCAAAAAAAAAAAACACTTCTCAAAAGCTAGATTATGTCTGTGCGTGATGACAAGTGAAAGTTGATAAATGCTAAGCTCGAATTGTCATGGTGTTATGTTGCATTGACGAGATACTTATGAAAAAATTTGGTAAAATCTGACAATTTATTATGACGAGAAATACACTTTCTTACTTCTTCTTGACAATGGAGCAACTTCTGACGTCATGTGTGTGTGGATGTCCACATATATCAGAATGGTTACTTTCATATTTGTTTTCAATGTGGAAGATTTGATTTCAATGTTTGTTTTCAATATGTTTTCAATGTAGATTTTTCTGTTGCTGCTTTTTGGTCAAAAACTGATTATGCAGGAAGCCGCACTACTTGGCGTTTGATTCACGCGTCATTTAAGATGCATGTGCTTTCTGTCCATTCACTGTCTCATCTCTGAGCAAACCACACACATTTCCTCATACAGTTTGTCTGCCACTCCAAAAACGTTGCAACAACATCAGGAATTTGCATGGAATCATACAATTAACATTTTATCACACGGTTCTGTACAGTCGAGAGATTATTTTTTTATCACAAATACAGAATTTGGAAAGCATTGTAATTCTTTATCGAAATATATTCCGACAGGATATTGCACACTTTCTTTGAGCTGTTTTCCTCTGGATTTGATTCTCCACATGACGAAAAACTGTCAGATTGGAGCATTGCATCACAATGTGTGTTGTCGCTCAGATGTACATTAGAATCGGTGCCCCGTCTGCAAGAATTAGTTGGTAAACAAAAAATACAAACATGTCTTTATTTTACATTTCATTATACTTTCATTACATCATTACATCATTATATTATTATATTATTGAATTATTATATTTTAATTTTTTTTTCATTTTTTATTTTTAAACATTTCTTTTATTCCCATGTCTTTCCTGAAGAGTGGGCGATTCTTAGTTGTAGATATAAACACATACATAGATACCACTCTCAAGAAGGTCAGTTTTCCAATCTAAGTATCGCTCTGACATCACCCTCAAAAATGTGCTCACTGCAAACACTAATGAGCTCCTGCTGTGTTTTTTAAGCGCCATAATGGTGAGTTCATTCTTCAACAGATAGTAGTAAGAACACAGCTGTAAATACGTCACACCATCTTTGGGGATCATTGTTACATATTTATGTGAATGTATGTGAATTACTATTCAGGGCTTTGCTTATCAATGTGTAGTCGATTAAAGGTTGTTGTGATCAAAGGGTCAGGAGCCCTTCTGAGAAAAAGGAGACCGGAAACGGAAGAAGAAAAGACACGAGGTCCGGGAGACGCGACGATTCTTCTTCTTCCTCGCCAAGCTCGGACGCGAGCGGTATCGATTGAGCAACGTAAGAGAATCGGCGTTTCAAAGCCCGTCTGGCGAGAGGAGTTACCGGGACGTGTAACTACCCTTTGACACGTCAAGTCACTGTGGGTTAGTGCACGGAACCAAGCAGCTGGCACATTTTGCCTCACCGTCTACAAGGCCACTTACGGGTCGCACCTTGGGCCGCGCGCGCTGGGCAAGTCGCGTGTTGCTTTGCCTGCTTTACTTTACCCGCTTTGCTTGGCCAGGAGGTGCGCGCTGCAGCCGTGGTTCCCGGTACGGGACGTGCCCGGGGAAAGCACGTCAGGAAGGGTCCGTTCAACCGCCCACGTGCGGAGATCGAACTACAGGAGTACGGAGACATTGAGAGAGACATTGACCATGGAGGGAGTCGGGAGTGGGGCTCACGTGAGGATTGTATAAGATGGCCATCTTAGAGTTAATGTAGATGAGTTTACATCTTTGTACTATTGATTGCTGATTGTTGATGGTTGATTGCTTGGGGAATATATCATTGATTATTCTGGATCCTTGGTGTGGGGTTTTTTCTTGGTTGGAATTAATATTGATTGCGTTACAAAAGCGCAGAAATAATAGATCTTTCTGGCAGAGTTCCTCTCACGGTCCGGGGGTCACCGAGACCAGGTCATCACCGGGAGGACCACGTAACAGAATTGGGGGCTCGTCCGGGATCTAAAATTGTATAAAATAATAAAATAATATTTTTATTAATTAAAATTTATTAATTAAGTATTAATTGGTAAATTTTTGGGGAAATTGGGGTAAAGTCTTGGGTGAAGGTTAACAGGTGTTAACGATAGGCACCATGGCGTTTGTGACACAGAACTTTGTGGTAACCCCGAGTGAGGCACAGTTCCGAGCGTTACTAAAGTCGGACCTCTTGAAATTGGCCAAACATTTTAACTTGGAGGTCCGAACTAATTTGAGGAAGGCAGAGTTGCAGACCACGGTGATACAGTCTATGGTGGGATTAGGAACATGGGACGAGTTAGCCTGGGAGTGGCTACCTGAAGAACCAGAAGACGTTGAGCTCCGGAAACTGGAGTTGCAATTACGGAGCCAGGAACGGATCAAAGAAGAAGAAAGGAAAGCAGAAAAGGAAAGAGCAGAAGAGGAAAGGAAAGCCGAAGAGAGGAGAGAAGAGAAACAAGCAGAGGAAAGGAGAGTGGAACGAGAACTCCAGGAAAGGTTAAAAGAAGAAGAAAGGAAAGCAGAAGAGAGGAGAGAAGAGAAACAAGCAGAGGAAAGGAGAGTGGAACGAGAACTCCAGGAAAGGTTAGAAAGGATGAAAACAGAGGAAAGGAAAGCAGAAAAGGAAAGAGCAGAAGAGGAAAGGAAAGCAGAAGAGAGGAGAGAAGAGAAACAAGCAGAGGAAAGGAGAGTGGAATGAGAACTCCAGGAAAGGTTAGAAGGGAGAAAAGCAGAGGAGAGGAGAGCTGCCAGGGAACTCGAAGCAGAGGAGAGAAAAGCGGAAAGGGAATTAAAGGAGCGTGACATGGAGCTTCAGCAAGAAATTAAATTCAAGGAGCTGGATTTAATGAGAGAACGGGGAGAGGTACCACCCTTGCTGACGGGGTCGACACCTAGCCAGAACACCTGGGATGTGGGCAGACATGTGAGGCTGGTTCCACCCTTCAGTGAAAAGGAAGTCGCTAAATTTTTTCCACACTTTGAGAAAGTGGCTCGACAGTTAAACTGGCCGGAGGAGGCCTGGACCATACTAGTACAAAGTGTGCTGGTGGGAAAAGCTCAAGAGATTTATTCAGCGCTACCAATGGACCAATGTGCAGATTATGAGGTATTGAAGAAGCACATCCTCAAAGCCTATGAGTTGGTTCCGGAAGCTTACCGGCAAAAATTCAGGAATGCCAGGAAGAGGGAGAGTGAGACCCATGTGGAGTTTGCCAGAGTGAAAGAAAACATGTTTGATCGGTGGTGTGAGTCAAAAGGAGTCGGGAAAGACTTCGAAACATTGCGTGACTTGATCCTGGTGGAGGAATTTCAACAGTGTGTCCACGAGGACATCAAAGTGTACCTGCAGGAAAAGAAAGTACCAAAGTTGTGGGACGCAGCCACCATGGCAGATGATTATGCCTTAACACACCGGATAGGGGTCCACGAACTTAACTCCTCGCCTAGATCTCCGCAGGGGAGGTGTGGACCAGCAGGTGCGGAGAACGACAATACATGGCGGCGGCCTCGAGATGAATATGGGGACAACGCTGATACCCGAACTGTTCAAAATCAGAGGGCTACGGGCCTAAGACAAACTTATTTCCCGGGGGGGCCGAGGCAGACCACGAGTTTTTCCTCCGGGCCTACTTGCGCCTTTTGCAAAAAACCTGGACACTTGATGTCCAGTTGTTACCTCATGAAAAGGGACAACCCAGAGCGGAGTCCGACTAGTACAACTCCGAATGCGATGGCCAACATAAGAAATCGCCCACAGAAGAGTTACCAACCATTTATGTATGAGGGGTTGGTCTCACTCAAGGGAGACTTGACTAACCCAAGACCGGTTAGGGTTTTGAGGGACACAGGAGCCCATCAATCCTTAATGCTTGAAGGCATTTTGCCATTGTCAAAGAGTACCGCAACTGGTGATAGTGTTCGGTTACAAGGGATCGGTGGCTGTGTTAGTGCCCCACTTCATGTCATCCATTTGGAATCCGATTTGGTGTCAGGACTGGTCACCGTCGGTTTACAAGCCACGCTTCCTGTAGAGGGAGTATCTGTGATTATTGGGAATGATTTGGCCGGGGGGCAAATTTATGGTAACCCGAGGGTTGGTAAAGAGCACAGCAGGGAAAATAACACCCCACCAGCTCGGGATGGCGACAAAAGTTACAAGTTATTTGTAGGGGGACTGAACTTCAACACAGAGGAAGAAGTTCTGACCTCTATCTTCAACAGATATGGGCCGCTGGTGGAAGTGCGGGTGGTAAAAGACAGGGAAACGCAACGGTCAAGAGGGTTCGGCTCTGTCACGTTTGCAAGCACAAGAGACGCCAGGGAGGCAGAGAAGAATTGGAATGGTAAGGATTTGGAGGGTCGGACCATAACAGTAGGGAAGGCATTTCGTAGGCGTCGAGAGGTCTACAGAAGAGGACAACTGGACAGTAGTTTTGGGGTTGGCAGCAGCCGATATTACTATGGAGGCTCCCAGAGTTACGGCACCTCCCGAAAGAATGAATGTCAGAGCACTGGCCGAGAAGGAGACCGCCAGTCAGGTAACGGCTGGGACAAGGGGTCCCACCGTAACTGTTAGGAGTCTGGAGAAGTTGAAGCACTATATACGGGGGAGCCGCCGAGCCGGGGCTCCTACAGGGACTAACCGTGAACGCCACGTTCTTAAAGGTGTCCAGGTAGTGAACTTTCCTGCACGGACTAACCGTGAACTCCACGTTCTTAAAGGCGTCCATGTAATGAACTTTCCTCCCCGGACTAACCGTGAACTCCACATTCCTTAAGGCATCCATGTAGGGAATACTCCGCTGGGCCTCCCGAAAAAGTGCTATAGAGAGGGTTAAATTTGGGGGCTTTGGTCACCACCTCTTAACCGTCATTCAAGAGAAACTAGAAGTGGTTGACACTTGGTCCAGAGGGAATTAATCTAGGGGATTGTGTGAAATTTTGTTGCTTTATTTTTAAGTGATGACTGTGCCCGGGGGGAACTGATGAGTTGGGGGGGGGGGGGGGGGGGTGAGTTATCTGGTTTGTTTATCCAAGTTGGCCGGCAAAGAAAGTTTTCGCTGGGTTCAAACTTTCTTTCTTGAAGGGGGGGAGTGTTACATATTTATGTGAATGTATGTGAATTACTATTCAGGGCTTTGCTTATCAATGTGTAGTCGATTAAAGGTTGTTGTGATTAAAGGGTCAGGAGCCCTTCTGAGAAAAAGGAGACCGGAAACGGAAGAAGAAAAGACACGAGGTCCGGGAGACGCGACGATTCTTCTTCTTCCTCGCCAAGCTCGGACGCGAGCGGTATCGATTGAGCAACGTAAGAGAATCGGCGTTTCAAAGCCCATCTGGCGAGAGGAGTTACCGGGACGTGTAACTACCCTTTGACACGTCAAGTCACTGTGGGTTAGTGCACGGAACCAAGCAGCTGGCACAGTTTGCCTCACCGTCTACAAGGCCGCTTACGGGTCGCACCTTGGGCCGCGCGCGCTGGGCAAGTCGCGTGTTGCTTTGCCTGCTTTACTTTACCCGCTTTGCTTGGCCAGGAGGTGCGCGCTGTAGCCGTGGTTCCCGGTACGGGACGTGCCCGGGGAAAGCACGTCAGGAAGGGTCCGTTCAACCGCCCACGTGCGGAGATCGAACTACAGGAGTACGGAGACATTGAGAGAGACATTGACCATGGAGGGAGTCGGGAGTGGGGCTCACGTGAGGATTGTATAAGATGGCCATCTTAGAGTTAATGTAGATGAGTTTACATCTTTGTACTATTGATTGCTGATTGTTGATGGTTGATTGCTCGGGGAATATATCATTGATTATTCCGGATCCTTGGTGTGGGGTTTTATTTTGGTTGGAATTAATATTGATTGCGTTATGAAAGCGCAGAAATAATAGATCTTTCTGGCGGAGTTCCTCTCACGGTCCGGGGGTCACCGAGACCAGGTCGTCACCGGGAGGACCACGTAACAATCATCAACACAATGTAAACCCCGACCCTCTGACACACCTTGAATATCATTTCCCATGAAAAGTAGTTCAAGCCCCAAACTGCAAGATATGCTCTCTTTGCTTTGAGCTTGGTGAACTTAGTGAGGTTGGACATTGTTTTTCGTCTTAGTAAAGTTGGAGAATTTACTTTTTTGATATTTTATTCCCATCCATAAATTGTAGCTCTCTGTTGAATTTAAAGTTGAAAAACAAAATGTAGTTTTTTTGCAGGGCAGTGCGATAGTTGTCAATCTTATGTCTTAATAGGCACAACTGTGAAGTTGACAAAATTTTTCAAAGATGATCATATAAGTTCAAAACACACCTGGTCACAAGTGTGCCGCACTGACCGGATCCTCAGTCGAGGTCCTCAGCATCATCCCATTTCGGCCCTTCAACCTCGATACGGTCAGCTAAGGTGGGCCAGCAGGGGCACTTACACATCCACATGCAGCAACTACACCTGGATGCGTATATACCCCCACCCCCAGCCAGTACGAACGCAGACTACTACAACAACAACAACAACAACAACAACTCCGCATCCAGAATCCACAGCACCAAAAAAAAAACACGGTGCAACACTCAAACACCCACCCTTATACCCTTCACCACTCACCAACAAAACACACCAGATCATTCATACACACACATACACACCCATACACACATACACACACACACACACACACACACACACACAACACCAACCAACCAACCACCTACCCTTACAACATACACCACTCAACATACAAAAACACACATGCAAAAATTAATTCATGCAAAAAACACACACCCTCACCCACTCACTCATATACACAAAATAAGAAATAATAATAGTAACAAAATAAACAAAAACACACACAACCAACCTACACCGTTCGACGTCCATCCATAAACTTCCTCCATATCCAAAATGAGCCTTTCAAGGCAACCTGGGCCACCTTGTCACACATCCTCCTTCTTTCTGTCCACACACTCCCAGCCTAGCAAGAAATGCAGAAAAGGGATTGCCAATATAGCCTCTACACCCCACCTCAAATGGCTGAAATGAAACTCGCCAACCCTTCTCCCGGCACTCTGCCTCCAGCTCACTGTACTTTCCTCTCTTCCTCTTGTGCCCCTCCTCCATATTCTCTTCCCAAGGTACCGACAATTCCCCTAAAATGACCTGTCTTGTTGCACCTGACCAAATGACAATGTCAGGCCGCAACCTTGTCACACAGATCTCCTCTGGGAATACCAATTGTGGCTTTAGGTCTGCCACCACCTGCCAATCACAAGCATCTGACAGCCCTCTTGCTTTCCACCTCCTCCTCTTTCCACCTCTTACCACTTGGCCCTATTTGACAAACCACACCTCTCCCCCATCAGTCTCCTTCTCGACTCTTCTTTCTCTCGACCTCAGCAGCTCTTGTTGCACCATCTGCACCACCACCGCCAGCACCTGATCATGTCGCCACCTGTATTGTCTTGCTGCCAATGCGACTGAACATGCACTCAGTGCATGCTGCACTGTTCCCACACCTCCACACAAATAACATCTCTCCTCCTGCAACAACCCCCACAATCTCAAGTTTACTGGTGACGGAAGCACATCATACATTGCCCGCAACAGGAAATTATATAGACAGGGGGCTGCAAAAGTAGGTATACAGTAAGGATTATACCAGTATACCAGTATTATAATAGTGGTGCTAGGATTCATTTAATACTAGAATTCATTTAATTCATTAAAATCATTATTACCATTTTTTATATTTTTATTTTCGTAATTTTTTCTATAATACATCTATTATTTGCAGGTGAAGTGGAAATTTAACGATGGCTGGTAATTCAATGGACGAGGAGCGCAAATGGATTTTGAAACAGTACTGGAAGACAGAGAATAGTGAACGTGTGCGAGAGCAGTGGCGAGAAACATTTGCATCGCCTCCACCAACGAGGCTCACGATTTACCGGATACGTGACAAATTTGAGAGGACGGGGTCTATCCACAACTCGCCGAAGAGTGGTCGACCAGTCACCGTGACAATGCCAGAGAATGCAATGCAAGTCGCCCTGGCATTTACCCAGAGCCCTCAGAAATCGAAAAACAGGGCGTCATCTGAATTGGGTATTGAAGGCAGATCGTTGGGTCGTTTGATGCACCGTGCAGGACTGAAAATGTACGTGCCACGATTGATACATGGTTCATTAGAGGATGACTCGGATTGGCGTTTACAATTTTGCGAAGCCATCCTGAACGAGGAACGAGAGGGTGACAGCATTCTGCGCAAAATCGTGTGGTCCGATGAAGCAAACTTTAAGCTATCGGGTGCCGTTAATCGGCATAATTGTGTGTACTACGCAACTGAAAACCCTAAAGTCACGATTGAGCAACAGCTCAATCAACCTGGGGTGACAGTGTGGGCTGGCCTGTCCTGCAAAGGTGTCGTTGGACCTATCGTTCTGCACAGGACTGTCGATCAGCACGTGTATCTGAACATGCTGACGGATACAATCATACCACAGGTACACGAACAACAGCAGCAGGACGACTTCTACTTTCAGCAGGATGGGGCGCCACCGCACTTCGCACTCACTGTGCGTGCGCTACTTGACAAAGAATTTCCCAACAAGCGGATTGGACGTCGGGGAGCCGTTGACTGGCCACCACGTTCGCCGGATCTCACCCCTATGGACTTCTTTTTCTGGGGATGTGTAAAATACAGGGTTTTCGCATGCAAGCCACGTTCTGTTGATGCCATGATTCAGTTCATACGGGAGGCTTGCCAGGAAATTGATGCTGATAAAGAGCTTTGTGCCAGAGTGTGCATGGGTGTCCACACTGGACTAGTGAAGTGTGTGAATGCCGGGGGCAAACAGTTTGAACATTTGAGGGATTAATATGTTTATTATTGATATGTTTATTATTGATATGTTATTATTGATATGCTTGTATAATCAATAAAATACGTTTTGTGCACACGTTTTGTTTTTCATTACTGTGTACCTACTTTTGCAGCCCCCTGTGTGTGTATATATATATATATAAATATATATATATACATACATATATATATATATATATATACTGAAACGCAAAAGAAACTTACCACTTGTTTGAAATGTAATAAAATTGTAACAGTTCAAAATAAAACAAACCAACAATTGCTAATTGAAACATTGGCATTTTATTGATGACATGTCAAGTTTTTGACCAAGATACACCATCACATCAGTTTGTTCTACAGTACAGAACAGCACAGGGTGCAATGTCAGTCCCCTTTCAATAGCGTGTGTGGCCACCATTGTTTTTGACACAGGCAGTGCATCGTCGGCGTATACTGCCTACCAGTCTTTGGATGGATTGCTGCTGGATTCTGTCCCTTTGCCGCGTCGCGAACGATTTGAAATCGAAGTTAAGTGATTGTTCCCATTTGTATTTTCGTTAAAACTGTATTTATTTATGGTGTTGTACGTATATTGTGTCCCGACGAAGATTTTTCGGTGCAAATCTTTCATACCTGTCTTGAAAATCGTGTTAATTCATGTCGTGTCTTGAGGCCTTGTACAGTGTGCACTGTACAACCTTGAGGCTTTGTTTTTCTCTCAGCGGTCCGTCGTTTGTGATCCAATAACTTTCGTTCTCTGTATTCCCAGTCTTTTCACCCATAGCCTACTTCCTTGTGTAAATCTCAACTAAAAAAAAAAAAAAAAAAAAAAAAAAAAAAAACATTTCCTTCTCTGTTCTCATTCGTTTATTCATTCTTATTCGTTCGTTCGTTCTTCGACCACGTGTTTCTCCCCCATTTCCCCAGATAGTTTTCACTCATTAACCTTCAATGTTTACACTATCCCCTCAAGTTATGTATTCCGTCATATTTTATAACACCTTTTTCTTCTTCTTCTTTAAAAGGCTGCTTTCGACTTGCTCACCAAATCAATTCATCCCAAAAAAAATATCCATCTCCTATAGTGCCTTTTTTCTACATTCCCTAAACTCTCCTGCACTCCATCCTCCATCCAGCGTCCTTAAACGTATTTTTAACTCGAAGGTCACAAGAAACTCATTTTGCAATAAATGTTCGTTTCCCATAAATCGTACACTTTCAAAAATCCAATCTCACCCCTCCCCTCCAAATCTTCCCCATAACCCCTCCCCTCCAAATCTTCCCCATCACCCCTCCCCTCCAAATCTTCCCCATCACCCATCCCTTTCAAATCTCCCCCCTTGCCCCCTCCCTCCTAAACTACCCCCTCACCCCTCCCCGCCAAGACGCCCCCTCGCCCCTCCCCTCCTAGACTCCTGCCTCACCCCTCCCCTCCAAATCTCCCCCATATCCCATCCCTTTCAAATCCCTCCCCTTGTCCCTTCCCTCCCAAACTCCCCCCTCACCCCTCCCCTTCAAATCTCCCCACCCTCATTGCTTCTCAATTTCCCCCCTCTCACTCCCCTCCTCAAAGCGTCCTCCCCGCTTCTTCCCCCTTCAAACTCTCACCTCCATCTCCCCCAACCTTCTGCCTCGCTCTTCCCCCTCCTCAAATAACACCTCATTGTGGCTCACCCAATCACCATCAAACCTTTTGTCCGCCCCATCCTTCCCTTTCTCCGAGCTATTCTGAAATCTCTGACACACCTTCAACAGCTCTCCCTACCTCTTCCACCTCTTCCACATCTTACCCTACCCCTCCTCCCCCCTGTTCTGTATCTGATGCTCCCCCTTCCTCTTCATTAACGGTATGGACCTCAAACATCCGGGGCCTTCGTTCAAACTTAACTGATCTCTCCATACAGGTTGCTTCTGTCAAACCAGACGTGATCTGCTTAACAGAAACTTTCCTCCTTTATGATGTCTCTGATTCCATAGTATCTCTCCCGGGCTACTGCCTCCTCCGGTATGATAGACCTGAGCCTCGTCCTGGAGGCGGGGTTGCTATCTTTATCAAAAACTCTCTTCCTCACTCGCCCTGCACTGCACTCTCTCCACCTCACCCCCAGGAATACCTCTGGCTACGGCTTCCCCTTCGCTCCCACCTCTTGTTCATATGTGTGTTGTACCGTCCACCAAACAGTGATGACTCCATCTACATCTCGCTGTCTGATGATATGGACCAACTTCTATCTAGTCATCCCAACTCTCTCTTCCTCATATGTGGTGATTTCAACTGTCATCATGCCAGTTGGCTGGGTGTGGGTACCTCTCTCACCAGCCATGGCTCCGCAGCAAAGGACTTCTGCGACTCACTGGGACTGACACAATCTGTCAATTTCCCGACCCGGATCTCAGTCAACGGAACATCTTCTCTTCTGGACTTGGTTATGACTAACTTCCCTGAAAATGTCTGCTGCTCTTCTTCTGCTCCGATCGGATCATCTGATCATGTCCTTGTTAAAGTGGACATCTCTCTGACCATCCTCAGGGAGCCTGCTCAGCGTCGACGAGTCTGGCATTTCACTCAGGCCAACTGGCACGGTCTTCAAGCAGCCATCAATCATCTGGACTGGTCTCCCATCTCTACCACCTCTGACATCAACTCATCCTGGGAATTCTTCCAAAGTAAATTGCTCTCTCTCATGCACAGATTTATCCCATCTCGTCTTCAGTTGTCTTACCCTTCCTCCCGTCCATGGTACACGGAATCTTGTGGTGAGGCTGTTGCCCAGAAACAACTTGCCTTCGTCTCCTGGAAAGCAAATCCAACGGAAGGAAATCTCATTTCCTTTCACAAAGCCCGAAACAAGTGTGTGTCCACCCTCAGGAGAGCCAGGAAACAATATCTCTCCATTCTCAAGACCGAACTCTCTTATCTGTCTCCCTCTTCCAAATCCTGGTGGCGTCTGGTCAAAATCCGTTTCTGGTGTTTGTTCCCCCTCCATCCCCTGCCTTACCTCAAACGGCTACACAGCTGACTCCGCACGTGAAAAAGCTGAATGCCTCAACTCTGTGTTTGCCTCTAAATCTTGTCTCCCAAACCCATCCCTCTCTGTACCCACCATACCCAGTCGTACCCTGCTGCTCCTGGACTCCGTGTCCTTTCCTCCTGACAAGGTGGAAAAGTTTCTGTCAACCCTCGACTCTGATTCTGCAACTGGACCCGACGGCATCAGCCCACGGGTCCTAAAATCCTGCTCTGCTGCTCTATCTCACCCTCTCTCTGTTCTCTTCACCCTCTCTTTTGCTCAAGGTCAACTGCCATCTGCTTGGAAATCAGCCAACATCACCGCTTTGCACAAAAAAGGTGCAAAAACAGATCCTAGCAACTACAGACCAATCAGCCTTCTCCCAATTATCAGCAAAGTCATGGAATCCATCATTGCTTCGGATATGAAATCTTTCCTCTTCTCCAATGGCTTGATCTCTGATCATCAATTTGGTTTCAGACCAGGTCACTCTACTCTGGACATGCTGCTTCTGCTGTCTCAACAATGGATGGAGGTCCTCAATGCCAACCAGGAAATTAGAGCTGTCTCCCTCGACATATCACGTGCCTTCGACACGGTCTGGCACCCCGCTCTGCTCACCAAACTCTCCTCCTTTGGTATCCATGGAAATCTCCACGCATGGCTGGCGGACTTCCTCTCTAGTCGTCGTCAACGTGTGGCCCTGAATGGGTTTCTCTCATCTCCTCTTCCTGTTCAGGCTGGAGTTCCCCAAGGCAGTGTTCTGGGCCCCGTGCTTTTTCTGGTCTTCATCAATGATCTCTCTGACTCTCTCGAAAATCCTCTCTATCTCTTTGCTGATGACTCCACTCTCTGCCGCTCCATTCCTCTTCCCTCAGATCGGCAGTCTGCTGCCTCCTCACTCTCTGAAGACCTGACAAAATCACAGACTGGTCAAACAAGTGGAACATGTCTTTCAATCCTGACAAATCTCACACTCTTACTATGTCTCTCCGAAAAGATCGACTGGACAACCCTCCCATCTACTTTCTCAACAATCCTCTCCAAGAAGTTCTGTCGCTGAAGATTTTGGGTCTCACTATCTGCCATGATCTTTCTTGGGAAAACCACATTTCCAAGCTGGCCTCCAAAGCCAGTCGCCGACTGGGCATCCTCCGTCGTGCGAAGTCCTTCCTCGGCACACCTGAGCTCCTCACCACATACAAGGCTTTCATCCGCACCTCAATGGAATACTGTTCTCCCCTATGGGCCGGTGCTCCTGCCTCACACCTAGCTCGGCTTCACGCTGTTGAAACCAAAGCTTTCAGAATTATTGGAATCTCCCGCGATGAAGCTATCTCTGAGGGCCTTTCACTCACTCACCGCAGGCAGGTAGGTGGTCTTTCTGTCTTCTACCGACTCCTCTCCGGCCTTGCACCCCCAGCTCTCTCTGTGCCCTGTCCCCCAAATATTCCTACAGGTCGCACAAGATCTGCCTGCAACCCTCTGATGGTTAAACTGCCGAAATCTCGGCTCTCTGCTCACCTTCACTCTTTCATTCCTCTTTTCTCCCGCCTCTGGAACAAACTCCCTCACTCCCTTCAATCCCACTCCTCCCTCCAGGTCTTTAAAACAGCTGTTCACCACCATCTCTTATCTTCCCCCATCCAAAACCTTGATCTTTTCTACCCCCGCTAATTCACCCCAGATCCACCTTGTTTGAAATTCCAACTTCTTTCCTGGAAGTCCTGGCAGTGTCCATATGTTTTATACCTCTCCCACCGCCCCCTTCCCATGCCCCCCCCCCCCAAAGCCCTCGCCCTCTCTCAGATCTCTCGATGTCTCCATGTCTCTCGGTCCCTGCTCTCAAATGTTGTGTTTGTGTCCTTCCCCCTCTCTCCCCATCTTGTCTACCGCTCCTGATGTTATATGTTTTATGTGTCGGTTTGTCTTTCTGTGTGATTAATGTTCGCTCTTTCACGAGCCTCGATCTTGTATACAAAAAAAAAAAAAAAAAAAAAAAAAAATGTCTTGTAAAAGCCAGGCCCTGATGGTATTATCCTTCACTCGGTGAAGACCAAACCGTATCTTCCCAGTCCCCCTTAACTGTGCTAGGTCACTTTTCATGTTTGACATTTTAACGACTTGCTGAACTTTCCCTCAATTAACTGGTTTCTAGAGAATCGTCAACATGGTTGACCCATGAGTGACACCGAAGACCACTCCGTCCTTCTCTTTGTCTTGAGCTAAAAACCACACCCCAATATTCCCTTTATAAAGTGAAACTCGACCGAATTATTTTAGAGCATCATGTTGGAATCCTGGTCCTTGTGGGCCTCAGTTTAAGCATTTTGCTTTCCACAAGCTTGTGTGTTTGATGAATCAAATAAATATCTCAGTTGTTCCTTCTCTCAATCATGAGTCTTGAGTCCTAAGTCACGGATCCATCAAATGGCGACCCAGATGGGACATCAGCTCCGGCAGACTCGGGACGCGGCTCCAGGCGCGAGTGAGTGGGAAAAAAAACACCAGCTGGTTTGATCGGTCTGGGTGAGGTGAGCCTTGGGTTTATTTTGTTATAGACTGGGATGTTAGGCTAAATTGGAACTCACTCTGTCGCTCGGTGTCGTTTGCCTGTTTCCTGCTCGAGCCTGATCCTCGAACAAAATTTAAGAACGAGCCGTTTTTGGGCTCCAGAACAACTGAGCTGTTTATAGGATTCGTCAGGGTAACGTTACGGGACGGGAGTAAAGGTGCCCCAGTAGGGGGGCACGAGGTAAGGAATAAATTGGTTTCGTAAAGTAAGGTTAGAAGCGTCATGAGGACGCCGGCAAAAAGTATGGTATGGTTAGCATATAAAGGGAGCTATATGCGGGAGAGATCTCTGATTAGGCGGCTATATGTAGGAGAGATCTCTCGGGAATAAGGAGTAAGGTTGCCTGATTACCTGGCGGTTAGCGGGACAGGTAAGATACGGTTAGCACACAGAAAGTTGAGATGAGGTGGTCGAACCTCTTCAGGAGTTATGTTAGAGAGCTGAGATGAGGTGGGCGAACCTCTAGGAGTTAGACTAGAAAGCTAGGAGTTAGGGTAGAAAGTTGTGGGGCGGGCGAGCCTCTAGGAGTTAGGGTAGACAGCTGTGCAGGCGGATGAGCCTCTCGGAAAGTGCAGGCTGTCGAGCCTCTCGATGGCCTGAGGAAGCAGGCAAACTAATTGCAGGTGCAGGATAAGGCGGGAATAAGGAGTAAGGAATAAGATAGATAAGCGAGCCAGGGAGCGACCAATGTCGCTCGTTGAAAATCAAGACCTGGGGAAGGTTAGGTAGATACAGATCCCCTACCCTCCAAGCCCTAAAGCTCTGTCCCGGGGCTTCAGGCAACCCCCCTGCGCAGCGAGCCCCCTCCCTGACCCCCCCTTTCCCTGCCTCACCCTTCTCACCCCTTTCCTCCCCTTGTCCCAAAAATCCCTCTTTTTCCTTTGAATGAAGTGAGATATATAAATGAATGTGGATTGTTGCACAAGATGCTCTGAATGTACGCGGTTAGTGTCAAGTTGGTCGGATATAAGGAAACACATGAAATGCGAGCCGGTTTGACAGTCACGTGGTATGAGGAACATGAACGAATGTGGATTTTGATGACCACTTGATGTGCAACACCACTGTGTGGGCTTCGAATCATTGTGATTGGCCGCTTGCGGTGCGGGAATCCAGACCGGGATTGCCGATTCTGGCATCCATCCGAGGGTCCTGGTGATGTTCGGTAATTGACGTGTGTATTTTTATTTGTTTGGGACGAGAGGCGAACAGATGGTCTGGCGGTTCTTTTATGGTGTGTGAGCGGGCACATTGAAGTGTGTGAGGGGAGATTCAGTCGGCTTGGGGTTGGTGTAGACCTGGGTGTTCATGAGAGGCCACTGGTAAGGTGTGCGACAGGTACAGGGTGTGACAGGAGAAGATGCAATCAACGATTACATTGTGTATTAGTGACTCGTGTATTGGTATATCCCTGAGGCAGCTCACCTTTAGGATGATGTTATGTCACGTTTTGATGATGATGATGATGATGTCATGTGCATTTTGGGTCTGGGGGTCTGATATCCTGTCAGAGGTCAAGGATCAGAGATCCTGTTGATTGACAGCTAACTATGTTGACAGCTCAATGTTTTGACAGCGGACTGTTATGACAGCTGTCAAACTCGTTTGGAAAAACTCACTCCCGACGCGAGGTAAACCCCGCCGTGAACGCGAATAGAGCGGCATGCAGGCTGGTTGCCGCGGCAACGGCCCTCGCAGGAAAACGCGAGGCGGGAGTGTTGGGATTCGTGTGGAGGCATGAGGATGCGTGCCGGGACGGGGGGTGGCGTGGCGTCATCGCGTTGAGTTGGTTGTGCCAGATCGATCGGCGATCTCTGAATTTAAATCGGATTTTTGTTGTGTGTATTGTGCATTCGTCATTGTCGTGTGTGTGTCGATTTTAGCGTCTATCTGAGGATCCTGGCGACGTTCGTTTAATTAAAGTTCTGTTGGTGTGGAATGCTGTCAGAGGTGCGAAATACACACCTTTGATCTGGAGGGGAGGTATTTTGGTAACTTACTTCCGTGATTTCCGTTTCATTGGATGGGAATTGGGAAATGCGAGCCCTGCCGGGGTTTTGAATTTGTTGAATTGGGTTCGGAGCATGGGATTTGCTCAGAGTGCCGGTGATAACTTGCCTACTCTCAGAGGGGATGTGTCCCGCACAGGGGGAGAATACTGCTATGAGGTTGCTCGGATGATGTGTGCCCAGATGCATTGGGGTTGTGGGTCATTGCGACTTTGCTGAATGTCGGTGAGCAAGGGAGACGTTCGTGTGTGTTTTATGCGGTGTGCTGGACGCCATGTCAGAATGGTGGGTGCCTGTGACATACATGCCATGCAATGTCACAGGAGGAATACGTTATTTAAGATGGATTTATATAAGGGGAATGCTAAATAAACGATGATAGTACGCGAAGTATATGAAATGAGACATTTGGCATGGTCGGATGCAGGATTTTAGGGGAATAATGAATTTCCGGTTCCAACAGGAAGTCTTGTTCATGCAGTAAACGAGGTACAGTGTGAATGATGAGATTCAGAGAGATCTCTGAATGAGGTTGTCTAGAGCAGATGAAATATAGAATAGCAGTTGCAAGATCGAGGTGCGGAGTGGCGGCTGGAAGATGCATCGATGCATTTGTGTTGATCGATGCGCCGGCCATTGGCTTTGCTGGCGAGCGATGCTGGTAAGGTTAAGTTATGAAAATGCATGTGGTTCTAAGGGCAGATAATGTGGGACAAGCTGCCTCACAGGCGGTGCAGGGAGAGTATTGGAAATTCAACAAGATTCTCTGTTCAATAATTTGAGCAGAAATGTCGCGTTTTCAACCGAACGCTCATTCGAGGAAGGAGGAATGCGAGGTTTTAACTATCGGTTTGATGTGGTTCACGCCGGGCGAATGATGTGTGGATGGGTTGCGTAATGGCTAATGCATCTTGGAGATGCATCGGTGCAAAGACACAGGGAAGGTGCTGAGAGTGACACGGAGCACGAGTTGGTTGTGGCAGGTGCGAGAGGATGCACACCTGGAATGAAAGAATGCACGCTTGAGTTGGTAGTAGAGCACGTGATTGGGTGTGCGGAGGAGTTGTCACAGAGGAGTGGGCGCGAGGAGATGTGTTGAGGAATGTGCCGAGCGAGCACACGTGCGAAAGGTGTGCACCAGGTAGGGAGGGTGCTGTGGTCAGGGGTGTAACGAAGCTTGGGAGCGGAATGTGTGTACCTGGGAGGATATTGTTCCAGGCACGGAGATGGTAGAGCATGCCTCCCAAGAGAGGCTGTGGGATTTTGGCGGGAGTTCTTGCAGAGGCAAGATGCACCTTTCTTCGTTTGAAATTTGACCTTTTTTTGAAGTTCATTTGACCTATGTTTGAGAATGATTTGAGATCATGGGAATGATTTGGAATGGGAATGAGGTCAGAGTGAATTCGCTAGCCTTGAAAGAGCGACAGGCTGAGTCAATCTATTGGGTGTTAGTTCAACGAATTGATATAGAAATTAAATCGGAAAAAGGAACAATATATTGTTGGTTAAAACTGAAATTGTGGACGTAATTTGTGGATAGAAGAATATCGGTTTCTGAAATTTGTAAGTTGTTGTGGTGGACGTCTTAATAGGTGATGTCCTTTGTTGGGGCTTGTGATACGCCTCTGTTATCTGTCTGACTGTGAGTTACAGTGTGTCTGGAGAGGAGGTCAGTCAGGTAGGATGGGGCCAGGTTATGGAGGACTTTGTAGGTCAAGAGGAGGATTTTGTACTGGATTATCTGGGGAATGGGGAGCCAGTGAAAATTATAATGACGGGGGTGATGTGGTCACGGGTCCGGGAATCGGTGAGTAGATGGGCAGCGGAGTTCTGACCGTATTGGATTATTGAGGTTTGGTGATTATTGATGATTATCGAGGGTGAACCATAGAGAAGGCTGTCTTTGTGATCTGTTTGGTGTATTTGTCGAAGGAGAGGGTTTGGTCAAAGATGGTGCCAAGATTCCGGTTGTGAGTGGAGGTGGATACTGGGAAACCGTCGATGTTGGGGGCAAAGTT
Source organism: Myxine glutinosa (assembly GCF_964187855.1). NCBI lineage: Eukaryota > Metazoa > Chordata > Myxini > Myxiniformes > Myxinidae > Myxine > Myxine glutinosa. The sequence goes on along the minus strand of NC_136266.1, from coordinate 118,230,521 downwards.
ATGGGTGGATTTGGTAAGCGGTTTTGGGTAAATGAAGATTAATTCAGATTTAGCATAGTTAAGTTTGAGGAAGTCGATTTGAAGCCAGGATTTTATTTCAGTAATGCAGTTTGTCAGGAGATGGATTTGGTGGAGATTAAAGCTGGATGTCATCGGTGAAGCAGTGGAATTGGAGACCATGGTGCATTGGCCATGTTGCACGACAGATTAAGTGACCGAGGGGGGATAGGTACAGGATGAAGAGGAGCGTTTTGGGCCAAGAACTGAACCTTGGGGGACACCTTGAGGGGGAGCGAATTGTGGTGATTAAGCTGGTGTAGATGCTGTCAATTTTGCTTTGGAAGAATGAAAGGAAGGAGATGCAGTTTTCTACTGTGAAGAACTGGTGGTGGTGTTCAGGGCGCTGAGGAGTTTGTTCGTAGTTGTATTTGAGGTTGTTTGTTCACGTTGTAGAGTTTGTTTATTTATTTGTTTGTTTATTTAGTTTGTTTTATTGTAGAGAAGAGTGCTTTTGGGTTTTCCGGAGCCAGAGTGGATAATTTGAGAGTAGCAGGCGGAGCGGTAGAGGGCATCTTTGTAGTACTGAAGGTGGTCCTTGTAGGCTTGGGAGTGAATTGTGAGACCTGTTTTATTGCGGAGTCTTTAAAGTTGGCGAGCACGAGTTTCCATCAGGCGGAGTTCAGGGGTAAACCAGGGAGCAGAATGGGTGGAAGAAACTGATTTGGGTTTAATAGGCGCAAGCTGGTCTAAGCAGGGTGAGGAGGATGGTCTGATTGATGATGTCAAAGGTGGTGCTGAGGTCGAGGAGGATGAGAATGTTGAGGTTGCCGGCATCAGAGGAGAGAGAAGGTCATTGGTGATTTTGAGGAGAGCAGTTTCAGTACTGTGGTTGGAGCAGAATCCGGATTGGAATGTTTCATACAGGTTATTGGCAGAGACGTGATGTTTGAGTTGTGGCCACAGAGCGTTCCAAAACTTTGACAGAAAGGGTAGGTTGGAGATGGGTCTGAAGTTATTTAGGGAGTCAGGGTTTAGTCCAGGTTTTTTCCAGAATGGGAGTGAAGTTTCACGAGGTTTTGGGAAATCGGTATGTGAAGCTGGATTAAGTTTGAGTGGTTATTACATATGCTCTGGGTCCATGTGGTTAATGTGATGTGACTAAAAAAAAATGAATTGGAATCGCTGTAAACAGTGTAGATGGAAAAAAAAAAATGAGAGAAAAAAAAAGAAGAGATAGACAGGGACAATGGGCTGCTTGGTGAGCCATGGAGATGGATTGGATGTTTTGTTGTTGGTTGTCTGGGAGTTCGGTTGTTGCATTGCCAAAGGTTTGTGTGTGGTGGACACACTTGTTGTCTGTTGTCTTGTGTGACGTGGGTGGAGATGTATGTGGCTGTGTGTGGCTGCCTGGAGTCGGGAAGGCGGCTACAGTGTTTGATATTGGTTGTGGGTTGTCCGGGGTGCTTCGATTTGCATAGGGGCTGAAGATTGGTGGATATTGGTGGATATTTTGAGTAAGTTTCAACGGGGACTGGACATATGAGACGGGGACGGTAAGACATATGAGAACTATTGTATTATCTTTATTTTATTGTTATTTTTCTATTTTATTATTCTATTTTTATTTTCTATATTTATTTCCACTATTTTTATAAATAGACCAGGTTATTTTTATTATTTGTTTATTTACGAAAATAAATAAATAATAGGGGGAGGTTAATGGTGGTGTGTTGGTGGAAAAAGTCGTTTTTTTTTTTTTTTTTTTTTGTTTTTTTGTATACAATATCGAGGCTCGTGAAAGAGCGAACATTAATCACACAGAAAGACAAACCGACACATAAAACATATAACATAGGGAGCGGTAGACAAGATGGGGAGAGAGGGGGAAGGACACAAACACAACATTTGAGAGCAGGGACCGAGAGACATGGAGACATCGAGAGATCTGAGAGAGGGCGAGGGCTTTGGGGGGGGGGGGGGCGTGGGAAGGGGGCAGTGGGAGAGGTATAAAACATATGGACACTGCCAGGACTTCCAGGAAAGAAGTTGGAATTTCAAACAAGGTGGATCTGGGGTGAATTAGCGGGGGTAGAAAAGATCAAGGTTTTGGATGGGGGAAGATAAGAGATGGTGGTGAACAGCTGTTTTAAAGACCTGGAGGGAGGAGTGGGATTGAAGGGAGTGAGGGAGTTTGTTCCAGAGGCGGGAGAAAAGAGGAATGAAAGAGTGAAGGTGAGCGGAGAGCCGAGATTTCGGCAGTTTAACCATCAGAGGGTTGCTGGCAGATCTTGTGCGACCTGTAGGAATATTTGGGGGACAGAGCACAGAGAGAGCTGGGGGTGCAAGGCCGGAGAGGAGTCGGTAGAAGACAGAAAGACCACCTACCTGCCTGCGGTGAGTGAGTGAAAGGCCCTCAGAGATAGCTTCATCGCGGGAGATTCCAATAATTCTGAAAGCTTTGGTTTCAACAGCGTGAAGCCGAGCTAGGTGTGAGGCAGGAGCACCGGCCCATAGGGGAGAACAGTATTCCATTGAGCTGCGGATGAAAGCCTTGTATGTGGTGAGGAGCTCAGGTGTGCCGAGGAAGGACTTCGCACGACGGAGGATGCCCAGTCGGCGACTGGCTTTGGAGGCCAGCTTGGAAATGTGGTTTTCCCAAGAAAGATCATGGCAGATAGTGAGACCCAAAATCTTGAGCGACAGAACTTCTTGGAGAGGATTGTTGAGAAAGTAGATGGGAGGGTTGTCCAGTCGATCTTTTTCGGAGAGACATAGTAAGAGTGTGAGATTTGTCAGGATTGAAAGACATGTTCCACTTGTTTGACCAGTCTGTGATTTTGTCCAGGTCTTCAGAGAGTGAGGAGGCAGCAGACTGCCGATCTGAGGGAAGAGGAATGGAGCGGCAGAGAGTGGAGTCATCAGCAAAGAGATAGAGAGGATTTTCGAGAGAGTCAGAGAGATCATTGATGAAGACCAGAAAAAGCACGGGGCCCAGAACACTGCCTTGGGGAACTCCAGCCTGAACAGGAAGAGGAGATGAGAGAAACCCATTCAGGGCCACACGTTGACGACGACTAGAGAGGAAGTCCGCCAGCCATGCGTGGAGATTTCCATGGATACCAAAGGAGGAGAGTTTGGTGAGCAGAGCGGGGTGCCAGACCGTGTCGAAGGCACGTGATATGTCGAGGGAGACAGCTCTAATTTCCTGTTTGGCATTGAGGACCTCCATCCATTGTTGAGACAGCAGAAGCAGCATGTCCAGAGTAGAGTGACCTGGTCTGAAACCAAATTGATGATCAGAGATCAAGCCATTGGAGAAGAGGAAAGATTTCATATCAGAAGCAATGATGGATTCCATGACTTTGCTGATAATTGGGAGAAGGCTGATTGGTCTGTAGTTGCTAGGATCTGTTTTTGCACCTTTTTTGTGCAAAGCGGTGATGTTGGCTGATTTCCAAGCAGATGGCAGTTGACCTTGAGCAAAAGAGAGGGTGAAGAGAACAGAGAGAGGGTGAGATAGAGCAGCAGAGCAGGATTTTAGGACCCGTGGGCTGATGCCGTCGGGTCCAGTTGCAGAATCAGAGTCGAGGGTTGACAGAAACTTTTCCACCTTGTCAGGAGGAAAGGACACGGAGTCCAGGAGCAGCAGGGTACGACTGGGTATGGTGGGTACAGAGAGGGATGGGTTTGGGACACAAGATTTAGAGGCAAACACAGAGTTGAGGCATTCAGCTTTTTCACGTGCGGAGTCAGCTGTGTAGCCGTTTGAGGTAAGGGAGGGGATGGAGGGGGAACAAACACCAGAAACGGATTTGACCAGACGCCACCAGGATTTGGAAGAGGGAGACAGATAAGAGAGTTCGGTCTTGAGAACGGAGAGATATTGTTTCCTGGCTCTCCTGAGGGTGGACACACACTTGTTTCGGGCTTTGTGAAAGGAAATGAGATTTCCTTCCGTTGGATTTGCTTTCCAGGAGACGAAGGCAAGTTGTTTCTGGGCAACAGCCTCACCACAAGATTCCGTGTACCATGGACGGGAGGAAGGGTATGACAACTGAAGACGAGATGGGATAAATCTGTGCATGAGAGAGAGCAATTTACTTTGGAAGAATTCCCAGGATGAGTTGATGTCAGAGGTGGTAGAGATGGGAGACCAGTCCAGATGATTGATGGCTGCTTGAAGACCATGCCAGTTGGCCTGAGTGAAATGCCAGACTCGTCGACGCTGAGCAGGCTCCCTGAGGATGGTCAGAGAGATGTCCACTTTAACAAGGACATGATCAGATGATCCGATCGGAGCAGAAGAAGAGCAGCAGACATTTTCAGGGAAGTTAGTCATAACCAAGTCCAGAAGAGAAGATGTTCCGTTGACTGAGATCCGGGTCGGGAAATTGACAGATTGTGTCAGTCCCAGTGAGTCGCAGAAGTCCTTTGCTGAGGAGCCATGGCTGGTGAGAGAGGTACCCACACCCAGCCAACTGGCATGATGACAGTTGAAATCACCACATATGAGGAAGAGAGAGTTGGGATGAGTAGATAGAAGTTGGTCCATATCATCAGACAGCGAGATGTAGATGGAGTCATCACTGTTTGGTGGACGGTACAACACACATATGAACAAGAGGTGGGAGCGAAGGGGAAGCCGTAGCCAGAGGTATTCCTGGGGGTGAGGTGGAGAGAGTGCAGTGCAGGGCGAGTGAGGAAGAGAGTTGTCATTGTCATTGAAAGTCAAGTTGAAACCATTTGTATGGGATTTATATTGTAGATAATGGACAGCGATTGGGCCAGAGGCTGAAACAACCTTGTAGGGAATTCTTGTAGGGAATTTGGAAAATGCGAGGTGTCCTCACATTCGCAGGTTCGGTGATAAAGAATTTGGAAGAATTTGGAGAGATAAATAAATAAAGAGATAAAGAATTTGGAGGCCACCAAAGGGCGGACACTGACGTTGCTCGAGGCAACGCAAAGGCGGACAGGAAGGGCCGCCAACCCATGGATAGGATGCACAGATTGTCAAAAGGATAGGATGCACAGATTGTCAACACATACCACCAAAATTAGGGCAGGAATAGGGAGTTGGTTGAGAATGCCGGCGATAACTCACCGATGTGTGTCCCTGTGTCTGTCTGGTCGCCTAGCAGGCCATGGAGTTATATTTCTGAAACATGGATTTCAAAGAGGCAGGTGTGTGCCCTGAGAAAATTTTTGATGGGTCTGATGGATTTTTGGATGGATGGGTTTGATGGATTTTGATGGAGTGGGCACTTTTTGATTGGCACTGGGGGCTGCTGTTGTGTGGACTGGGAAACGAGGGCGGCGTAGGTGACGTGAGGGGAATGCCACGCACTGCGACCGTCTCCCCCCAAGACCGAGGTTGTCGGGGACATGAGTGGGATGTCGATTGCAGTGATGTGGGATGTCGATCACAACCTGACGATGTTGTTCGTGGAGGAGGTCTTGTGTTAAAGTTGGGACGCGTTGCTGGGGATCTGGGTGGCTGGCACCCCGTGTGGTTGGGGGTTGCAGGTTCACAGAAGGAGGTTGGAATCCAGTGTTATGTTCGGAGCATGCAAGGCTGAGCAGGATGGATTGCCATTGGGACGTGTTCTCAAATGATTTTATCAAAATGATGGCTCCTCAGTAAAGGGAGGGAGCAGGGAAAAATATTCACTGTAACAGGTGTTGTTAAACTGTTTGTCTGCATGAGGATGGCAGAGTTGGCCTTCGAGACTCATGTGAGTTGTGTCTGGAGGCAAGGTTCGGGAGGGAGTGTGAAGAAGGAAGGACAAAGGGTTGTAAAAAGTTGATGGTAAGGCAGGGTATAAGGGAAAGTGGTTGTGAAATGCTGTCTTAGTGATAAGGAAGGGTTGGTGGTTGGCCTGCACTGGGAAGAGTGTGACAATGAATGGAAAGTTGTGGCTTTTATTTGACAAAATGGTGCTAGGTTGCCACAACACAGGTTGGGGCTGGTGCAGATGGGATCACGGCTCTGCAGACCAGGTGAGCAGAACTCCACCAGGTACGCTGGAATCACATCAGTTGAATTATTGCTCGGAAAGGAAGGTATTTTCGGAAATTGGTGAAAGTAAAAATAAAATTTGAATTTCCAGACATGACGCAGGAAATGCAGCTATAAATAGAGATGAGGTAACTAAATGCCAATTGGTGGGCAGGGGGGCTAGAAATACTAATCAAGGATTTAGTCCTTGCATGTGTGAGCAAATGTTCCACAGGATGAACCCAAATGAACCTCCGGCTGTCGACGTGACTGCGGACTGCGGACCCTGGAACGACGACCCGAACGAGTCACTGAGCAGCAATGATGAGATCTCCGCGTCTGAAGAATGTTCTACCATTTTAATGTTGCCAATAACGATTTTAAAAATGATTTTGATTATACTGAAAAATTGAATTTGGATCTGGATGTGGACTTGCTTTTCACGGACCCAGTCTAGTAATTCTCTTGTCACTTATGTCTCACGAGCTCACAGCAGTTCAACCCTTGCTGTCCCAGCCCTGGATTTTGACCCAACTCCGGACCCAAGTGCATTGCAGGGCCCGCCTGCCAGGAAGCCGATTATCCTGGATCCCAACATGTCGCATGCAGACGCAAACGACTACTTAAAGGAAGTTTCTCTCTTTTTCATGGAATGTAAGGCTCTGACTGCTGGTCTTCCAGGCCGCAGATCTAGGCCACGTGATACTGACGATGTTATGCTTTCCCCGGCAGAACGACGGCACATCCAAGGTCTTATGAACATGGAGATCGATTGAGCGCCGAAGATTCATAGGGACTGCGCCTGCGAACACTGGGCGAGCTCTCGCTAGAGGAGGGTCCCGGCTGCACCTCTGTGGCCAAAGGGTGGGCCGGAGACCTTCTCGAGTGTGGACCCCTGTGGGACCAGTCGTCTTCGTTGTGGATCCGACGTGCCATTGGATAAACATGTTTCTATGGCCAACACACACACACACACACACACACACACACACACACACACACACACACACACACACACACACACACGTGCGCGAATCGTCCTGCTGGGTGCTATGCGAGGTGCTTTGGGTACGGGGCATGTCCACTGGGGCCGCATTCGCGTGGTATTTTCATTGACTGTCTTCCTACCTTGATTTAATAAAGGCCCTTTTTTTGGCTCGTAGATAGCGTTGTATCTTAGATCCAAGAGGACGGTATGCGGGGCTTGAGACCCCTGCCCCCCTTGTGTCCTTATATTGTTTGACCAATTACCAAATATAAACCAACCATGTTTGCTTTGCTTAAAAATATCATATCCTTTAGATCCTTTGAAACCCTGCTTTTCCCTTTAAAAGACTTACTTTGCCTGTCATGTATCTCAAGGATGATATACTTTGTGTGACTTTTTATAGCATGTCTCTTACTGTCGAAATATCCTTTTGGAACTTACTATATCCTTATAAAGAATTATACGTCTTGTAAAAGCCAGGCGCTGATGGTATTATCCTTCACTCTGTGAAGACCAAACCATATCTTCCCAGTCCCCCTTAACTGTGCTAGATCACTTTTCATGTTTGACATTTTAACGACTTGCTGAACTTTCCCTCAATTAACTGGTTTCTAGAGAATCGTCAACATGGTTGACCCATGAGTGACACCGAAGACCACTCCGTCCTTCTCTTTGTCTTGAGCTAAAAACCACACCCCAATATTCCCTTTATAAAGTGAAACTCGACCGAATTATTTTAGAGCATCATGTTGGAATCCTGGTCCTTGTGGGCCTCAGTTTAAGCATTTTGCTTGCCACAAGCTTGTGTGTTTGATGAATCAAATAAATATCTCAGTTGTTCCTTCTCTCAATCATGAGTCTTGAGTCCTAAGTCACGGATCCATCATGTATGTATGTATATATATATATATATATATATATATGCGGGGGTGCCCAGGGGAAGAAGGGCCCCTCCCCTCCCCCTCCCCCCCTTTCCCCTCCCCCCCTCCCCTCCCCCTTCCCCCTCCCCCTCCCCCTTCCCCCTCCCCCTCCCCCCCTCCCATCCCCTTCCCCCTCGTTCCCCTCCCCTTCTCTTCCCCCTCCCCTCCTCCTCCCCCTTCACACCAGGGGGGTTGACTCAGCCTGTCATCCCACCGAGGTCGGAAGTCGGAACTCATTGTCGTCAAATAAATGTAGCCTGTATGTTTCACTCTTTGTCACATGCCGTTGGTCCCATGTCAATCGGATGAAGTTGAAAAATTAACGTTACGAAGGTTCTCTGGGACGTACTGATTCCGAATAATGAAGTTGAAAAATTAACGTTCCGAAATACGCTAATTACGCTAACAGAAGCGCTGGAGGGAGCACTGCGCTCCCTCCCTTAGATTCCCTCCCTCTTCTGCTAGCGCTAATTACGCGTAACACACTAATTTTAAAACCCGAAGTTTTTTTTAATTTTAAGGTGTGCTGTAGTCAGAAGCGCTAGAAGCGCTGCGCTCCCTCCCTTCGAATCCCTCTCTCTTCTGCTAGTGCTACTAATACGCTAATTTTAAAACCCGAAATTTTTTAAATGTTTATGTCTCCGTGACATTCCTGGGACCATCCCGAGTCGAACAGTACTTTCCGCTCGCAAATCCGTCCACGGGTTCTCGAGATCTTAGAGATCGTAGATCTATCAGGATACAGACACAGAGGCCAACTCTACTTTATATATATAGATATAGAAAAAGTAAGTTCACCCCATGTAAAGTTTTGACTTTTTCAACATATTTAAACATACAGCTATTTGATCTTCATTTCAACAATATTGATAGATAAAGGTGATATTGAAGTGCGCGGTGCTACGCGCGCAACTTGCTATCAAGGAGGAAGCGGACAACGCGGTAAGTTTAATGTTCTTTATTAAAAGAGGTCATTGTAGCACTGGTGCACTCCGGGCTGCGCGCCCGGTGTATATATCCTGAGGCCACGCCTACCCCTCGGCGTGGCCGCCGCCCACTTGGTGCGCGGAATGATGTCACCACGCCAGTGAGCTTCCGTGTCCGCCACACGCGCCCCCCCAGAATTCCCGCGCACCTGGAGGGCCAGTTTGTGGGGCAAACGGATGACCCGGCCGAAGCGCCCTCTGGCTACCGGTGGCGTCAGGGGTGCAGGGATGCCAGGTGGGATGCCCCCGGCTGTACCCGGGATGGGTGCCGGACCGGGGGGCGGCGTGCCTGCGGTGCTGGGTGGTGCAAGGGGTCCGCCCACAGGGGTGCGGCCCCGATGTAGGGGCCGGGCCACCGGCGGTGGGTGGTCCACGTTGAGGTGGGCCGGCTTGAGGCGGTCTATGGAGACCCGGTCAGGAGTGCCGCCGACGTCCAGGGTGAAATGTTTCACCCCGGTCTCCAGCACGCGGAAAGGCCCGTCGTACGGGGGCCGCAGTGGTGTCCGGTGGGCGTCGTGCCGGACGAAGACGTACTCCGCGGTGCAAAGTTCCGGGGCGACGTGTGTAGGAGGGTGCCCGTGGTGCGCCGTCGGCACCGGGGCGAACCTCCGGGCGGTCTCCTGCAGTGCAGAACGCTCCTGCGCCGCGGACCATGGTGCCGTGGGGTCGGGGAGGAACTCGCCCGGCACCCACAGCGGTTGTCCAAAAACCAACTCCACCGCGGCGGCGCTCAGGTCGTCCTTGGGTGCCGTCCGGAGGCCCAGCAGGACCCAGGGGAGCCTGTCGACCCAGCCGCCATCGCGGAGGATGGCCCAGAGCGCGGCCTTCAAGGAGCGGTGGAAGCGCTCGCACAGGCCGTTGGCCTGGGGGTGGTAGGCCGTGGTTCGGTGCAGCTGGACCCCGAGCCCCCGCGCGACCGCCCCCCAGAGCTCCGAGGTGAACTGGGGGCCGCGGTCGGACGAGATGTCCGAGGGGGCGCCGAACCGGGCGACCCAGGTGGCGATGAACGCCTGTGCTACATCCGCCGCCGTCGTCGTAGCCAAAGGCACGGCCTCCGGCCACCGGGTGGTGTGGTCCACTATGGTGAGGACATGGGTGAAACCCCGCGAGGGGGGCAGAGGTCCCACCAGGTCCACGTGAACGTGGTCGAACCGACGTTCCGGCACCGTAAACGGGGCCAAGGGGGCCTGGGTGTGTCGGTGCACCTTTGCATGCTGGCACGCGAGGCACATCCTGGTCCAGCCGTGGACGGCCTTCCGGAGGCCATGCCAGACAAACTTGTCGGCGACCAACCTCTGGGAGGCCTTCGTGCCCGGGTGGGACAGGCCGTGGATGGCATCAAAAACCTGGCGCTGCCAGCCTGCGGCACGATGGGGCGAGGCCGCCCGAGGGAGACGTCGCAAACGAGGGCCGTGCCCGCGCCGTCGAAGGGCACCTCAGTGACGTGGAGGCCCGTGACGGCGGTCCGCAGGGCCTGGACCCTGGGGTCGGCGGCCTGGTCCGCCGCCATCCGGGCATAGTCGATGCCAAGGTGGACTGCGTGGGCGATGGCCAGGGAAAGGCAATCGGCCACCGGGTTGTCCTTTCCCGCGACGTGCCGAATGTCCGTCGTGTACTCGGACATGGCCACGACGTGACGCTGTTGCCAGGCCGACCACGGCCCAGCGACCTTGCCCATCGCGAAAACCAGCGGCTTGTGGTCGACGAAGGCCATGAACGCACGTCCCTCAAGCAGATGGCGGAAGTGCCTGACCGCCAGGTGAAGCCCAAGCAACTCGCGGTCGAAGGTGCTGTAACGGCGTTCGGGCGGGTGAAGCTGCTGGCTGAAGAACGCCAGCGGTTGCAAGGCACCACGCACCCATTGCTCGTACACCGCACCCACCGCGTAGTCTGAGGCGTCGGAGGTGAGGGCGATCGGTGCATCGAGCGCCGGGTGTGCTAGCATGGTGGCGTTGGCCAAGGCGAGCTTCGCGCCCGAGAACGCCACGTCCATCTGCTCGGTCCAGGCAACGTCACCTTTGCCCGGCTTCCCTCGAAGGGCCTCGTGTAAGGGGCGCAGGAGCTGGGCGATGCGGGGCAGGAACCGATGGTAAAAGTTTACCATGCCTAGGAACTCCTGGAGCCCCTTGATCGTGCGGGGGCGCGGAAACCCCTTCACCGCCTCCACCTTGGCCGGTAGGGGGACGGCCCCGTGCCTGGTGACGCGGTGCCCCAAAAAGTCGATGCTGGTGACGCCGAACAGGCACTTGGCGGGGTTCATGATGAGGCCATGCTGGCCCAGACGTTCGAAGAGCGTGCGGAGGTGATGAAGGTGCTCTTCGCGGGACGCGCTGGCGACGAGGATGTCGTCCACATAGACGTACAAAAAATCCAAGCTGCGCAAGACGCTGTCCATTAGGCGCTGGAACGCCTGAGCCGCATTTTTCAAACCGAAGGGCATCCGAAGAAATTCGAAAAGCCCGAACGGCGTGATGACAGCCGTCTTCGGGATGTCCTCCGGCCTGACAGGAACCTGATGGTAGCCACGCACGAGGTCCACCTTTGAAAAGAAGGACATCCCCGCCAACCGGGCAGAGAAGTCCTGTATGTGGGGGACGGGGTAGCGGTCGGGGGTGGTGGCGTCGTTGAGGCGCCGGTAGTCCCCGCACGGTCACCATCCCCTGCCGGGCTTGGGTACGATGTGGAGCGGGGATGCCCACACGCTCTCGGAGCGCCGCACGATGTCGAGCCGCTCCAGCATGGCGAAATCCGCTTTCGCTACCGCGAGCTTCGTCGGCTCGAGGCGGCGTGCCCGGGCGTAGACCGGTGGCCCGGCGGTGGGGATGTGGTGTTCCACCCCGTGCTTGACGGTCCCCGCCGAGAAGGTGGGCCTCGTGAGGGCGGGGAAACCCGCGAGGAGGCGGGCGAATTCGTCTGCTGCCGGAAGCGTACAGATGAACCTGGCCGGAACGGAACTGCTCAGCAAGCCGCTTGGCGAGCCGCTCGATGAGCCGCTCTGTGAGCTGCTCAACGAGCCGGGCAGCGCGCACACGAGCGAGCTGAACGTCTCAGCCTGGACAAGCCTTCTGCACTTTACATCGACCAGTAATCCATTAGCACATAAGAAGTCCGCGCCGAGCAGTGCCATGGGCACGTCGGCCGTAACGAATGACCAACGGAAAACCTGCCCTCCGAACCGCAGGGAGAGACAGCGTTTTACGTACATGCGTATAGACGTACCATTGGCCGCAAGCAGCACGGGACCTCGGCCCGCGGTGTGCTTGTCGGACGTACCGGCAGGAACGACACTCACCTGCGCTCCCGTATCGCACAGGTAACGGCGCCCGGACAAGGTGTCCATTATGTACAGAAGGCTGTTGGAATTGCCGACGCTCACCGTTGCCACCGAGCGCCGTCTCGACCGTTTCCCGACCTGCCGAATGAGCACGGCGGGCGACACTGCCGAGCCTCGTGGCCGAACTTGGCGTGGAAGAAACACCAGGTGGGCAGCTGCGGCGTCGGAGGCCGCGGTTTTCTTCGCGGCGGTGGCGGTGGTGGTGGGCGGGGCGTGGCGGCGGACATGAGGTGCGATGCATCAGGGAAAGCCTCGGGAGCCTCGGGAGCAGCGACCGCGCCAAGACTCGCCTGCGTGTCCAAAGCCGCGTAGTATTTGTCGGCCTCGGCAGCGAGCACACGGGGTTCCGTTAATGCGGAACCGGCCAAAGCGAGGCGGACTCGTGCTGGCAGCTGGCGTCGAAATAACGCCTGGAATAGAGCATTCGGGGTTTCGTCGCCCATGAGCGCCAGCATATGATCCATACGGACCGACGGTCGCGTGTCCCCGATCTCGGGGAGGTCTAAGAGGTGATCGGCCCGTGCGTCCACTGTAAGGCCGAACGTGGCGAGGAGGAGACGCTTGACCGCCTCGTACTTGCCGTCGGCAGGTGGATCCCTTAGGACCGATACGACGCGGGTGGCCATGCCCGGCCCGAGGGCGGCGATCACGTGGCAGTAAATGGTCTCGTCCACCGTGATGCCTCGAAGTCGGAACTGGGCTTCTGCCTGCAGGAACCAAACTTCGGCTTGTGACTCCAAGAGTTCGGGGAGCTTGATGGAGACCGCGTTGGTTGCCATTGTTGCGGTGGTTTTGGGTGGTCAGCGACGGCTGACTCGAATGTCGGAGGTCACCAATGAAGTGTGCGGTGCTACGCGCACGACTTGCTATCAAGGAGGAAGCGGGCAACGCGGTAAGTTTAATGTTCTTTATTAAAAGAGGTCACTGTAGCACTGGCGCGCTCCGGGCTGCGCGCCCGGTGTATATCCTGAGGCCACGCCTACCCCTCGGCCATGGGCGGACTGGCCATAGGGCATTTGGGCAATGCCCGGTGGGCTGGGACCGCTGGGTAAAAAATGGGCCGCTGGGCTAGATAAAGAAAACTGCTGAAAAAAAATTTGTCACGGAAAACGGCAATGGGCTCTCCAATATTCGATGTGTTCACGGTTTGAATTACGTAACGTAACGTTTGTGACGATGTTTGTGACTTTTGTGTTAACGGTAGTGTTTGATGTGATGGTGTGAACCTAATTTCGTAATGTTTTTCGTTTTTATTTTCGTAATCGTTTAATGAACGTTTAATGAACGTTTAATGAGCGTAATGTAGCGGCTACATCTGGGTTTTCACAATCGCCTTGCACCTATCAAGGACGCGGAGCGATCACCATGCCGGGCTCGTCCAGGACGCCCGGGCAGGCCCACGCTCAACTTGCCAGGCCTCGGTCGGGACGCCCGGGCAGGCTCGCCCTCAACTTGCCAGGCCGCAGCCAGGACGCTCGGCCACGCCCCCTCTCGCCTTTCCTGGGCAAACGCTCTGGGATAATGTGTGTATATATATTGCTGCCCGAAAAACGGGCTTTTCAGAGTACCTGAGTGTTTTGTTTGAATAAAGCAACTCGGACGAATTCCAGATTTTTGTCGCGTCCATTCTTCTGATCGACGTGGGAGCCCGAGCTCCTTCATTGGTGACCTACCGACATGGACACGGCAGTGGCCCTTAAACTGCCTACCTTCTGGGAGGCTCACGCGGCGGTTTGGTTCGCACAGGTGGACTCCCTGTTCGCCCTGCGAGGCATCACGGCCGATGACACCCGCTTCCACCATGTGGTAGCAGCGCTCGGTTCAGCCACCGCGGCCCGCGCCCTGAGCCTCCTCGAGAGCCCGCCAGCCGCTGACAAATACAGCGCGATTAAAAAGCTTCTCCTCGACGCTTTCGCCCTCCCATCGGCGGAACGCGCACGGCGCCTGCTCGACCTGCCCGAGCTCGGCGCCACACGCCCTTCCGAGCGAATGGACTACATGCTTTCGCTGCTCGGCGAGCACTCTCCAGCATACCTGTTCCGGGAGCTGTTCCTCCGTCAGCTGCCTAGCCCGGTACGCCTCGCCCTGGCAAACACGACGATCACGGATCCCCATGCCCTTGCCAGGGAAGCCGACAAGATCTCCGCCGCAGGCCAGCGCATCGCAGCAGCGACCTGGGGCCCACCGCCGTCCGACGCAACACCCATGGCGCCCGAGCACCCGGCACGGTCGATGACCGAACTGCCGACGCAATTGGCGGCTGCTACACCGAGCCGACCACCTCCAGCACGACGACCGGGGCCTCCACCTGACCAAGCATGGTGTTACTATCATGCCAGGTTCGGACAGAAGGCCCGGACATGCCGACCCCCGTGCACCTTCGGCAGGCCGGGAAACGGCCGGGCCGGCGTTCATTACCAGCCATGAGCGCCGGCCACACGGGCAACTTACTGTTCATCATGGATAAAGCGTCCGGACGGCGCTGCCTGTGCGACACCGGCGCCCAACTGAGCGTCATACCCACCTCTGACCAGGACAGGCAGTCCGCGGTTTGCGGCCCCTCCTTGGTTGCGGCCAACGGATCGGCCATCCGCACCTTCGGCCCGCGCAACGTCACCCTCTGCTTCGGCGGCCAACGCTTTGCTTGGACGTTTGTAACCGCAAACGTGCCCATGGCTCTGCTAGGCGCCGACTTCCTCTGCGCACACGGACTGCTGGTGGATGTCCAACGGCGTCGTTTAATCAACGCCGAAACCTTCAGCTCCCTGGTATGCACATTGAGCAGCTCCGCGCCGACCGAGCTGGCATGCGCCCTCCCGGCGGCGAACGAGTTTGCTCGCCTGCTCACGGAGTTCCCGGCCCTCACGCGGCCGACGTTTTCGGCCGTCGCAGTACGGCATGGGATCAAGCACCACATACCAACCACGGGCCCGCCGGTCTACGCCAGAGCCCGCCGCCTCGACCCAGCCAAGCTCGCCGTGGCCAAAGCCGAGTTCGACGCTTTAGAACACCTCGGCATTGTGCGGCGCTCCGATAGCGCGTGGGCTTCGCCACTACACATCGTCCCAAAGCCAGGGGGCGGCTGGCGCCCATGTGGTGACTACCGCCACCTTAACGACGCTACCACCCCCGACAGGTATCCGATCCCGCACATCCAAGACTTCTCCGCCCGTCTGGCGGGACGGGTCATTTTTTCGAAAATTGATCTCATACGGGGATATCACCAGGTACCTGTCAGGGCGGCCGACGTCCCTAAAACGGCAGTCATCATGCCGTTCGGCTTATTCGAATTCTTACGGATGCCGTTTGGTCTCAAGAACGCACCTCAGGCGTTCCAGCGCTTGATGGATGGCGTGCTGCGTGACCTGCCATTCCTTTTCGTTTACCTGGACGACATCCTCGTCGCCAGCACGTCCCGGGCCAAGCACCTCCTCCACCTCCGAACACTGTTCGGGCGCCTCAGCGAGCATGGCCTCATCGTCAACCCGGCCAAATGCCACTTCGGCACGATGTCCGTTGATTTTTTGGGCCACCACATCACCAAGAACGGGGCCGTGCCGCTGCCTACCAAGGTCGAGGCCATCACCACGTTCCCGCTTCCCCGCACCATAAAGGCCCTGCAGGAATTCCTGGGAATGGTGAATTTTTATCACCGCTTCGTGCCCCGCGCTGCTCAACTCATGCGGCCCCTCTACGAAGCCCTCCGGGGCAAGCCGGCCAAGCACGACATCGCCTGGTCCGCAGCAATGGACGCGGCCTTCCAAAGCTCAAAGCGGGCCCTCGCCGACGCAACACTGCTCGCTCACCCGGTGCTCAACGCTCCCATCGCCATCACCACGGATGCCTCCGACTACACGGTGGGCACCGTACATGAGCAATGGGTGAACGGGGTTTGGCAGCCACTCGCTTTTTTCAGCCGGCAGCTCCGGCCGAACGAGCTCAAATACAGCACGTTTGACCGTGAGCTCCTCGGTCTACACCTGGCCGTCCGCCATTTCCGCCACCTCCTGGAGGGCCGACCTTTCACGGCGTTCGTCGGCCACAAGCCGTTGGTTTACGCAATGGCCAAGGTCACGGATCCGTGGTCGGCCTGCCAACAGCGCCACCTCTCCGCCGTGTCAGAGTTTATCATGGACATCCGGCACGTCGCCGGCAAAAACAACGCCGTGGCCGACTGTCTTTCCCGGGCCAGCGCGAACGCGGTCCACCTGGGTGTGGACTTCGCGCTTATGGCGGCGGACCAAACGACCGACACCACGGTGCAAGCCCTCCGGGCGGCGGACACGGGCCTCCGCCTGGCCGACATCCCCTTCGCGGACACTGTCCTGCTCTGCGACATCTCCCAAGGCCAGCCTCGCCCCATCGTGCCCGTCACCTGGCAACGCCGCATCTTCGCCTCCCTCCACGGCCTTTCCCACCTGGGCCGGAAAGCTTCCCAGAAGCTGGTGTCGGCGCGATTCGTCTGGCACGGCCTTCGTCGGGACGTCCGCGATTGGACCAGCACCTGCACAACCTGCCAATGGGCCAAGGTCCACCGACACACCCAGGCCCCGCTGGCACCTTTCACCGTGCCCGAACGACGTTTCGACCACGTCAACGTGGATCCGGTGGGCCCCCTCCCCCCGTCACGGGGGTTCACACACCTGCTCACCATGGTGGACAGGACCACCAGGTGGCCGGAGGCCGTTCCCCTCGTCTCCACCACCACCGCCGACGTGGCGCAAGCTTTCATCGCCGCCGACGTGGCGCAGGCTTTCATCGCCACCTGGGTCGCACGCTTCGGCGCACCGGCGGACATCTCGTCAGACCGCGGACCACAGTTCACCTCCGAGCTGTGGGGCGTGGTCGCCCACAACCTGGGGGTCAAGCTCCACCGTACTACGGCCTACCACCCCAAGCAAACGGGTTGTGCGAGCGATTCCACCGCTCCATGAAGGCCGCGCTCATGGCCGGCCTTCAAGACGGCGGTTGGGCCGACCGGCTGCCGTGGGTCCTTTTGGGCCTCCGCACGGCCCCCAAGGAGGACCTCCAGGCATCCACCGCCGAGCTTGTCTATGGCCAGGCACTACGCGTCCCGGGCGAATTCGTGCCCGACGCTACCAGTCCCTGGTCCACAGCTCACCAGCGCTCGGACCTCCAGGAGGCCGCCCGACAGTTTGCCCCCGTGCCAACATCCCACCACGGTGACCCCCAGTCCTACGTCCCCCCAGCACTTCGCACAGCGGAGTATGTTTTTGTGCGTCACGACGCACATCGGGGGCCACTCCGGCCGCCGTATGACGGGCCCTTCCGGGTCCTGTGACGGGACGACAAGTCGTTCGTCATCGACATCGGCGGCAGGTCGGACCGGATTGCGGTGGACCGCCTCAAGCCGGCGCACGTGGACGTCGACCAACCATCATGGGTGGCCCTTCCGCCATGGCGAGGCCGCCCCCCGTCCACGGTGCCCCCCACTCGACCGCCCACCACCACACTGGACCCCCCCCCCCCCCCACGACCCGCCAGGGGTCGCTTCGGCCGGGTCATCAGGACCCCCCTCAAATTGACCCTGCCGGTGCAAGTCGATTCTGGGGGGACGTGTGTAGCGGCTACCGCTGGGTTTTCACAATCGCCTTGCACCTATCAAGGACGCGGAGCGATCACCATGCCGGGCTCGTCCAGGACGCCCGGGCAGGCCCGCGCTCAACTTGCCAGGCCTCGGTCGGGACACCCGGGCAGGCTCGCCCTCAACTTGCCAGGCCGCAGCCAGGACGCTCGGCCACGCCCCCTCTCGCCTTTCCTGAGCAAACGCTCCGGGATAATGTGTGTATATATATTGCTGCCCGAAAAACGGGCTTTTCAGAGTACCTGAGTGTTTTGTTTGAATAAAGCAACTCGGACGAATTCCAGCTTTTTGTCACGTCCATTCTTCCGTTCGACGTGGGAGCCCGAGCTCCTTCAGTAAGAATAATGTTTCATGATCATTATATGAATGAATGAATGTTATGAATAATGCCATGGCGTCGCGTTGGCAGCAGTGACAATATAAAAATGTTTGCCAAGAACTTCAAAGAGAGAAAAGGAACTTTTATCAGCAATGTCGTGTACCCTGAAGTTCTAAGCTGAAGAAGAGGTACCGTACAAAATCATTCAATTCTTTTCCTAAAGAAAAGCGTACAGTTGATATCACTAATCACGATTTGAAACACGATGGAATAATATTTACCGATATGAACAGTGATGTGGTTTTTTTATTGAAATTCTAAAAATACTGTTTAGATTTTGATGATTTGTGTGTGATATGGTTTAACGGATGTTTATATAAATCGCGCCTCCTAATTGAAGCCCCGCCATTTGGGCGGGTACCGTGCATATATAATGGCGACACAACAATTTTTACCGCTTTGCTTTGTAGAACGGGAATGAAGGGGGACGAGCGTGTTAATATGTCTGGTTGAAGGCTGTGGGTGGTGAGGTGAGGGGGTTTTAAGCCAGATTTTAGTCTTACAGCCGCCATGTTGGTGCTCACTGTCACTGCGATGCGAAGCGAAAGACGCCTCAGAGCTCTTACATTCACAATCGCTATGTCGTATGTACTCCCGATACGTGTTTCCTTCATTGTAAAAACTACCAAATCAACAGCAAAAAGGATTTTGAGCCGATAGGCCAAGGAAGTTTAGATAGGTCTACTGACTACTGATCTAGTATTGATAACAATGTCGCGAACTGACTTACGATGCTAATTTAAAAAAAAAAAAATTCAGCATCTGCATCTGCAACCAACAATGGATAAAGCAAACCAGAAGAGGAGAAAAGGAGGTGCTGAGAAGGAACGTGATCGAAAGAAAAAGAAACTGTCAGATAGTGCTTCAAAGTGCAGAAACCTTTTGGATCTGTTCAAGAGTACTAATACTGGGCCTGGTGAAGTCAGTGAACACGGGGATAAGGATACTGAATCGGTAGCTGGACCATCAGCAGCTGAATTGGTAGATGATCAATTGGCAGCTGAATCAGTAGATGACCAATTGGCAGCTGAATCGGCAGAATTGGTGCAAATTGGTTAACACAAACAGGTGCGGTCAGCTGAGAGAGATGTACCTGAGCTGCAGCTGCTACACTTGCAGAGGAGCGATAATCCCTCGATTAACTAGTTTAGGAAACCATGTAGAGATTAAGATTGTTTGCTGTTTTGGAATCACCACCCTAATCAAAAAACTGACAACCGAGTGGTCAAGAGGTGTTTCATGTGAAAAGATGGTACAAACAGATGGTGGTTGTCATACAACAAGGACAATCATTCTCTTCACTGTTCAGTGTGCTTGGCGTTTTCCAGCACCTCAGACTGGTCCACATTCATTAAGGGAATGACTGACTGGCGGCATGTACATACACGTGTTGAAGAACATGAACGCTCTGCTTTTCATTTGAGATGCACTACAGCATACCTGGTAGATCGACAACAGTCCAGCGTTTCTCACCTGCTCGCACGTAGCCATCATGATGAGGTTAGAAAGAGACGGCAAGTGATGGAAAGAGTTGTGGATGTGGTCAAACTCATTGGTAAGAGGGGACTGAGCTACAGAGGAAGTAATGAAGAAGCAGCATACACACTTGACAATGAGGAGATCGACAATGGTACATTTCTGGAAGTTGTAAAACTACTTTGGAAGTATGATTCCTGCACAGCCGATCATCTCTCTCACGTTGTCCAAAACAGCAAGAAGCAACATGAGAAGGCAAAGAGTTCACAAGGTCGAGGCTCCTTGGTAACTTTGCTATCTAAAACTACAGTTAATTGTTATCACAGTTATCCGGGATAAGATACGTCAGTGGATTTCTGAAGAAGTAACAGACATGTTTGCTGTGGAAATTGATACCACTCAAGACATCTCAACACAAGACCAGTGCTCTGTTGTTCTTAGATATGTTGATAGCACTGGCACTATCCAAGAAAAATTAGTGAGTGTGGTGAAATGTGAGGAATCTACTGGCGAAGCTTTTGTGCAACTTGTTTCTGAAGTCTTATTAGGACTGAATCTTGACCTCAAGAACTGTGTTGGAAACTCAACTGATGGTGCAGCAAACATGCAGGGGCGCTACAAAGGCTTCAGTACTCTGCTATGTTGGAAACTCAACTGATGGTGCAGCAAACATGCAGGGGTGCTACAAAGGCTTCAGTACTCTGCTGTGTTGGAAACTCAACTGATGGTGCAGCAAACATGCAGGGGCGCTACAAAGGCTTCAGTACTCTACTATCAAAGGAAGCTCCAATGCAGATCCATGTTTGGTGCCACGCACATGTGTTAAATCTCGTTGTGACTGAAGCTACAAGTGATGTGGTGACTAGCGCATCACTGTTCTCACTACTGAATGACATTGCAGTATTCTTTCGGGAATCATATCAGCGAATGAACATCTGGAGTTGACACTCCACTACTGTGAAACGAATGGGAACTATCAGAGAAACGAGATGGTGGTCATGGGACGCCGCCTTGAAGAAGGTTTTTGGTTCATTCAACAACCCAACTGGAGCGCTTTTCATGGAAGTTATCACCACTCTTAATGCCATACTAGTTGCTGACCAGATCCAAGCAGCTGTTAAGGCCAAGGTGAAGGGATACATTGCCAGTCTCCTGCAGTTTGAAACGATTCTGACTGCACAAGTATATCTGCAAGTATTCTCCCGCACTACAGCGCTCTCCAAGTATCTACAAACTGTGCAATTGGATCTGCTGACTGTTCACCGGATGGTGGATGAATTGCTAGAGAATATGCAGATGCTACGGGATGACTTCCAAGCTTGTCATGATGCAGCTGCAGAGTTTGTTCAATGGGCTAATGACCAGCTGGATGAAATGGATGTAAATCTTGTTATGGAAGAGTCCCTTCCTATAAAACGGCAAAGACAGCACAAACGTATTGATGGCGAACTGTCCATAGATGAGGCTACATCAGCTTCTGACCCAGTAAAGAAGTATCGCATTGAAGTGTACAACCAAATAGTGGACACTATTGTGAGCAGCATTGAGCAGCGGTTTGACAGATCAGCAACATCAACATGGTGTGCTGATCTCTCACTTCTTCAGCCAAGGAACTTTGATCAAGTACAATTGGGAGCTATGGAAGAGCTGCATAAACATTTGCTGAGATTTGATGATGTCACTGCAGAACAACTACAAAAAGAACAGCGAAGCCTTGGAGAACAATGGTCAACACTGAAACAATCAGTAGCAGATGCTTATACAGTGCAGGAGGACAGTGAGTCTGAACAGGACAGGAAGACTTTGTCAAGTACATGTAAGTCATGTAAAGCCTGTCCTCTCTGCTGCTGCAAGGTGCTCCTCAAGTTGAACCTCTTCACTGATGTCTACAAGAGCATTGGGCTTGCCTACAAGCTGCTGCTAACGCTGCCTGTGTCACAAGTGGCATGTGAACGGTCTTTCTCTGCTTTGAAGAGAATCAAAAGCCGCCTGCGAAGTACAATGACACAAGAATATCTTGAGGCGTTCATGTTGATGTCTGTGGAAAAAGGGATCCTGGCCAAACTTGAAACTAAGGATATCATTGATGGTGTGGCTGCCAGAAGCAGCGAACTGTGCAGGCACCTACTCTCTTAGACATTACATGACATGTGCTTGTGTTACTGAAAATAAATTTAATTTTTAGTGGATTTTATTTAGTTTTTCTTTTTCAAGCTTTTAGTCTATTTTCTCAGATAAGCAACATATTAATGAATAATGGGCCGACCTAGGTCAAGGATGCCCGGGCCGGTTTTAAGACCCAGTCCGCTACTGCCTCGGCGTGGCCGCCGCCCACTTGGTGCGCGGAATGATGTCACCACGCCAGTGAGCTTCCGTGTCCGCCACAATATAATATAACAAATATCATGGAACATTTACATTTTGTAGTCCATTGTATAATTTAAATAAACATAAATGCAAATTTCACATGTGGAAAAAGTAAGTATACCCTTGGCCCTAATAGGTGGTATTGCCCCCTTTGGCAGAAACAACCTCAAGTAGGCGTTTCTTATAACTGTCTACCAGTCTCTGACATCGACTGGGAGAATTTTTTGCCCACTCCTCCATGCAGAATTCATTCAGCGGTGCGATGTTTGAGGGGTTTCTTGCATGCACAGCTCGTTTCAAATCCCACCACAACATCTCAATGGGATTTAGATCCGGGCTTTGACTTGGCCATTCCAGAACCCTCCATTTCTTTATTTTCAGTCATTCCTTGGTGGATTTACAGGTTTGTTTAGGGTCATTGTCATGTTGCAAGGTCCATCTTCGGTTGAGCTTCAACTTTCCGACAGATGGCGTCATATTACCCACAAGCACCCTCTGGTACAATGAAGAATTCATAGTGGATTCTATGATGGTGAGCTGCCCAGGCCAAAATGCATCAAAGCTGCAACAACAACACAACAACATGCATTTTAAGGCCATGTTCCCTGCTAGAGCGGGGGTTAGCCTTGTGGTCCCCATGACAATCTTCTCCATTTTGCCCTATTTTCTGCATCTCTCCTTGTTAACCCCCTTGCCCGCATTTCTTCTTCCACCATCTTTAGCCAAGTCTTTCTCGGTCTTCCCCGTCCTCTACTTCCTTCTACATTAACTTCCATCACTCTTCTCAACCAGTCACTTTCATCCTTCCTCAATACATGACCAAACCATCTCAACCTGTTCCTCTCCACAGCATCAATCACAGGCAATTTTCCCATCATCTTTCGCAATTCATCATTTGTCTTCCTCTCTCTCAACGATACTCCGCACATCCATCGAACCATTCGCATTTCCACCCTTTCCAGCCTTCGTTGCTGCTCTACGTTCATTACCCATGTCTCGCTCCCATAAATCATAACACTTCTCACACATGCAGCATACACCTTTCCCTTCAGCTTCAGCGACACTCTCCTCCTCATCAGCACGCCACTCAGTTCCCGAAACTTCTTCCATGCACATCTCACTCGAGCAACCGTTGCCGAGTCTGATCCACCTTCTCCATTCAGCATGTCTCCGAGGTAGCAAAATGTTTTCACACCTTCCAGCTTCACGCCGTCTCCAAGATCCAACTTAACATTTCCTCCATCTACAGCTCCCTCTGTGCACACCTTACATTTGAATGTAGCTGCCACACTGGTTAATGACCCTCTCAGACCACTACATTTTTGATGAACCCACTCAGCACACATCGTACATTGAATGGAGTTCACTCCGACACCCTTCCTGCACACAGCACACGGCCACTTCCCAGTTCTTTCCACCTCACCACATGCTTTACCACTTGCCATCACCTTTGTCTTTCCGATATTCACCTTCAGACCTTTTCTCTCCATACATTCCTTCCACTTGTTCATCTTTTCCTTCAGTCCATCCATACTTTCCGCAATCAACACCAGATCATCTGCATACAACAACTCCCACGGCAAACCCTCCTTTACGGTCTGAGCCAGCACCTCCATCACAGCTACAAATAGTAGTGGACTTAGTACCGACCCCTGATGCACTCCCACCTTCACCTCAAACTCACCACTGTTCCCGTCCTTCGTCCTTACAGCTGTGCGTGCTCTTTTGTACATTGCCATCACTACTCTGATCAATCATTCCTCCACTCCTAACTTCCTCAATGCCCATGTCAATACTTTGCGTGGAACCCTATCGAATGCTTTCTCCAGATCAACAAACCCAAAAAACAACTTCTTCCTCTTATCCATGTGCTTCTCCTGCAACTGCCTCACAATGAAAAGCGCATCTGTCGTTCCTCTTCCTGGCATAAATCCAAACTGCATTTCGTCGATCTTCACTTTCTTCCTTATCCTCCTTTCCAACACCCTTTCCAATACCTTCATTCCATGCTCCAATAACTTTATCGCTCGGTACGAGCCACACTCCAGAGGGTCACCTTTCCCCTTGTATAGAGGGACGAGGGTACTCAGTTCCCAATCCACTGGAATGCGGCCTTCTTTCACCACCAGATTACAGATCTCTGTCATTCTCTTCACACCCCAACTTCCTGCTGCCTTCAACATATCTCCCACAACTCCCGTCAGGCCCTCCCGCTTTTCCACTCTTCATTGCTTTTATCGCTTCCTCAACTTCCTTCTCAGTTATCTTCTCTGCCGGTCCTAAAACTGGGTTACTCTCTATGTTGCCATCCCATTCATTCTCTGTATTCAACAGCATTTCCATATATCTTTTCCATCTTCCTTTAATTCCATCTGGGTCGACAACGATTTGTCCCACTTCATCCTTCAAGCAACTCACCCCCATCACATCACACCTCTCTTTCGCTATCTGCTTTGCAATCCTGAATACTGCTTTCTGACCCTCTTCCGAATCCAAGCGTTCTCCGAACATTTTCCTACATGCCTCCTGCGCCTTTGCTACCTCTTTCTTTGCAGCCTTCCTGGCTGCCTTATAACTTTCATGCTCTGCTGTTTCTGCTCCCGTACCCTTCGCCTTCTGACCCTCTTTGAACTTCTTCCTCTTCTCGTCAATCCTCTTTCCAACCTCAACATCCCACCACCATGTTTCCGAGTGCCTCGGTGGTCCTTTTGTCCATCCACATACCTCACCAACGGCTCCCAACAGACTAGCTTTCATTGACATCCAACCACTTTCTAGCTCAACCACATCAGCCTCTACCCTACTCAGCCTCTCTTTTAATGCCTCCCTTACTGTCACCTCTTTCAACCTCCACACCTTCATTCTCGGTTGGTACTTCACCCGCCGAGCTCTCCTCGCACCTTTCACCCTTATGTCGCAGACAACCAAGTGGTGCTGTGAAACAGCCTCCTCCCCCGGGATCACCTTTGTGTCCCGGAGGTGCCCCCTATCTCGCCGACGCACCATCAGGTAGTCAATGGTTGTCGTCGACCCAAATGACGTGTATGTAACAAGCTTATTGTCCTCTTTCTGGAACTGAGTATTACAAATCAACAAATCAGCTCCATCAGCAAACTCCAAAATCCTTTCACCTTCTCCATTTCTCACACCATATCCGTAACCCCCATGAACTCCCTCAAAACCATCCATACTCCTTCCCACATGTCCATTCAGGTCTCCTCCCACCACAACAACTTCCTCATCTTTCACGTTTTCCATCAGCTTCTCTATCGCACACCAGAACTTGTCCTTCTCTTCATCGCTTCGACCAACCTGCGGAGCATATCCCGAGATGACGTTCACCAAGAGCTTTCCAATCATCATTTTCACCATCATCAACCTATCACTCACTCTAGTCACACTCACCACACTGTCTACAAACTCCTCAGAAAACAGGACACCAACACCATTCACGCCCTCCGGGCACCCTTGCCACACAAACTTGTATTTCTGTCCCTGCCTACCCTTCCCCATTCTCACACCACTTCCCTTCCATCTCGTCTCTTGCACACAACATATGTCCACTCTTCTTCTGACCAATACTTCCACCACTTCTCCTGATCTCCCTGTCATTGTCCCCATCAAAGCTGCCCCAAACCATAATATTTCCACCACCATGCTTTACAGTTGGTATCAGGTTGTTGTGGTCAAATGCTGTCTTTGGTTTTCACCAAACATGTCTTCTGGTACTGTGGCCAAATAGCTCTACCTTTGACTCATCTGTCCAGAGCACATTGTTCCAGAAGTGCTGGTCTTTGCCGAGGTGTTCATTGGCAAACTTTAGTCTTGCCCTGATGTTCTTCCTGGCCAGCAATGGTTTCCTCCTGGCACACCTCCCATGTCGATCAAATTTGTGCAGCCTCTTTCTAATGGTAGACTCGTGCACTTTTACATCAACAGTGGCAAGAGCTACCTGTGGGTCAAGTGATGACATTCTGGGGTTCTTAGAGACTTCTTTCAGCATCTTGCGGTCTGCTCTCGGGCTGAACTTGCTGGGGCGGCCCGGCATGAACAAGTTGGCAGTTGTTTGGAATCTTCTCCACTTGTAGATGATCTTCCGTACAGTTGAATGATTGATTTCAAATTGTTTGGAGATATTTTAAAATCTATTCCCAGACGTAGGAACCTATAATAGTCAGGTTCACTCTGTTAACAAATATAATTTCGTTCAAAATTTTGTGACATTAGCAAACCTGTACATTTTTGGAATCATCAGAGCATGGAGAATCCGAAAATCAATGTTGGCATTTGCACAGACACCTGCATGGCCGCCATTTTGGATTTTGAAAATGGCCGCCATAAAATACATATTTTGCGCTATCTCGGCTTCTAGTCAACCTAGAGACTTAATTAAATATGCTAATCCTATGTTTTCTGGGTCAAGGAATCCAATAAAGGCCTCAAAATAGTGCTCAGGATTACAGAAAAGCAACAAACAAAGGTAATTGAAAACCATTGTCTTTATATTTGTGATATAACTGTATTACATAATACATGATATTGCAAGTCCTTTGAAGTTATAGGTTGTTATAGGAAGTTATAGGTAGTATCAGATTGACTATAAGTCCTATACACAGGATCTACGAGGTCTACACCGTTCAGGAATATGCTTTTACAGATCTTCATCACTGTCCTGAGGGTCATTTTCGCAAAGGTGTCTACGCAAATGTAAACATTAATTTTTGGATTCCTCATGCTCTGAATATTCCAAAAATGTATAGTTTTGCTAACCTCCAAAAAAATTGAACGAAAAAACATAGTGAACCTGACTATAACCTTCTTTCTGAAGGCCTTAGAAAGCTCTTTTGATCGAGGCATGGTGACACCGCACACTTCAACAACAAAGAGCAAACCAAACTAAATGTCTGAGGTTTAAATAAGACAGTTTCGTCCAAGATCCTCTCTAACGATGTTTTAACCATTTGCACCTGAGCTGGTGCACCTGATTATAGTTTTAGGTGTTTGAAGTAGTGATAAATGTCGGGGTGTACTTACTTTTTCCACATGCGAAATTTGCATTTATGTTTATTTAAAATATACAATGGACTACAAAATGTAAATGTTTCATGATATTTATTATGTAATATCACCTTTATCTATCAATATTGTTGAAATGAAGATCAAATAGCTGTATGTTGAAATATTTTGAAAAAGTCAAACCTTTACATGGGGTGTACTTAATTTTTCACGTGACTGTATATGTATATATATTTTTATTTATATATATATATATATATATATATATATATATATATATATATATATATATATATATATATATATATATGTATATAATCATCCTTGAGAAATACGCCATATCTATATCATACAGGAATAATGGCAGTGACTCTTGCAAGTTGCTCTGAGACTGCATCTCATCAAATTCAATATAGGAAACGTCTTCAACTGCATGACCATATCATGAACAGTCTCAGAGTGGTGTAATGTGTTGATTGCTGACACTGATTCATTGCCGTCCAAATCATCACAAAGTGTCACAACAGGATAAAGCCTGTACAGCGAAGCACACTGTGCTCAGCAGTAGATGTCGACATGCAATCACAAGTTGCAGGATTGAATTCATGCATGACAAGTAGAAATCCGTTTTGGTTGGTGAAGGCTCCTCCATGTGAATACTTACAGCAATAGTCCATTTTTTTCATTCGGAACTCTAAAACTGAAGAAGAAATGTGAAACTGCCACTGTTAATAACAGAAGTGTATTCATGCACAAGTGTTTTGAAGAGTTCCAGCTTTCTTCCTCATTAGGTAGAAAGCTGAAACTCTTCAAAACTGTTGTCAAATGCCAAAGTGTTTATGTGATTCTCTATTGTCAAATACAGATCTACCTTCCTGAAAAGACAGGTTTGGATATTATCTCACGAATAATAAGATACACAAGCCCATGGTGGTCTCAATGTAAACATGTCTGCTTAAAATATCTTGCTAAGAAAAGTTGCCAAAAAGTCGAATTGAGCATCAGATATCAAATACTTGGAAGAGCAAAGCTGGAGAAGTATACTCTTTAAAAATAATCCAAGTTGATCGTTCTACAATCGTCAATGACAGTGAGTGTATTCGAGAGCGGAGGGTGAACATGGTATAATGTCCACCAATGTACCACATCTAAAGTTAATACGGGTCAAGCATGACTACGAGTTTGTGGCTGAATCTCAGCCAACAGTGTCGGTGATCTACACAAAACTGATGGCAAATCTGAGTGCTGACAAGTTCAGGTGTATAATATGATAAAACATGCATTCCCACAGGAACACAACTCATTTGGCAGAAATTCATCCTCCTGGAGGGCAGCACATCACAAATATACATCAAATGTGGCGAAATCTTCCCTTGATATAAAGAGGCCGAAGGAACACTCGCATTACTTGATGAGCCTGCACAAAGTGTCATATACACCATCACGTCTACGACTACTACTACGACGACTACTACTACTACTACTACTACAACCACCACCACTACTACTACAACCACCACAACTACTACTAAAGTGGCCCCAATTATTCCCACCTTCTTGTGGGGCACGAGACAATCCAGGGTAATGGTTAGTGCATCCACTCTGAGTCTGAGAGGTCAGTGGTTCAAATCGCCTACCGAGTCATGCCAAAGACTTTAAGCATTGGTCTGTGCTGCTTCCTTGCTTGATGCTCAGTATTTAAAAGGATAAAGAATGGACAAACAATGCTGGGAAGGCAATGGAAAACCATCCAGTATGACCCTTGCCAAGAAACTGCATCAAGAGCACCAACACTCTGTAAAGAGTGTGGTAAATCCAAGCAAATAATAGGTGTATGTATGTGTGTGTATATATATATATATATATATATATATATATATATATATATATATATATATATATATATATATATATATTGTTGCGGATCTCTCGAGCCCGTCGACGTACAGAGGGGGGTTAAACCCTTTTCCCCCTTCGAGCTTCGAGTCCACGAGGCTGTCGCCACTCCCGTAGCGAGCGTGTGGAAGGGTATTTGGTCGAGTCCCCACGTACCTTCGATACACACGCCGCCACGAGAACGGGGACTGGACCTCACACGGGTCACGCTAATCTGATATGCCGAGCGGTTCGCGTGTCACGTGACCCGTGCCGTTAATTCCTATTGAACCCGATTTGAGCGGTTTTATTCGTGCGATGCTAGGCCAATGGTGTGAAATGACGTGCATGGTCAAATGGAAGGAAGAACACAGGTTTATTTACAATTATACAGTTGATCAGGGTGAAGAGACACAGAGTAGATACTTAGTCAATCTTACTTAATCCCCGGACAAGGGCCCACTCACTCATGCAGGGAAAAGAAGGAAGGACAAGTTCGTGCTCCAAACGCGCCTTGGCACCGTTCGCTCCAGACAGCTCTCCGGGCGTGTCCCTCGGATGTTCGCGGCACGTGTGCAGGGAGCTCGTTGGCGTCTGTGGCCCTGGGATGGATCGTCTTCACAAGCGCGATTAACAGCCGCAGAGCGCAGGGCCCAGGGAGAGAGCTATAACAATCAACCGACTGACTTCACTCACGCGGGGTCACTCAACCTCAACGTCTCTTACTGGGTGACTCGGGCACTGAGACTCACTCCGACTGGCGCGGGGGCACTCTCTCTCTGACTGACTGGGGCGGGGGGCCCGGGGCAGGATTTTATAGCCCCGCCCCAGAGTCTTACCCGAATGTTCCAAGTCCCTCCTCTGGCTGCTGTTGTTAGCCACTCCCCTTGAGCTCCGATTGGCTGCTCGCCGCTTACCGGCCACTCCTCTGCAGCTCCTCCCTTGGGTCTTCCAGACTTGTTCCAGGCCGAGCACGTGGCATTCTAGCCCAATCGAGGACTACACTTACTGGCCTGCTCAAAGCATACTAACACAGGAAAGGAGACTATGCTTACATTTAATAAGAAATAACTGAACTAAAGCGAGGCTACATGTTGTGGTGCAACTACCTACGAGGGGGGTCATTCTTTATTCGCTAAACCACAACACTACCCCCCTCTCTCACCAGACTCGCCCCGAGTCGACCCCAACAGTGGAACGACCGGTAGAGCCGGGCATGCAAATTTACCATTACTTTTAAATGTGACACATAGGTGTAATCCCACTAGCATTTATTCTGACCCATGTGTGCGACATTTTTAACACTAGATATGTCCCCCCTAATGTGTTGAGCAGCTACTCTAACAGACTCACACCCACAACTACCCGAGTATTTCCGGAATTTTTCAAACAAAACACATAGCCGGTGGGCACATTCTTATATTTACAATGCACAGAACTTAACTTTATTTACAATTCTACGACCCAGGACCTGCACTTTGACAAAGAGAATTGGAGGGGAGAGAAACAACACTCAATGTGGCACTTGCTGCTTGCATCTTGCATCTTGCTTCTTCTGTGTGCGGCTAACAAAACCGGCTGGCCCTGACCGGCATACAGGCCATATGAAGCATCAGGGCCATCTAAGTCGTCCACATCTTCATTACTGGCACACAATAGCAAACAATTGCTTTTTCATTGGCCAGCAGGGCCACTCTCACGTGGTCCAACTGCGTGGCATCAGTGCCACTCAACAAGTGGTCCGAAGGTGCAAGATGATTTTGCAGCAACATGCGGCACAGCAGAGGTGCGAGCCACAAGGCTTGTGGTTTATAAGTGTAGCAAAAGGTGCAGCAAAAGGACTGGCATCAAGGTGCTGCACAGGTCGGCTGCACAGGTGTAGCAAGGGTGCAGCAAGGTGGTTTGGCAGCAAAGTGCTGCACAGTTCTGCTGCACAGGTGTACAAAGGGTGCAGCAAGGTCGGTTCGGCAGCAAAGTGCCGCACAGTTCGGCTGTACCGGTGCGACATGGCAGAATGGATGCTGCACAGGTGCGATTGTGCTGCATCTTTCGCCCTCCAAAATGGTCCTGAGGCGGGGAGGGAAGACAAGGAACAACAAGCAAAATGGAAAGGACACAGTGGCACACGAAAACCAAGGTGACCAGACACCACCATGCCTGGTGCGGCGCGAGGGACGCGGAAGAGCGAGCAGAGCAAGCTCATCCCGAGCCATCCGTACCCCCCACCGTCGGCTACACCCCTAGCCCCCCTTGTATTTACAATCCGTCTCTACGTCCTGTCTCCCATATCCCCCTCTATACCAAATTTGTCTCCAACTCCTTCCCAGGAAGGAAGGAATGGAACACATCAATGTCTCACCTACGTCATGATGTGTCTTACTACTCAATCAGCTTACAGAGCCTCGGTGTGGAGCTCGTCCTCCTCGGTGACTGGCTGTGGATGGTGCGAAGGGATTTCTCATCATAACTACACTAATAACTTTTACTTTTAAACTACCCGGGGTCGTACCCTGCCAATCGGCCTCTTTAAACTATGTGGTTCTTAGAACCCGAATTCCCATTGCCCACACTGTGGTGCCCTCCGAATTTGGGTCTCACCCAACGAATTTTCTCACTGTGCCCTCACACAATTTCAGGGCTGGGTCATGTGGCTCTACCAGCAGGTCTACCTACCTGCGTACCTCCGCCACTGAAGCCGCCTCCAGGGCTTGCCTGCTCCTGCGACTACCTAACCGGGGAAGGCCCTCCCTGGCACTTACCCCATCTATGCCCACCTTGGCATCGGGCAACCCAGGTCCTCCCCTGGGATCCTCGGGCCCCACTCACACACTATCCTAACCGGCTCCCAGAGCCTACCTACGGCCTCACCTGGCCGACAAACTACCAGTGGTGGAGTGCCCCAATAACCATGCTCACCAATTAAGCCACACGCCCATCCATTTCACTGTCTCCTGCACCCGACAAAACACTACTTTCTACTACCTGCACCACAGGTGTCAATATCCATACAATTTACCTATGCCCTCTACCTGGCTTTACACTATCCCCCCGGGCTTCGCGAATGGGTTCCACTTCCCCCCATTCACTCCTTCGCACCATGCATTCCACACCTTTTATTCCACACCAAGCATTCTCACACCAAATATTTGCACACCAAATGTCTTGCACACCATATATCTTCCACACCACTTATTTCCATACACCTCAACACAATTCCATTTACACTACAACACAATTCCCAATTCCTCAACCACACAGCATCATCTATCTACCTAGTTTCCCCTAAAATTCGTGCTTCCCTCGTCCTCCCTTTAAACTAAGCACACCCTTTTCTTTAACAACCACCTTAACTCTCTACGTCCCCTCTACAGATCAGGTGTCACTACTTAAATCTCATGTCCCTACTGTCTTCTAAATCCCTAACATTATCCTAGCCCTCCCTCGGCTGGCTTCGGTGTCCCATGGAGGCAACCATTGCTGGCCTCTCCATGGGCCGAACACTGCCATCCCCCTAAACTAATGCTCATGGGCCCCCCCGTGGGAGGAATGGTGACACTACCATTCGCCCACATGGGGTACACTATTGTCCTCTACCAGTCCTCTACACTATGAGCCCCTCCATGTGGAGGTTCGTTGTCGCAGCTCGGCCTCGAACGGCCGAGCGATCCATGCGGGTGGTTGGTCGCCTGTATGGGATGTCCATCCGGCATTTTCGATCCAAGGGGGGAGGGATCGATGGGCCCAGGTGCCGGGCTCCATCCCTGCGTGGGACCTTGCGGTCCCACGCGCGATGACCCAGCCGGCACCATCCGGGCACCGCACCCGATAGGATGCGTGGCTCCGAAAACTCCTACCTCCCCTTGAACCCAGCCGATCGGCCTTGCCGCCATACGGCACCAACCATACAGTGCGGGGGCCGGAGGCACGAATCGTGCACGCCGGTCCTTGTGAGACCGACGCAGCACCGATCCCCTCCGGTCCCTGCAGCACACAACCTACCGGGGGCTCGCGTGTGCTACTCGTCCCACTACGCGCTACCTCGGTCGGTGTCGATGCTTGAGCCTCGTCCTCACACCTTGCGACCCACTCCACTCTCGCACACCGAGGCACACACGCGCCCCTCACACACTCCGTTACTGCACACTCCGGTGCACACGCTTCCCACAAACACTCCAGTGTGCATTCTCCCTCACACTCCGCTATCGCACACTCTGGTGCACACTCTTTTTCACACTCGGCCATCGCACACTCCAGTGCACAATCCTCCGTTACACACTCGGCCATCGCACACTCCAGTGCACACTTTGCTTCTACACACTCAGGTACGCACTCTCTCACACTCCGTACCACCCTCACTCGTACACCGCACAATGGGCCCTTCGCGAATGCCTGGGTCTCGCCTCTCTCCCAAGCGCGCCGAGCACCCGTTCGCGCCAAACACATTCCCGCCTTTAGTGCTACTCACCTCGGGGCTCTCCTTCCCCGGCTTCTCCGCCAGCACCTGCAAACTTTTTATTTGGTCAGCAAGCACGTCATCACGATGTGAACACAGACCTTGTACATATTCCATCACCTCCTCCCGTGATTTGCTCCCCTTCTCTCCTTGTGTCTTTTTAATTCAAATTATTTCTTCTACCTCGACGATCATCGGCGCCCCCAAAATTTCCTCCTCCAACTCGACCTTCGCTGGCGCCCCCAAAATTTTCTTGTCCAATTTGACGATCGTCGGCTCGCTTGCGCCCAATGTCCTCCCCCATTTTTTATGTCCTTTCTCGACGCTGACCTCATTCTTTCCATGTCACACCTGGATTCTTTTATTTCGTCTCTCTGGGCATCCATTTTGTTTTCCAACCCTTCCATGTTACACGTGGATTCTTCCCTCTGGGCATCCATTTTTTCATTCATTCTATCGAGGCTCGCCGTGAGTTGTGCCATAAATAGGTTCATATCTATTGGCACCGCGGCTCGGCTCTCGCCACCACATGCGAGGCGCCGCCATTTTCTTCACCTACTGTCGCACCCTCTTCTGCTTCCTCCACTACCAACTGTTCCTGCCGGCCATTAGTTCCTCTTCTATTACTCCCACCAGCATTTGACCGTCTTTGCCAGGCATTGTACGAATATACATTTGCTTATAAAACTAAATTTCGTCCGCTCATAATTTCGAGCACGTGAAGTGCACTCTAGGTCCAATGATCCCACTCCTGGGCACCAATTTGTTGGTGTCCAATTTTTTTGGTCATATCCCACTTTTTGTCAGATTTTCAAATCCCACTGCTGACACCAATTTGTTGCGGATCTCTCGAGCCCGTCGACGTACAGAGGGGGGTTAAACCCTTTTCCCCCTTCGAGCTTCGAGTCCACGAGGCCGAGTCGCCACTCCCGTAGCGAGCGTGAGGAAGGGTATCTGGTCGAGTCCCTACGTACCTTCAATACACACGCCGCCACGAGAACGGGGACTGGACCTCACACGGGTCACGCTAATCTGATACGCCGAGCGGTTTGCGTGTCATGTGACCCATGCCGTTAATTCCTATTGAACCCGATTTGAGCGGTTTTATTAGTGCGATGCTAGGCCAATGGTGTGAAATGACGTGCACGGTCAAATGGAAGGAAGAACACAGGTTTATTTACAATTATACAGTTGATCAGGGTGAAGATACACAGATCAGATACTGAGTCAATCTTACTTAATCCCCAGACAAGGGCCCACTCACTCACGCAGGGAAAAGAAGGAAGGACAAGTTTGCGCTCCAAACGAGCCTTGGCGCCATTCACTCCGGACAGCTAGCCTTCGTGTCCCTCGGATGTTCGCGGCACGTGTGCAGGGAGCTCGTTGGCATCTTGGCCCCGGGATGGATCATCTTCGCAAGCGCGATTAACAGCCGCAGAGTGCAGGGCACAGGGAGAGTTCGTGCACAGAGAGAGAGCTATAACAAGCAACCAACTGACTTCACTCACGCGGGGTCACTCAACCACAATGTCTCTTACTGGGTGACTCAGGCACTGAGACTCACTCCGACTGGCGCGGGGGTACTCTCTGTATCACTGCGTGATTCGTAGACTCGTGACTCACTGGGGCACTCTCTCTCTGACTGACTGGGGCGGGGGGCCTGGGGCAGGGTGTTATAGCCCCGCCCCAGAGTCATACCCAGAAGCTCCGATTAGCTGCTTGCCGCTTACTGGCCACTCCCCTCCAGCTCCTCCCTTGGGCCTTCCAGACTTGTTTCAGGCTTAGCACGTGGCATTCTAGCCCAATCAAGGCCTATACTTACTGGCCTGCTCAACGCACACTAACACAGGAAAGGAGACTACGCTTACATTTAATAAGAAATAACTGAACTAAATCGAGGCTACATGTTGTGGTGCAACTAGCTATGAGGGGGGTCATTCTTTTTCGCTATAACCGCAACAATATATATACATATATATATATATATATATATATATATATATATATATATATATATATATATATATATACAGACTTGGCATTTAATATGGAATATTTTTTTTGTGGGGGTGAACTTACTTTTCAAGATGACTTCGAACCAAAAATTCATTGGAATTATGTTGAAATTATTCTAGATTTTGTTAATGTGACCTTTAAAAGAAACAAAAACCACATTTGACATTTCGAAGCAAATAAATTGATCCTTGAAAGTGATGTAAACTGATATCGAACTCAATTCACAGACAGTACTGTGTTAAACTTCTGTACGTTTTCCAGAAGTATCTCTTTATTTTGCACATTAGCCAAAAAAAAATTCAACAAAAACAAAAGCTAAATTATGACTGGGATTACGGACAGTAAAATTACAGTTCAGTACTTCGTGTAACCCCCACGAGCATTCAGGAGAGCACGTACACTTCGAGGCATGCTCTTCACGAGATTTGCCAAGGTTTGGACAGGAATCGCTTGCCATGCAGTGACAATAGCCTGCTGCAATTCACGCACAGAGGCAGGCTGCTGGTCCAAGTTGTCGATTTGACGCATTAATTCTGCCCAGAAGTTCTCTATCGGATTCATATCCGGCGACATGGCAGGCCACTCCATATGCTCTACTCCACGTTCAGTAAGAAAGTGTTGGATCATGCGAGCATGACGAGGCCGTGCATTGTCATCTTGGAAGACAAAGTTTCCTTGAAAGGCTGCATGAACAAATGGAAGCAATGTTACTTCCAGAATGACCCTGTACTTGAACTGGTTCAGGTTTCCATTCAGAACAACCAGGTCAGTTTTGCCCCCTGCATGAAAAGCAGCCCAAACGGTCACCCCACCACCTCCAGCTTGGACTCTTGGCACTATACAATCTTCGTTGTGGGCTTCATGCACTTGTCTGCACACTCGGACGCGGCCATCTTGACGATAGACCAGAAATCTAGACTCGTCACTGAAGGTCACGTGATTCCAGTGTCCTGGCTGCCATTGACGGTGCTCTCTGGCCCACTGCGATCGGCGCTGGCTGTGTTGTCTGGTCAGGCCTGGCTTTCTCAGGGGATGCCTGACACAATATCCTGCTTGAATCAGTCGTTGGTTGACTAGCCTTCTGGATATAAGCACATTTGTCAATTGCTGCCACTCAGCCCTAAGCCGATTAGCTGACTTAGTACGGCCATTGCAGACTAACCGGTGCAGCTGGCGATCATCTCTCCTTGTAGTTCTGCGTGGACGTCCTGGCCTCGGTATTGGAGTAGGGACACCCCTCTGAGCATTTCGTTTCAGGATCTTTGACACCTGACCTTGAGTGATGCCATACTGTCGAGCAATAGCACGCTGTTTCATGCCAGAATTTCGTAAAGCCACCACTCCCTGACAAACAGCATTGTCAAGTTGACGGACCATCCCCAGAGGAAGCGGCAATAACTTTTGTAGACGTGCAGCAGTTGTTTTCCACTAATACAGAACGCAACAACCCTTATATACCCGATTGTGAAGCCAATCGTCAAATGAACCTGTCCTTACATTTTGTCACGCCACCTGTGATATAATCCTGTTATTGACTTCTTGCTGCGAAAGACAATCAGTGACATGGTTCTTTCAACAAAGACATGACCGAAGGGTAAAATAAACTCACCAGATTGATATACTGAGTTCAGAAAGTAAACCCAATTCAAGAAAAAATATATATTCCATATTAAATGCCAAGTCTGTATATAAAAAAAATATATATATACAAGTAAAGATACATTCAAAGTACACCGCCCACATGCGAAATAATTAAATATCCTACAGCGCGGCATTGCCGTGGCGCCTCTGGCGCCCGGCAATACCGCAGTGCAGCTCATTGAGGCTGCATTGGGAGGGAGAGGTGTACACTAATTCATTGATTAATTGTATAATTAAAATCAAAAATATCCTTGATAGCCACATCACTTGGTCACTGTCATGTCCAAATATTAGCTTCCCAGCTCAAAAGGTGCCTGAGATATTGGCCAAATAAGAAAGAAAATAAATAAATAATTAATAATGAAACTAAATAAATAATAATCATTAAAAAATTAAATTATTTATCAATTCGGTCACAGAACACATAAACCACCACCATTTCATCAGAATCTGTAACTGAAAAAAGATTTTTTTTTTTAGTAATTAATCGAATAATTAAATAATTAATCGATACATTGATTAATTGATTAATCAATAAATCAAAAATATCCTTGATAGCCACATCACTTGGTCACTCATGTCCAAATATTAGCTTCTGAGCTCAAAAGGTGCCTGAGATATTGGCCAAATGAGAAAGAAGACAAATAAATGATTAATAATGAAAATAAATAAATAATAATCATAAAAAAATTAAATTATTAATCAATTCGGTCAGACAACACATAAACCACCACCATTTCATCAGAATCTGTGACAAAAAAAAAAAAAATTTGGTCATTAATCAAATAATTAAATAATTAATCGATTAATTGATCAATAGATTAATTAATAAATCAAAAATAGCCTTTGCAGCCAAATCACCTGGTCATTGGCATGTCCAAATATCAGCTTCCTAACTCAAAAGGTGCCTGAGTTAATAGTCAGAAGAGAAATGAAATTTAATTAATTAAATAAGTACTTAATTAATCGCTAATAATTAAATAACTCATCAATTAATTGATTAATCAAAAAACAAAAAATACCGTTTTTGACAAAGGACCTGCTCACTATTGTGCCGAAATTTCAGCTTCCTAGCTCAAAGGATGGCTGAGATATCGTCCGGACAAACAAACAAACAAACAACCAAGAAAACAAACAAGTACACATACATTCAAAGTACACCGCCCCATGCCAAATAATTAAATATGCTGCAGCGCAGCATTGCCGGGGCGCCTCCGGCGCCCGGCAATACCGCAGTGCAGCTCATTGAGGCTGCATTGGGAGGGAGAGGTGTACACTAATTGATTGATTAATTGTATAATTAAAATCAATAAAAGATTATCACAAAATATTTTCATAATCAATTAGCTAATCGCATAACTAAACCACTTGTGCTTCATCCGAAGATGTATCTTTTAGAAATTTAATTAAATAAGTCATTTATAAAAAATTAAATGATTAATTGATTACTCAATAAATAATTAATCGATTAATCAATAAATAATTAATAGATGAAATGATTAATCAATAAATCAAAAATATCCTTGATAGCCACATCACTTGGTCACTCATGTCCAAATATTAGCTTCCCAGCTCAAAAGGTGCCTGAGATATTGGCCAAATGAGAAAGAAAATAAATAAATGATTAATAATGAAAATAAATAAATAATAATCATAAAAAAATTAAATTATTAATCAATTTGGTCAGAGAACACATAAACTACCACTATTTCATCAGAATCTGTAACTTAAAAAAAAAAAAAAATTTTTGTCATTAATCAAATAATTAAATAATTAATCGATTAATTGATTAATTAATCAATCAAAAATATCCTTTGCAGCCAAATCACCTGGTCATTGGCATGTCCAAATATCAGCTTCCTCACTCAAAAGGTGCCTGGGTTAATGGTCAGAAGAGAAAGGAAATTTGATTAATTAAATAAGTACTTAATTAATCGCTAATAATTAAATAACTCCTCAATTTATTGATTAATCAAAAAAAAAAATACCGTTTTTGTCAAAGGACTTGCTCACTACTGTGCCGAAATTTCAGCTTCCTAGCTCAAAGGATGGCTGAGATATCGCCCGGACAAACAAGAAAGAAAACAAGAAAGAAAACAAGAAAGAAAACAAGAAAACAAGAAAGAAACCAGAGTGAAAACTGAGTACTCTCTTTCAGCGTGCGTCACTGCCGAGCCCCCTTTGGTGCCCGGCAATGATGATTTGCATTGCCTGGAGATGGCATAGGAAAGGAGCGGTGTACAATATATATATATATATATATATATATATATATATATATATATATATATGTATATATATATATATATATATATATATATATATATATATATATATATATATATATATATACATACATGTTGGAACCCATCTGTTCCCATCGGCCGATGGGTCTGACCCATCTGTGGATGCACGAGAAATGACAATGCAGACCCATCGGCCGATGGGTCTGCGCCATCTGCGGATGTGTTGTTCACCTTGAAGGAATGTGTTGACAGAATGGTGCTCTTCAATCAGGTACACAGTCATTGGAATTACATGTGGTAGGAATTTAACAGAGATGATTTTTAACACAAACAATACAATACGTTAAACAGAATTTACGGATACAATACGGATACAATTACGGATACAATTACGGATACAATTTACGGATTACGGATACAATACGTTAAACAGAATTTAACAGAGATTAATTATGATGCATACATATTCCTTCAAGGTGAACAACACATCCGCAGATGGCGCAGACCCATCGGCCGATGGGTCTGCATTGTCATTTCTCGTGCATCCACAGATGGGTCAGACCCATCGGCCGATGGGACCGATCCACAGATGGGTTCCAACATATATATATATACATATATATATGTATATATATATATATATATATGTATGTATGTATGTATGTATGTATGTATGTATGTATATATATATATATATATATATATATATATATATATATATATATATATATATATATATATATATATAGATATATATATATATGTATGTATGTATATATAAATATATATATATATATATATATATATATATATATATATATATATATATATATATATATATATATATATATATATGTAGCAGTTACCGGTAGCATGACACAATTACCCTGCACCGGCCGATGACGCAACCAGTGAGCGGTCACGTGTCCGGACTCGCCCGGGCGTGTTGAGACTTGCCTTTACCGGGCGAACGCTTGCCTTGCATACCTCGCCCCGTTGAGAGGTGTGGCTTATCTATTTGCATACCACGCCCCGCCTGAGAGGCGTGGCTTTTGTGTGTTGAGTTTCTGATATATATTGCCGCCCGTTCGATGGGCTGATTCAGTGCTTTGGAGTTCGTTTGAGTGAGCTGGGAATAAATAGCTCAGAGAAACCTAATTCCTGGCGTCGTCCATTTTGTCCGATTTTATCGTGCGAGCACAGCTCCCACAATTGGTGACACCTTTCTACGAACACGGCGATGGAGTCAGCTGTAGCTTTGAAGCTCCCAGGCTTTTGGGAATCTCACGCGGCCGTGTGGTTTGCTCAAGCGGGTTCTCAATTCGCCCTGCGGAAGATTACAGAGGATATGACCCCCTACCACCACGTGGTCTCCGCGCTCAACGCCTCCTCCGCTTCCCGGGTTCTGAGCTTCCTACAGCACCCGCCGGATGCCGACAAATACGGCGCGCTCAAAGACCTACTCCTCGGTGCATTTGGACTCACGGAGACCGAACGCGCATGACAACTACTCGACCTCCCAGAGCTGGGCGAGGCCCATCCATCCGAAAGCATGGACCACATGCTTGCTCTTCTCGGTGACCACAGCCCGGACTTCCTCTTCCGCGAGCTGTTCCTCCAGCGGCTATCCGGGCAGGTACGGTTAGCTTTGGCTAATTCGCCCATCACGGACCAGCGCACCCTGGCCAAGGAGGCCGATAAATTTTGCTCGGCCAGGCGACACGTCGGAGCGGCCGCCTGGGACCCTGGGCCGACCGAGGCAACGCCCGCGTCACGACCGGCGCCTCCCCCGGCCGAGTCAGCGCCACTGGCGGCAGCGGCCACCGCGACGCCCCGTCGACCGAACCTGACGCGACCGCCGGAGACTCCACCAGAGCGGACCATGTGCTATTACCACGCCAGGTTCGGGCAGAAGGCCAGAACGTGCCGCCCACCGTGCACTTTCGGCGGGTCGGGAAACGACCAGGCCGGCGCTCGCTGCCTGCCATGAGCGTCTGCCATTCAGGCAGCCTTCTGTTTATCACGGACACGGAGTCCGGGCGGCGTTTTTTGTGTGACACCGGCGCTCAGCTGAGCGTGATACCCGCCTCGGTGGAGGACAAACAGGCCACGCTTTGCGGCCCCGCTTTGGTCGCCGCAAACGGTTCCTCCATCCGCACCTTCGGTTCACGCAGCGTCGCATTCTGCTTCGGGGGCCAGCTCTTCAGGTGGGACTTCATCACGGCGAACGTGCCCATGGCCTTGCTGGTGCAGATTTTCTTTGCGGGCATGGGCTTTTGGTCGACGTCAAACGACGTCGGCTCATCAATGCGGAGACCTTCAGCTCGCTCGCTTGCTCATTGAGCGGCTCCGCTCTGACCAAGCTAGCCTGTGCGCTCCCGGCCGTGGACGATTTCACCCGCCTACTCGCCGAGTTTTCCGCCCTCACGCAGCCGACGTTTTCGGCCATCACAGTCAAGCACGGCGTCAAACACCACATCCCGACCACAGGTCCACCGGTCTACGCCAGGGTTTCGCCGCCTCGACCCGGCCAAACTCGCCGTAGTGAAGGCGGAATTCGACGCGCTGGAGCGATTGGGAATTGTGCAGCGCTCGAATAGCGCGTGGGCCTCACCCCTGCACATCGTGCCCAAACCGGGTGGCAGATGGCGACCATGCGGTGATTACCGCCACCTGAACGACGCCACCACCCCCGACCGGTACCCGATACCACACATACAGGACTTTTCCGCCCGTTTGGCGGGGCGGGTGATCTTCTCCAAGGTCGACCTCATTCGGGGCTACCACCAGGTACCTGTCCGGCCGGCCGACGTTCCGAAGACGGCTGTAATTACACCTTTTGGCCTCTTCGAGTTCCTCTGAATGCCGTTCGGCCTTAAGAACGCGGCCCAGGCCTTCCAGCGGCTGATGGACAGTGTGCTGCGCGATCTCACCTTTCTGTTCATCTACCTGGATGACATTCTCATCGCCAGCACTTCCCGGGTGGAGCACCTCGTCCACCTGCGCACGCTTATTGAGCACCTCGGCCAGCACGGCCTCATCATCAACCCGGCGAAATGCCAGTTTGGTGTAACGGCCGTTGACTTCCTGGGGCACCGCATCACGAAGCGCGGGGCCGTCCCGCTGCCTACCAAGGTGGAGGCAGTCACAAGTTTCCCGCGCCCTCGCTCCATCAAGGCCCTACAGGAATTTTTGGGGATGGTAAATTTCTACCACCGGTTCGTGCTTCGCGCCGCCCAACTCATGCGCCCCCTGTACGAAGCCCTCCGGGGCAAGCCGGCCAAGCACGACGTCGCCTGGACCACAGAGATGGACGCGGAGTTCACGGGCGCTAAGCTGGCCCTCGCCAATGCGACCATGCTGGCGCACCCGGCGCTTGACGCACCCATCGCCCTCACCACGGATGCTTCCGACTACACGGTGGGCGCCGTGCATGAACAGTGGTGAA
Source organism: Myxine glutinosa (assembly GCF_964187855.1). Taxonomy (NCBI): domain Eukaryota; kingdom Metazoa; phylum Chordata; class Myxini; order Myxiniformes; family Myxinidae; genus Myxine; species Myxine glutinosa. The sequence continues at coordinate 118,187,773 of NC_136266.1, read as the reverse complement.
CGGAGCTTGGCAACCGCTGGCCTTCTTCAGCCGGCAGCTTCGCCCTAATGAGCGCAAGTATAGCGCTTTCGACCGCGAGCTCCTCGGCCTTTACCTGGCTGTTCGCCACTTCCGCCATCTTTTGGAGGGCCGCCCGTTCACGGCGTTTGTGGACCACAAACCCCTGGTCTTCGCCATGGCCAAGGTTATGGAGCTGTGGTCGGCCCACCAGCAGTGCCACCTATCCGCCGTGTCCGAATTTACGACGGACATCCGGCACGTCACGGGCAAAACAACGCTGTGGCCGATTGCCTCTCCCGGTCCGGCGCGAACGCTGTCCACCTGGGTGTGGACTTCGCCCGCATAGCGGCCGACCAGACCGCCGACCCCATGGTGCAAGCCCTCCGGACAGCGGACACAGGCCTGCGGTTGGCCGACGTCCCCTTCGAGGACACAGGCACAGTTCTCCTGTGCGACGTCTCCCTGGGCCAACCTCGCCCCATCGTGCCCACCGGATGGCGGTGGCACATTTTTGACGGCCTTTCCCACCCGGGCCGGAAGGCAGCACAGAAGCTCATGGCAGCGAAATTCGTCTGGCACGGGCTCCGTAAAGACATCCGCGACTGGGCCAATGCCTGTGTTGCCTGCCAGCACGCGAAGGTCCACCGGCACACCCAGGCACCATTCGACGTGCCTGCGCGGCGCTTCAACCACGTCAATGTGGACCTGGTGGGACCCCTTCCCTCCTCGCGGGGCTTCACCCACCTCCTCACAATGGTGGACAGGACCACCAGGTGGCCGGTGGCTGTCCCGCTGGCATCAACAACATCCGCCGACATGGCGCAGGCCTTCATTGGCACCTGGATTGCCCGTTTCGGCGCCCCCTCGGACATCTCCTCCGATAGAGGCCCGCAATTCACCTCCGAGCTTTGGGGCACGGTCGCCCAGGCCTTGGGGGTCAAGCTTCACCGCACCATGGCCTACCACCCCCAAGCCAACGGCTTGTGCGAGCGGTTCCACTGCTCGATGAAGGCCGCACTCAGGGCCAGCCTCCAGGACGACGGTTGGGCCGACAGGCTCCCGTGGGTCCTATTGGGCCTCCAAACGGCCCCTAAAGAGGACCTCCAGGCTTCCACCGCCGAGCTGGTCTATGGCCAGCCACTGCGCGTGCCAGGCGAATTCATCCCTGATGCCACCGGCCCCTGGTCCGCGGCTCGCCAACACTCGGTCCTCCAGGAGGCCGCCAGGAGATTTGCCCCCATGCCCACGTCCCACCACGGCTGCCCCCAACCCCATGTCCCCCCAGCACTTCGCACTGCGGAGTACGTTTTTATCCGGCACGACACACACCGGGGACCGCTCCGGCCTCCGTACGATGGACCTTTCCGGGTCCTGAAGAGGGACGACAAGTCATTCACCATCGACATCGGCGGCAAGGCGGACTGCATCTCCGTGGACCGCCTCAAGCCGGCCCATTTGGACCTCGACCAACCTCCACGGTTGGCCCTTCCTCCACATCAGGGCCATCCCCCATCAACCAGGCCCCCCGCCCGACCATCCACCGCCCCGCCACCTACCACCCCCACACGAATCGTCATGGGTCGTTTCGGCCGGGTCATCAAGACCCCCCTCAAACTGACTCTCCCGGTGCATGTTAATTCTGGGGGGGGGCGCGTGTAGCGGTTACCGGTAGCATGACACAATTACCCTGCACCGGCCGATGACGCACCCGGCGAGCGGTCACGTGTCCGGACTCGCCCGGGCGTGTTGAGACCTGCCTTTACCGAGCGAACGCTTGCCTTGCATACCACGCACCGTTGAGAGGCGTGGCTTATCTATTTGCATACCATGCCCCGCCTGAGAGGCGTGGCTTTTGTGTGTTGAGTTTCTGATATATATATTGCCGCCCGTTCGATGGGCTGATTCAGTGCTTTGGAGTTCGTTTGAGTGAGCTGGGAATAAATAGCTCAGAGAAACCTAATTCCTGGCGTCGTCCATTTTGTCCGATTTTATCGTGCGAGCACAGCTCCCACATATATATATATATATATATATATATATATATATATATATATATATATATATATATATATATATATATATATATATATATAAATATATATATATATATATATATATATATATATATATATATACATTTATAAACAGGAATCAAATTCCTGCGAGGGGCTAAGTGTGAAAAAATTCTGACTCAATGCGGGACTCGAACCACGGACCTCCATTGATAACGCGTCAACAGCCCACTGTGCTATTGAGCCAGCCGCAATCTCCTCAGAACTTTTCCATACTTAACACTGCGAGCTTTATCATGGCTGATGTCTTACGTGCCTGCTCGGCAGACCCCGAATGTTAGCGTAAGTATATGCATGTGTATGTATGTGTGAAGACATGTATTGTAATAATATGTATGCACTACATGACCAAAGGTACGCTACATGTATGCACTACATGACTAAAGGTACGCTACAGGGTATGCTACATGTATGCATACAATAATATGTATGCACTACATGTATGCACTACATGACCAAAGGTACGCGGACACTCCTAATTAGTGGATTCGGCTGTTTCAGCCACACCTATTGCTGACAGGTATATATAATCAAGTACACAGCCATGCAATCTCCATGGACAAACATTGGCAGTTGAATGGGCCATACTAAAGAGCTCATTGACTTTCTAGTGGCACCGTCATAGGATGCCACCTTTCCAACAAGTCAGTTCGTCAAATTTCTGCCCTGCTGGAGCTGCCCTGGTCAACTGTAAGTGCTGTTATTGTGAAGTGGAAACGTCTAGGAGCAAGAATAGCTCAGCCGCATAGTGGTAGGACACATAAGCTCACAGAACGGGATTGCCGAATGCTGAAGTACGTAGCGCGTAAAAAATCATCTGTCCCCGGTGGCAACACTAAAGCATTCTGGCATTTCACTGGCATTTCTGGCATTTCTGGCATTTCACTCAGGCCAACTGGCACGGTCTTCAAGCAGCCATCAATCATCTGGACTGGTCTCCCATATCTACCGCCTCTGACATCAACTCATCCTGGGAATTCTTCCAAAGTAAATTGCTCTCTCTCATGCACAGATTTATCCCATCTCGTCTTCAGTTGTCATACCCTTCCTCCCATCCATGGTACACGGAATCTTGTGGTGAGGCTATTGCCCAGAAACAACTTGCTTTCGTCTCCTGGAAAGCAAATCCAACGGAAGGAAATCTCATTTCCTTTCACAAAGCCCGAAACAAGTGTGTGTCCACCCTCAGGAGAGCCAGGAAACAATATCTCTCCGTTCTCAGGACAGAACTCTCTTATCTGTCTCCCTCTTCCAAATCCTGGTGGCGTCTGGTCAAACCTGTTTCTGGTGTTTGTTCCCCCTCCATCCCCTCCCTCACCTCAAACGGCCACACAGCTGATTCCGCACGTGAAAAAGCTGAATGCCTCAACTCTGTGTTTGCCTCTAAATCTTGTGTCCCAAACCCATCCCTCTCTGTACCCACCGTACCCAGTCGTACCCAGCTGCTCCTGGACTCTGTGTCCTTTCCTCCTGACAAGGTGGAAAAGTTTCTGTCAACCCTCGACTCTGATTCTGCAACTGGACCTGACGGCATCAGCCCACGGGTCCTAAAATCCTGTTCTTCCGCTCTTTCACTCCCTCTCTCTGTTCTCTTCACCCTCTCTTTTGCTCAAGGTCATCTGCCATCTGCTTGGAAATCTGCCAACATCACCGCTTTGCACAAAAAAGGTGCAAAAACAGATCCCAGCAACTACAGACCAATCAGCCTTCTCCCAATTATCAGCAAAGTCATGGAATCCATCATTGCTTCAGATATGAAATCTTTCCTCTTCTCCAATGGCTTGATCTCTGATCATCAATTTGGTTTCAGACCTGGTCACTCTACTCTGGACATGCTGCTTCTGCTTTCTCAACAATGGATGGAGGTCCTCAATGCCAAACAGGAAATTAGAGCTGTCTCCCTTGACATATCATGTGCCTTCGATACGGTCTGGCACCCCGCTCTGCTCACCAAACTCTCCTCTTTTGGTATCCATGGAAATCTCCACGCATGGCTGGCGGACTTCCTCTCTAGTCGTAGTCAACGTGTGGCCCTGAATGGGTTTCTCTCATCTCCTCTTCCTGTTCAGGCTGGAGTTCCCCAAGGCAGTGTTCTGGGCCCTGTGCTTTTTCTGGTCTTCATCAATGATCTCTCTGACTCTCTTGAAAATCCTCTCTATCTCTTTGCTGATGACTCTACTCTCTGTCGCTCCATTCTTCATCCCTCAAATCGGCAGTCTGCAGCCTCCTCACTCTCTGCAGACCTGGACAAAATCACAGACTGGGCATACAAGTGGAACATGTCTTTCAATCCTGACAAATCTCACACTCTCACTATGTCTCTCCGAAAAGATCGACTGGACAACCCTCCCAGCCACTTTCTGAATAATCCTCTCCAAGAAGTTCTGTCACTCAAGCTTTTGGGTCTCACTATTTGCCATGATCTTTCCTGGGAAAACCACATTTCAAATCTGGCCTCCAAAGCCAGTCGCCGACTGGGCATCCTCCGTCGTGCGAAGTCCTTCCTTGGCACACCTGAGCTCCTCACCACATACAAGTAGTCCGTGGGCTGAGTAAGGTTTACATGCACCCGCCCCCCCCCCCCCCCACAACTTAACTTCCCGGGTATGTCCATGTACCCCCTACCATAGGGGTTAGGAAAAACCATGTTAACAGAAAAAAAACTCATTTCCAAGGTACCTCCCATGCATATTTTGATGTTACCCCCCCTGTGTCAGTGATTTCCTAAAATTAGGGGTAGGTGAAATTCAAATGGCCATAACGTTTTACCTCGTCATCCTATGGTTGCATATGACCCCTCAAAATGTTTGTCCTGGGACACTCTTTACAATGATATGTGTTATATGCAAATGAGGTCACTAATGAGGTCACCAGAGGTCAAACTATGAGGGAATGAGTTTTTTTCTGTTAACATGGTTTTTCCTAACCCCTTGGGTGGGGGGTACATGGACATACCCGGGAAGTTAAGTTGTGGGGGGGGGGTGCATGTAAACCCTACTCAGCCCACGGACTAAAGGCTTTCATCCGCAGCTCAATGGAATACTGCTCTCCCCTCTGGGCTGGTGCACCTGCCTCACACCTAGCTCGTCTTCACGCTGTTGAAACCAAAGCATTCAGAATCATTGGAATCTCCCGCGATGAAGCTAACTCCAAGGGCCTCTCACTCACTCACCACAGGCAGGTTGGTGGTCTTTCCATCTTCTACCGACTCCTCTCTGGCCTTGCCCCCCCAGCTCTCTCTGGGCTCCGTCCAGCAAATATTCCTACAGGTCGCACAAGATCTGCCTGCAACCCTCTGCTGGTTAAACTGCCAAAATCAAGACTCTCTGCTCACCTTCACTCCTTCATTCCTCTTTTCTCCCGCCTCTGGAACAAACTCCCTCACTCTCTTCAATCCCACTCCACCCTCCAGGTCTTTAAAACAGCTGTTCACCACCATCTCTTATCTTCCCCCATCCAAAATATTGATCTTTTCTATCCCCGCTAATTTCACTCCAAATCCACTTTTTTGAAATACCAACTTCTGTCCTGGAAGTCCTTGGTGTCCTTGTGTTTGATACTTCTGCCACCCCCCTCCCCCCAAGCCCTCTCCCTCCCACACATCTCCCTGCTCTTAAATGTTGTGTGCCCTCAAGTGTTTGTGTGCTGCCCCTTCTCTTGTCTTCCGCTCCCTCTTTTTATATATTTTGTTTGCCTGGTTGATTTGTTTGTGAAATAAATGTCAGCTCTTTCACGAGCCTCGATTCAGTATACAAAAAACAAAAACAAACAAAAAAAAAACAAACTAAGTTCCAAACTGCCTCTGGAAGCAACATCAGCACAACAACTGTTCGACAGGAGCTTCATGAAATGGGTTTCCATGGCCGAGCAGCCGCACACAAGCCTAAGATCACCATGCGCAATGCCAGGCGTTGGCTGGAGTGGTGTAATGTAAATAATAATTTAATAAATAAGAAATTTAAATTTAAATAATAATTTAATTTAAATTAAATAACTTAATTAAATAAATAATTTAATTTTAGTAGGTAATGATGATTCACACTGCCTGTGAAACATCAGGATGACAGTTTATAACTGGGTCAGGATTCAAACCCAGGGTAGACAGCTAAAAGGCAAGTGTGCATACCGATAGAGTCTAGGCCATCACACAAACACACACACACACACACACACACACACACACACACACACACACACACACACACACACACACACACACACACACACGACGAAATGTCAGCTCAGAACAAGTTCTGAATTGGTCACAAAAACAGCAACCTTAAATGTTTGGCTTCCTTAATTGCCATTTCTGAATCATGACATATGAAAACCCATAACTGCTTATGTCCACCTGAGTCATGATTATCTTGGATTTACCAACTGTCCGACTCAGGAAATCCAGCTGCTTTTTCATCACAAAACGAACAAAGCTAATCGACCAAGTGTGTACAGTATATGTGTACACGTCTATTTTGGCACAATGGGCAAATTAACAAGAAAAACAACATTTCCTCTTGGGCATGCTGGGTCTGCGGGGATTATCCACTGGCACCAGACTATTCAGTGGACTATTTTGCAACAATGTTTTACAAATTAACGTCAAATATTTGTTTTACAAATGTCCAATCACTATCGTATAATGAAATGTTTGTTCAGGATTATTGGGAGATGATTGGTTCCATGGAATGGTTCAGAGAGGCTCTTGACAACTCCTACTAACGGAATGACTGAAGCAGTATGTCAAGCCAGGTCAAAGTCGAATTTGGTGTGGAGTCTGCTGGGCCAAGGTCAGATAACAACTCAGGTACAATGTTGACACCCAACTTGGCCTCATGTCAGATATCACATTAACCTCCTATCAGGATCACCTCCTCGGATCACCGCATTCACCCGATGTGTGACATCACGTCCTTGACCCAATCTCAGATCACCATCGATGCAAGGTGACCTAATATCAAATCGTCACACTGGCCCAATGTCAGGTGATCGCTAACGCGAAATCAAAGTACGGTTTGAGAGAGCAGCCATGGCAAAGGTACAAACACAACTACATTGAATCCATTACAAACACATTGAGAGTTCAGAATACAGAGATGTGAGATATGTGATCGCATAATATTCATTTTCAAGATAAACTTACACTCAGACTTCTCATTTACAGGGACGTTACAGCTTTTTTAAAGGAAGTGTGGGGAAGGGGGTTGTCCAAGGTACTCAGGGAAGAGACAAGGTCATTACAACAGGTAAGACAAACGAAAAATCAAATTCTCAGTATGCCTTACAAGAACCATACTAGCATAATTATAAAACTTTAAACAAACAAAGAAAAAAATACCTACTTTGGGGGACAACCCAAAAACCTGGTCCCCCTTTGAGTCCCCTCCCAACCCTTGTACCTCCTCAGACCTCAATTTTTCCAATGCCTTGAACAAACATTGGTACAATGCGGATGATGAAGGTTGTTGTGAAGTTTCATCAAAATTGTGTGTGTTGGTTCGGAGAAAAGAGCAAATACCTATTTTGGGGGGGGTCAAACCTGGTCCAACTTTGACCCCCCCCCCCCCCCCCCCGTATATTTCCAAAGGGGCAGATTTTTTTTATGCCGTGAACAAACTTTGGTACATCACGGGTGGTGAAAGTCGTGGTCAAGTTTCATCGGAATATTGTGTGTGTAGTTTCAGAGGAAAAAGCAAATTCCTTTGTTGGGGTGTCAAACCTGGATCCACTTTGACCCCCGGTAGACCCCCTTAGACCCCGATTATTTTAATGCCGTGAACAAACTTTAGTCACAACACAACAAGTATAATTTGTGCCAAGTTTGGTCACAATCCTTTCTACGGTTTCGGAGAAGAAATTTCAAGTGTTTACGGACAGACAGATGGACTGACGACGCGCTATCGCATAAACTCCCCTGAACTTCGTTCCAGGTGAGCTAAAAACTAGAACGGCAGTCGGTAGAGGAAACCTCCACCTGGTGAACAGTTTACGTTTTGTATCTCAGAGTAGACCAGAAAATCACAACACATAATCACATTTAATCATAATCAAGCACAGGAATCACCATATGTCCAGTCTTTCATACCCTGATCTACCCCTCGTTTTTGGCCATATGAATCAATGGTGAAGAATCACTTACAAATTAAACTAGCCGGATCCGGATCCGGATCTTCACCAAATTTAAATCGATTCTTCCTTGTCACACACACAACCTGTCCAACAAGTTTCATACAAATCCGTCCATAACCTTTTGAGATATCCTGCTATGTATCGTTTTTGGCCCGATCTCCCAATGGTGAAGAATCACTTAAAAAATTATATAATTCTCATATCCGAATCCATATTCAGATATTCTCCAAAATCGAATCGAATCGTTCTTGTCAGACACCCAACCGGTCCACCAAGTTTCGTCCAAATCCGTCCACAACCGTTTGAGGTATCTTGTTCACAAACGGACAGACAGACAAACAAAGAGACAGACAGGGGTGAAAACATAACCTCCATCCACCTTAGGTGGCGGAGGTAATAAAATTCTCAATAGGTCTTACAACACAAAATAAAACCTCAGTTTGTCTTACAACAGGTAAGACAAACAAAAAAATGAAATTCTCAGTATATTTTTCAACAGGTGGCACAAACAAAAAATTATAATTCACAGTAGGTCTTAAAACAGGTAACACAAACAAAAAATAAAATTATCTGTAAGTGTTTTTTGAGAAAAGTAATTTATTGCCACATGTCATGAGCTAAGGGTGAGGATGGATGGCGGTGGAGGTCAAATATAATATGATGATCAGGTACACTGTGAATATAAAACTAATTTCCCACGAATTCAATGTACTTTACGCTTTACCTGTTTGAGGTGGAAAGTAAGTAATGCTAGGACGATACTGCATCGGTAAAATGTAAATAAAAAGCTTCTTTTAAAATACCGTCCGTATTATCGTAGATTGTAAAATATTTCACGAGCTAATAAGAGATTTATCATGATGTGTGATACCTTTACAAATCGGTTTGCATTTCCAACTTTCATCCAAGGTGTGCTCCTTTCACCTGCACCTGAAACGTGTGCTGGCTCCGCAAACATGTTATTGATCAAACCCTATTTCTGTATATCTTTATCGACTACCCGAGGTCGCCCTAAACATATTGATCATCTTGTTTGGCACTAATCGCACACCTAAATATCTTAATTAACCTTGAGGGCCAGGCTTTCTCCGAGAGTGACAATTGCTCCAGGTGCTCGATCACATGCTGGTTCGTGACACGGACGCTCTCTGCTGGTTACCTGTTTCAATTGCAACGATCAACAAGGCATTGAGCGAGCTGTGCAATAGGACCTACCGTGAAATGGGGTGAATAGGGACACAAACTGAAAAAAAGTTCGGAAACTCCTTTCGCTGAAAATTGATAACCATACTGATTTGTTGATATTGGGTTGAAAGTGTTTTCTTGTTTTTTTTTTAAAGCAACTTATAGTCCCTATTAACCCTATATATGGGTTAAATAGGAATAAATAGGATTTTTATGGCTGTCCCTATTCACCCCGTTTTACGGGTGAATCGGGACAGTCACTAATACAAAAAATAAAGTCACTAATACAAAAAATAAGAAACAATCCTGAGTTTCCAACTTATTGCTAAATTGATAGCTCAGATGGATGCACATAATATGCACCCATAATATAAACCACGGTGCCAATGAAAAAAATATGGGATAAAAAGTTTCTCCAAACTGTCCCTGTTTCTTGATTATTATTTTTTTGTATTTAGTGACTGTCCCGATTCACCCGTAAAACGGGGTGAATAGGGACAGCCGTAAAAATCCTATTTATTCCTATTTAACCCATATATAGGGTTAATAAGGACTATAAGTTGCTTTTTAAAAAAACAAGAGAACACTTTAACCCAAATATCAACAAATCAGTATAGTTATCAATTTTCAGCGAAAAAAGTTTCCGAACTTTTTTTCAGTTTGTGTCCCAATTCGCCTTGCTGTCCCCATTCACCCCATTTCACGGTACCTCGAAAAGTCAAAAGACACATTACATATATTATATTATCTAGAATCATTGATGAATGGCTCCAATCTGACTTGTTATAACCCCCTTAGCTGCACACAATGATTATTAATGGATTTACTCAACAATTGAACGTTTGCAGGGATGCAGAGTTCATCGATTCACCTGGGGATCCAGCAAGTACAATGCGGAAGATCTTCGAGTGATGTCGGGTGAACCCGAGGTGTTATCGACAAAAGTCCAGATGATCTTCAGCCCTTTGTTGCCACACCTCCAGCCTCTCAGGGAAACACCTCATGATAAATGAGAGATCTTTGTGAGAACCCACTTTCACATTGACATCGTGCTTGGTGAAGAACCATTCAGCGGCCGTTTTTCATGAGAGTCTACATCACAGATCCATCCACATCTTCTCTGAACTTTAACCTGAGATGTTTGCAATGTACAAATCTACAACAGCCACTATGTTAGAAAAAGTCTGTTCATGTTATTTGAGTTGAAGCGTTGTTTTCCTGATAGACAATGCATACGGGTTTTTTTGTTTGTTTGTTTTTTGTATACAAGAACGTGGCTCGTGTAAGAGCTAACATTAAGCACAAAAAACATAACCGGACACATAAAACATATAATAAAGGGAGAGGGAGAACACAAAACATATAATAAAGGGAGCGGGAGAACATAAAATATATAATAAAAGGAGCGGGAGACAAGAGGGGGAGAGAGAGGGAAGCACACAAGTACAACAACGGTGGAGAACAGGGACATCGGGAGATCTCTGGAAGGGAAAGGGCTTGGGGTCGGGGAAATGGAAGAAGGGGGGGGGTGGGTGAGAGAGGTATAAAACACATGGACACTGCGATGACTTCCAGGAAAGAAGTCTGTATTTCAAAAAAGTGGATCTGGGGTGAATTAGCGGGGGTAGAAAAGATTAAGGTTTTGGATGAGGGAAGATAAGGGATGGTGGTGAACAGCTGTTTGAAAGACCTGAAGGGAGGAGTGGGATTGAAGAGAGTGATGGAGTTTGTTCCAGAGGCGGGGGGGAAAGTGGAATGAAAGACTTAAGGTGAGCAGAAAGTCTTGATTTTGTCAATTTCACCTGAAGAGGGTTGCTGACAGATCTTGTGCGACCTGAAGGAATATTTGGGGGACAGAGCACAGACAGAGCTGGGGGAGAAAGGCCGGAGAGGAGTCGGTAGAAGACAGAAAGACGACCTAGCTGCCTGCGGTGAGAGAGAGAAAGGCCCTCAGAATCAGCTTCATTGAGGGAGATTCCAATGATTCTGAAAGCTTTGGTTTCAACCGCGTGGAGCCGAGCAAGGTCTGAGGCAGGAGAAGGGAGAGCAGTACTCCATCAAGCTGTGGATGAAAGCTGTGTATGTGGTGAGGAGCTCAGGTGTGCCAAGGAAGGATTTCGCACGATGGAGGATGCCACTGGCATTGGAGGTCAGCTTCATAAATCATGACAGATAGTGAGACCCAAAAGCTTGAGTGACATAACTTCTTGGAGAGGATTGTTGAGAAAGTAGATGGGAGGATTATCCAGACGGTTTTGCAAATGGAAAATGTTAACTTACCCCATGGATATCTCATCCGCAACGTGAACCACAAGACACTCGCGGCGAAAATTCACACGAGTGAAGGATTATTTGGATCGATAATTCACTAAGTCATTAATCGAAAAAATTAAATAATTAATTGATTAATCAATAAATCAAAAATAACCTTTTATAGCCACATCACTTGGTCACTGTCATGTCCAAATATCAGCTTCCTAGCTCAAAAGGTGCCTGAGCTAATGCCCAGATGAGAAAGGAAATAAACAAGTACAGATACATTCAAAGTACACCGCCCCCATGCCACCTCCGGCGCCTGGCAATACCGCAGTGCAGCTCATATAGACTGCATTGGGAGGGAGAGGTGTACAATAAGTACTTAATTAATCAATAATAATTAAGTAACAAATCAATTAATTGATTAATCAAAAAACAAAAAATACGGTTTTTGCCAAAGCAGTTGCTCACTATTTTCCCGAAAATTCAGCTTCCGAGCTCAAGGGATGGCTGACAACAGGAGTGAAAACTGAGTACTCCCTTTCAGCGCGCGTCATTGCCGGACCCCCTTCGGTGCCTGGCATTGACGTCATAAAAGGGAGTACTCAGTTTTCACTCAAGCGCCTGGGGATGGCATAGGAAAGGAGCGGTGTACATAAAGGATATTGTACATTATAATGACGAGTACAGAGAGAAAGAAGCTGGTGAAGGATAACCTCGTTCTTAACTCATTGCTATGTATGACAAAACATGTATCTTCCTACAGACTCCGCATTTCACAAGATGGACCTGGTTGATCTGGCATACTTGAACACCATTCACAGAGAGACTTCACGAGCATCCATATTATAAATTTTATGTTAAATGATAGTGGACTAACAGGATGGCCTAGACGCTAGAGATACCCACACTCGCATCTAAGCTGTCCACCCTGGGTTTGAATCCCGACCCAGATACAAACTGTCATACCGGTATTTCACAGGCCTCCATAGCTAACCACAGACTAGATAGGCATCCTCAATCACTCCACTATATTCCTTGGAAACATTAGAATGACTCATAGTCTACAATGCCTTTGTCAGTACCTCAATGGAATGCTGCTCTCCTCTCAGGGCTGGACACCTTGCTTTGCATATGTCTCTCTCCTGGATTTTGTAGAATCTAAAGATCTCAAAATTATTGGCATCTCTGCCGATGAGGCCGAAGCACAATGCCTGCTGATCTTACGTCACAGGCAGGATAGTGGTGTCTGTATTTTACCACCTCTTCTCAATTTTTTCTCCCTCTGCTCCTTCAGCATGACCATCTTATATATTTTGTTATGTATTACCTCCCCCGGCTTCCGGTCCCTCGGGCGAGTGAAGCGTACTTCGAGCTCTCCACGGCATCGAAGTTTAAGTGTTTTCCCATTCTTGTCTTTGTCAAATTTCCACTGGTTATTTTGCTGTGTACGTGTTATTGTGTGTTTCTGGTTGGTATTGGTTTGTAATTCGTACAAACTTGTGTGTAGTTAATCGTTTTCTGGGTCGTACCTCGTGCGCGGCCTGGTAACTTGGGGCTTCCCTCCCCCCGTCGGTGTTTTGTCGAATTGGGTTCTTTCCTTCGCTGTATTGCTTGTTTCTTTTATTTTATTTTCTCCCCCTCACCTCACCTCCCTAGACAAAGAATTCTATATTGATTCTTTCTCTCCCCCCGGACACGTGTTTGTTCGCTCTCCTCCTCGTCTCGACTTGTGCCCCGCCCCCTGTATCTCGTTTTTCTTCCGCCGCTGCTCCTTCTTTCTCAAATCCACGTTCTCGCTTGGAGACTTTTCCCGGATTGTTTTTCATGGTTTTTCATGGTTCTGGTTTGGATATTGTTGGAATATGTTTAAACCACAGCCGTGATGCTGACGCCGCCCCCCCCCCCCCCCGAATTTCCATGTTTTAAACGTTTCCCAGTGTGTACCCTGGTCAGAATAGGTACACCGTATCCCTGCGTGTCATAAGAGACGACTAAGAGGGTTGGCGTCAGGAAGGGCATCCGGCCATAAAAAAACATTGCCTCAAAAAGAGAACCATGACAATTACAAGTACATATGGGCAGGGTGCAGCCCGAAGTGGAGATCGGTTTCTGAGGTTTGGGACATGGAATGTAGGGACAATGACAGGGAGATCAGGAGAAGTGGTGGAAGTATTGGTCAGAAGAAGAGTGGACATATGTTGTGTGCAAGAGACGAGATGGAAGGGAAGTGGTGTGAGAATGGTGAAGGGTAGGCAGGGACAGAAATACAAGTTTGTGTGGCAAGGGTGCCCGGAGGGCGTGAATGGTGTTGGTGTCCTGTTTTCTGAGGAGTTTGTAGACAGTGTGGTGAGTGTGACTAGAGTGAGTGATAGGTTGATGATGGTGAAAATAATGATTGGAAAGCTCTTGGTGAACGTCATCTCGGGATATGCTCCGCAGGTTGGTCGAAGCAATGAAGAGAAGGACAAGTTCTGGTGTGCGATATAGAAGCTGATGGAAAACGTGAAAGATGAGGAAGTTGTTGTGGTGGGAGGAGACCTGAATGGACATGTGGGAAGGAGTATGGATAGTTTTGAGGGAGTTCATGGGGGTTACGGATATGGTGTGAGAAATGGAGAAGGTGAAAGGAAAGGGTGCTGATGGAGCTGATATGTTGATTTGTAATACTCAGTTCCAGAAAGAGGATAATAAGCTTGTTACATACACGTCAGGTGGGTCTACGACAACCGTTGACTACCTGATGGTGCGTAGGCGAGATAGGGGGCACCTCCGGGACACAAAGGTGATCCCGGGGGAGGAGGCTGTTTCACAGCACCACTTGGTTGTCTGCGACATAAGGGTGAAAGGTGCGAGGAGAGCGCGGCGGGTGAAGTACCAACCAAGAATGAAGGTGTGGAGGTTGAAAGAGGTGACAGTAAGGGAGGCATTAAAAGAGAGGCTGAGTAGGGTAGAGGATGATGTGGTTGAGCTTGAAAGTGGTTGGATGTCAATGAAAGCTAGTTTGTTGGGAGCCGTTGGTGAGGTATGTGGATGGACAAAATGACCACCGAGGCACTCGGAAACATGGTGGTGGGATGATGAAGTTGGAAAGAGGATTGACGAAAAGAGGAAGAAGTTCAAGGAGTGGCAGAAGGCGAAGGGTACGGGAGCAGAAACAGCAGAGCATGAAAGTTATAAGGCAGCCAGGAAGGCTGCAAAGAAAGAGGTAGCAAAGGCGCAGGAGGCATGTATGAAAATGTTCGGAGAACGCTTGGAATCGGAAGAGGTTCAGAAAGCAGTATTCAGGATTGCAAAGCACATAGCGAAAGAGAGGTGTGATGTGATGGGGGTGAGTTGCTTGAAGGATGAAGTGGGACAAATCGTTGTCGACCCAGATGGAATTAAAGGAAGATGGAAAAGATATATGGAAATGCTGTTGAATACAGAGAATGAATGGGATGACAACATAGAGAGTAACCCAGTTTTAGGACCGGCAGAGAAGATAACTGAGAAGGAAGTTGAGGAAGCGATAAAAGCAAAGAAGAGTGGAAAAGCGGGAGGGCCGACGGGAGTTGTGGGAGATATGTTGAAGGCAGCAGGAAGTTGGGGTGTGAAGAGAATGACAGAGATCTGTAATCTGGTGGTGAAAGAAGGCCGCATTCCAGTGGTTTGGGAACTGAGTACCCTCGTCCCTCTATACAAGGGGAAAGGTGACCCTCTGGAGTGTGGCTCGTACCGAGCGATAAAGTTATTGGAGCATGGAATGAAGGTATTGGAAAGGGTGTTGGAGAGGAGGATAAGGAAGAAAGTGAAGATCGACGAAATGCAGTTTGGATTTATGCCAGGAAGAGGAACGACAGATGCGCTTTTCATTGTGAGGCAGTTCCAGGAGAAGTACATGGAGAAGAGGAAGAAGTTGATTTTTGGGTTTGTTGATCTGGAGAAAGCATTCGATAGGGTCCCACGCAAAGTATTGACATGGGCATTGAGGAAGTTAGCAGTGGAGGAATGGTTGATCAGAGTAGTGATGGCAATGTACAAAAGAGCGCGCACAGCTGTAAGGATGAAGGACGGGAACAGTGGTGAGTTTGAGGTGAAGATGGGAGTGCATCAGGGGTCGGTACTATGTCCACTACTATTTGTAGCTGTGATGGAGGTGCTGGCTCAGAACGTAAAGGAGGGTTCACCGTGGGAGTTGTTGTATGCAGATGATCTGGTGTTGATTGCGGAAAGTATGGATGGACTGAAGGAAAAGCTGAACAAGTGGAAGGAATGTATGGAGACAAAAGGTCTGAAGGTGAATATCGGAAAGACGAAGGTGATGGCAAGTGGTAAAGCATGTGGTAAGGTGGAAAGAACTGGGAAGTGGCCGTGTGCTGTGTGCAGGAAGGGTGTCGGAGTGAACTCCTTTCAATGTACAATGTGCGCTGAGTGGGTTCATCAAAAATGTATTGGTCTGAGAGGGTCATTTACCAGTGTGGCAGCTACATTCAAATGTAAGGTGTGCACAGAGGGAGCTGCAGATGGAGGAAATGTTGAGTTGGATCTTGGAGACGGCGTGAAGCTGGAAGGTGTGAAAACATTTTGCTACCTCGGAGACATGCTGAATGAAGAAGGTGGATCAGACTCGGCAATGGTTGCTCGAGTGAGATGTGCATGGAAGCAGTTTCGGGAACTGAGTGGCGTGCTGATGAGGAGGAGAGTGTCGCTGAAGCTGAAGGGAAAGGTGTATGCTGCATGTGTGAGAAGTGTTATGATTTATGGGAGCGAGACATGGGTAATGAATGTAGAGCAGCAACGAAGGCTGGAAAGGGTGGAAATGCGAATGGTTCGATGGATGTGTGGAGTATCGTTGAGAGAGAGGAAGACAAATGATGAATTGCGAAAGATGATGGGAATATTGCCTGTGATTGATGCTGTGAAGAGGAACAGGTTGAGATGGTTTGGTCATGTGTTGAGGAAGGATGAAAGTGACTGGTTGAGAAGAGTGATGGAAATGAATGTAGAAGGAAGTAGCGGACCGGGAAGACCGAGAATGACTTGGCTAAAGATGGTGGAGGAAGAAATGCGGGCAAGGGGGTTAACAAGGAGAGATGCAGAAAATAGGGCAAAATGGAGAAGATTGTCATGGGGACCGCAAGGCTAACCCCCGCTCTAGCAGGGAAAATGGCCTTTAAAATGCATGTTGTTGTTGTTGTATGTATTGCCTTCCCCAAAACCCCGGTTACGGTGCACCTCATAGTCTCGAGAGGGAATGCGGCAGAAAGATTTGTATTTTGGAGTGTTCTAAAAACCATGGTAAAACCATACCAATGCACTTGTAGCACAAAACAGGCAATTGTATTAATAACTCTCACATACACAATAATAACACTATTAAAGAAAGTACAATGAAAATGTCACTTGCATCAAATGAACAATACATATGATGGTACCATCATTCCTCAATGCTCTCAATGCAATAAGCTCACGAAACGACAAACGTGAGTGGAATGTAACATTCCCCAAACTCCGGGCATGGATCTCCACACTGGTTGAAGTCGTGCAGAACGACAAGAACAGGCAGGTATCGGCACGATGGCAAACGAGGAGTTACGAGGTGAGAGGTCGATATTTGAATTGAGCAGACATGTAAACCAACGGCAATCAACACGATGAGGTCGATATGGAAATTCCAACGACAAAACAAGATGAACCAAGCAGACAGCCTCTTCTTGTTCGAGGACAAAATGTGTGTAGGCCTGCAATGGAGGCGCTTGATTTCTCTCCATCAATACCTCACACTTGGTGATAAAACCTGAGACGCAGGTTTAATTGCACTCGCAATATATGACGATGTCGCAGACAATCCCTTTCCCGGGAAGCCTCAACTCATTCGTGACCAATATCAAAAAAAAGTCCACTCACAGGCTCGACATGATTCACGGCTGTATCTCTCTCCTGGCTGTCTTCACCTCCTCCTTCTCCTCCTTCCGGTTCTTTGCCGCGTTTTTCTTTTTCCTCCGCAAACATTTCTTTTTAACTTTTACTAAAGTCATCTCCATTTCACACAAAAATCTTAACAACAATATTACCTGAAACTAAAAATCCTACAAGTAAATAATCAAAGAACAAAGGCGGAAGTGACGAATCCGTAACACTCCCCACCTTCAAGGAAAAAAGTTTGAACACGGTGAAAACTTTCTTTCCATACAAAAAGTATCTTAAACAACCAAAAGTAATACTCACACCAAACTACTACAAATCAAAACGATGGCTGATCAAATCCCTTAAGCAACAAAAATTCCAAACAACTCACAGGAATCCTCAAGGTTAATTCACCTTGGATGAACCTCCTGCTGGAGATATTTCATCTTTACAGGGTTCATCCAGTAGAGGTGTTGTTTCACAGGAATGGCCTCCCCCACATCAATATCATGATATACCAGATTGGTACGACCAGGTGCATCTGTGAACAAATGTGCAAACTCAGATATTAGATGGGATAATTGTCCTTGTTGTTCCCTCATCAAATGACCTAATTTCTGGTCTAGGTTCCTGAACACTTCAGTGTTCGTCAATCTGGGGCAAGCCTGGTCATCAATGCTATTGAACTTCACACTGGCCTCAATCTCTGGATTATCTTGCACACCGACTACAGGTACGACAGGTGAGACAGGAGCCATTTTTTCCACAGGCTTCCTCTCATAATATTTCTTCAGTCGGTTAACGTTGCACAGCTGACGCTTTTTCCATCGGTCTGGAGTTGTCACCACATAATCTGTTTCATAAACCCTCCTTCCGATGACATAGGGACCAAAATACCGAGCCTGAAGCAGCTGACCTGCAACTGGAAGCAACACTAGCACTCGGTCCTCAGGACTGAAATTTCTTATCGGAGAAATCTTGTCCTGTCTTACTTTCATTTTGTCCTGTGCTGCTTTCAAGTTTCCTCTCGCTACTTCACAGGCCTTAGCCAATCTGTGCCTAACAGTTGTCACATACTCTGACCCAGTTGACTGTGACTCCTCTTGTAGCCACTGTTCCTACACCAGTTTCCACGGTCCTCGAACTGTGTGTCCAAACACGAGTTCAAAAGGACTGAATCCCAATGACTCCTGAACAGACTTCCTCATAGTAAAGAACAATAAGGGAATTTCCTCATCCCAATTCTTGTCACATTCAAAGCAGTAAGTTCTGATCATATTCTTTAATGTTTGGTGAAACCTTTCCAAGACCCCTTGGCTCTCGGGATGGTAATACTTGACCTCTCTTGCTTCACTCCCAACAGCTGTACCACTTGCTGAAAAAGCTTTGACATGAAGTTGGAACCCTGATCAGACTGGTTGACCTTAAGTAGGCCAACCAGGGTGAAAAGTTTAATCAAGGCCATCACAATAACTGTCGCAGTAATTTTCTTTAGAGGCACCGCCTCTGAGAACCTAGTGGAAGCACACGTGATGGTCAGCAGATACTGATGTCCAGCCTTAGTTTGAGGTAAAGGACCAACACAGTCAATAATGACCCGGCTGAATGGTTCTTGAAAAGCTGGAATAGGTTTTAAAGGCACTGAAGGGGTTTTCTGATTAGGTTTGCCCACCAGCTGACAAGAATGACAGGATTTATAGAAGGTGGCCACATCACATCGCAATCCTTTCAAGAAAAAATGTACCAGAATTCTTTCACCCATCTTGTTCACTCCAAGGTGTCCAGCCAAACGTGTCTCATGTGCCAAACTCAATATCTCCTTCCGGTACGGTTGTGGCACCACAATTTGGTAATGGACTTTCCACTCATCATTCGCTGGTACCTCCGGTGGTCTCCATTTTCTCATAATTATTTCCCCTTTCATGAAGGAACCAACAGGTTCCTTTATAGCCTCTTCCTCTGTAACGGCTTTACCAATCAAACTCCGGAGAACATAATCTCTGTGTTGATCTTCAACAAATATTTCGGACAAGCACCGTTTGTTCAGCCTTGTTCCCAGATGTCTCGGACGTACACTCATTTTATCCTTTGGTCCAGATGAAACCTTATTATTCGGTTTCTTGGTGTCACTCCCTTTACTGCCATGTCTCCCAGACCTTTCCTCCAATATCTCTATGAAACCCAAATCCACATCACCCTCCTTCTCATTCTGTTCAGAGCGCTTCCTATCCATAGCACGAGTCACTGCACATGATGGAAAGATACCCAGAATCTCCTGCTCTAACTGTACTGTGTTATTTTCCATACTGGGATTTTCAACCAACATTGGATTACCTGAAACATGACCACCAGCCAAATCGTTCCCGAAAATAAAAAAATTCCCTCCACAGGAAGAGTGGCTTGTAAACCTACGGTGACCAGTCCTGACACCAACTCAGACTTTAAATGGATCACATGAAGAGGAGCTTTAATGAACTCACCAACCCCTTTAAGAGGACACAAACCCCAGGTGCAGTTTTTTCCGACAATGGCAAAATGCCCTCGTGCATCAAAGATTGATCTGCTCCCGTGTCCCTCAATACCCTAACATGTCTCTGGTTAGTTAAATCCCCATCCAGTGACACAACCCCCTCAGAAATGAAAGGTTTGTAACCCTCTTGGACAAGGTCATTCTCTGATGCAGTAAGTTTGGCACGGGGACCTTCACAATTCTGTATCTCTCTCCTGGCCATCTTCTCCTCCTCCTTACGGTTCTTTGCCGCGTTTTTCTTTTTCCTCCACAAACATTTATTTTTACCTTTTACTAAAGTCATCTCCATTTCACACAAAAATCTTAACAATATTACCTGAAACTAAAAATCATACAAGTAAATAATCAACAACAAAGGCGAAAGTGACGAATCTGTAACAATTTCCCTATCTCTACCCATGATATTTGCTACCCAATTAACCAGACCTCACTCAACCCTTTTACACTGAGGTTACTATATTTCCTCCCCTCCTCTCTCTTATTTTCGTGGTCACCCATTCACTTGCTTAACACGTCCAACTCTAGCTCCAATATCAGTACATATGAGCAAAGGAGTTAGTCATTGAATGGGCTCAACATTAACGCTTATCCAATGCACGACTTTCAAAATGGTGTATGAATACTAAACGAGGCATTTTGCGCATGCGCTGTATGTGTGTTTACACTGATTCTGTTCGGCCCGCTGGGCACTTTTAACCTGCCGTTACAAGCACAAATCCTGTGATTCAAATCGAATTTTAAACATAATTTTCAGCATTTAAACGAAAGAGTGGCAATTTCAAGATGGTTAAACATAATTGCACCGTTCCTGAATGTAAATTGGATTCAGGGAAATACAGAAAGAGGAGAAATACCCGTGGATGTGAGGTGTCGGGTTCGTACCATTTCCTGTTGGTACATTCTCGCGTTGGCCATGTATATAATACACACACACACACACACGCACACACACGCTTCAACTTTTACCAATGTATGCAAAGATCTAATAGAATTTTCTTGTGTGCCCAGAACCAAACAAGCCATATATTTATAATAACCCTCCTAGCTCCTGTAGCCCAGCATTTAATAACCCAGCATTTAAACGAAACCTCCCAACATGAATAATAGTAAAGGTCATCATTTTAAACTTACCCTGTACATTCACATGCCCCAGATATGTCTTCCAATCAGTGTTCAGAAAAACCTAAGCCAGATACACAGTCCGTTCACTGGTAGGGATTTGTGTAGCACATGCCCTTCCACTCGGGCCTTGCAGCATGAGCAGCTGCCCGTAGGGTGAGTTGAGAAAGTTCTGCAGGTCTTTCCTTCTGCAGAGGCACAGCCCTTTCTCTACAAGACAGACAAAAACTTTTTATTTCGCCCTGAATTCGGGAGTTTCCTGGGGGGTTTTTGCACATGCGCACCAAACATTTTGAGGGCAGATTACGTCATTTCAAAAGTCGTGTATTGTTCAGAACAAGTGAAAAATTTCTTCAGACAGGTCAAAAATGTGTACCAGTCGCCAGTGGAGAAGTCAACAGTCCTGCTAAACACAGCATGTATTTTTATGCCAAAGGTTCTGTGACAAGCCAGTTAGCAGCCACAAAAAAGCCAGAAATCGCAGAGAAATAACATCAGTATTCAGTAATTTTAATTTCACTTGAACATGGAAAGTGAAAGCAGCCATCGTGAGCAAATATAAAATCTCGCCACAACCTCGAGCTTCGACATCTATAATCTTATTATAATTCACCAAATGTCTGTCTGTCTGTCTGTTCCCAGGTACCGCAAAAACGGCTGAACCAATCGCAACGAAATTTTGGGTGGGTAATCCTGGGATGCCCTTGAGTAAAATAGGCTATATTGCTTTCCCAAATTTTTCACAATTTTCCAATTTCCAATTTTTCCAATTTTCCAGTTTTTCCAAACACGATGGAATAATATTTACCAATATGAACAGTGATGTGGCTTTTATTGAAATTCTACAAATACTGTTTAGATTTTTATGATTTGCGTGTGATATGATTTAACGGATGTTTATATAAATCGTTTAAAATAAAAAAGCCTTCAATTTCTGATATTTTGCCTTTTCATTTGGGCCTCCCAATTGAAGCCCCACCCGTAGGGCGGGTACCGTTGCTAGTCTTACTATAATTCACCAAATGTCTGTCTGTCTGTTCGCAGGTACCGCAAAAACGGCTGAACTGATCGCAACGAAATTTTGGGTGGGTAATCCTGGGACCCCCTGGAGTAAAATAGGCTATATTGTTTTTCCAAAATTTTTCCATTTTCAAAATTTTCCAATTTCCAATTTTTCCAATTTTCCAATTTTCCAGTTTTTCCAAACATGATGGAATAATATTTACCGATTTGAATAGTGATGTGGCTTTTATTGAAATTCTACAAATACTGTTTAGATTTTGATGATTTGCATGTGATATGATTTAACGGATGTTTATATAAATCGTTTAAAATAAAAAAAGCCTTCAATTTCTGATATTTTGCCGTTTTATTTGGGCCTCCCAATTGAAGCCCCGCCCATAGGGCGGGTACCGTTGCTAGTTTTATATAATCAGAGCTATACATTTAAGATCAGATTCCAAATTTCTTAGAGTTGGTAGGCATAATTTTTACCATACCAAATATAATCAGCCATTTTTAGAGGGGCTTTTCTGCTGTTTGGCATACAAATGACTAGAGACCATCTCTGACAAATGACATGATGAATCTCTTGTGTATATCCATGGATGTTCCCAGCCGAAAAGCCTACGATGCAAATCCAGCCACGGGCAATGCGAACAAAGATCACTTCATTAAAAATTCTGGCCTGTTGGCGATCCAGCAGATGCAGATGGTCAGGATGAAGACGAGATCTTCAACTTCTTGATAAACGTGGACAAGAGTCACATCCTAACTTACCGACTATTCAGTAGCGAATGGATTTACTGCTACTACTTACACAACTACAGTCCGACATATTCGTGTGTGTGCTTTTGCCTTGTGACAATATTGCTACACATGGTACACTCCAACGTTACAGTTTGTTAATATACTTATCTCTGCTGTGGCTAAGCAATTTGTCGACTTAATAAAAACA
The DNA here is from genome assembly GCF_964187855.1 of Myxine glutinosa. NCBI lineage: Eukaryota > Metazoa > Chordata > Myxini > Myxiniformes > Myxinidae > Myxine > Myxine glutinosa. The sequence continues at coordinate 118,164,639 of NC_136266.1, read as the reverse complement.
TTTCTTTCATTTGTGAGCATTTCTAGCTGAGAAATTAGCATGATAACCTTAATGAATAAAGCGAGGCCGTGTGAACAGCAGAAATTAAGTTCGACTATCGTGTTCCCGAGTCGTCAAACTTTCAGACAAGTCATTCTGCGATTTGGACAAGTAGAATTTATCTCACACTCGCCCGAGGGACAACTAAGTTTGAAAGTCAATGACTACCCCTGATTGATGAATCATTTGCCATTTCAACACTATTACCATTGTACAAATGTATGCAGCAGGTTTGACCCGATGGTTCATATTTCTCACTGTGCCAAAAACTTTTTTCTGAGACTTGCAGTGACCGTGTGAATGTGAATATCTGTGTATATGTCTATGTGTGTACGTGTGTATGTGTGTATGTGACGTGTGTATGTGTGTGTGTGTGTGTGTGTGTGTATGTGTGTGTGTGTGTGTCTGTATATAAATATGTGTGTGAACATGTGTGTGTATGTGAATGTGTGTGTGTGTGTGTGTGTGTGTGTGTATATGTGAATATGTTTGTGTGTGTGTGTGTGAGTATGTGATTATGTGTGTTTGTGTGTGTGTGTGTGTGATTATGTGTGTGTGTGTGTGTGTGTGTGTGATTATGTGTGTGCATGTGATTATGTGTGTGTGTGTGTGTGTGTGTGTGTGTTGTGTGTGTGTGTATATGTGAATATGTTTGTATGTGTGTGTGTGAGTAGAGTATGTGATTATGTGTGTTTGTGTGTGTGTGTGTGTGTGTGTGTGTGTGTGATTATGTGTGTGTGTGTGTGTGTGTGTGTGTGATTATGTGTGTGCATGTGATTATGTGTGTGTGTGTGTGTTGTGTCGTTGGGTGTTGTGTCGTTGGGTGTTGTGTCGTTGGCTGTTGTGTCGTTGGGTGTTGTGTCGTTGGGTGTTGTGTCCATATGCGAGCCTCAGAAGGTGGAACGGAGCCCTCCCAGGTCTCAATGTATCCACATCTGTGTGTGTGTGTGTGTGTGTGTGTGTGTGTGTGTATTATCACGAGTAATATGTATGTGTGTCTGCAGTGCCTTCAGAAAGTATTCACACCCTTTTAATTTTTTCACATTTGTTGTGTTACAGCCTGAATTTAAAATGGATTAAAATGATATTTTTTGTCACTGATCTACACATAATACCTATAATGTCAAAGTGGAATTGCTTTTTGAGAAATTTTTACAAAATAATTAAAAATGAAATACAAAAATATCTAATTTACAAAAGTATTCAACCCTCTGATTCAATACTTTGTAGAAGCGCCTTTGGTATTGATTACAGCTTCGAGTCTTCTTGGGTATGTCTGTATCAGCTTTTCACATCTGGATTTGGAGAGTTTCTCCCATTCTTCCTTGCAGATTTTCTTAAGCTCTGTCGAGTTGGATAGGGAGCATCGGTGAACAGCAATCTTCCAGTCTTTCTGCAGATTCTCAATGCGATTTAAGTCCGGGCTTTGGATAGGCCACTCAAGGACTCTCTGACTCAAGTCAGAGAGATTGTTAATGAAGATTAGGAATAGGATGGGGTTTGGAACAATGCCTTGAGGCACTCAATTTCTGACAGTGAGATTAGGTTAAAGAGTTCCATCGAGAGCCGCACGTTGGCTCCAAGAGTGGAGGAAGTCAGTAATCCAAGATTGGAGTTGGCCTTGGATGCCATAGGCTGAGAGTTTGGAGAGCAAGGTGGGATGCCAGACTGTATCGAAGGCACGTGATATGTCAGGGGAGACAGCTCTGACTTCCTGTTTGGCATTAAGTACCTCCATCCATTGTTGAGACAGCAGAAACAGCATGTCCAACGTAGAGTGACCGGGTCTGAATCCAAACTAATGATATGAGATGTTTGCTGGTTGATTTACATAAACCTTGCCCTTAAGAAAGCCCCTCAAGAATAAATCGCACGGGGTGAACTCTGGCGAATGCAGGCATATTGGGCACCTCGTTCAACAGATCTCACCCCACGTGATTTCTTCTCTTGGAGCTTTCTTAAGGGCAAGGTTTACGCAACTCAATTAGTAAACATTCAATACTTGAACAGGCGGATTAAAGCAGCTTTTGTAGAAATTAGGGTCGGAATGTGACAGAAAATGGTCTTCGAGTATCATGAAAAATATTCACACATTGCTTGAAAATCATAGAAATCACGTCTAAATTCATAACTAATTTTGTACACTTCTGAATTCAATAATTATTTTCCCATAAAAACATTTACCATAAACAACCCAGACTACCGTTTACCATAAAAACTATATCCTGTAAATATATATTTGGTCGATTTTGTTTCTTAGCAACAGAAATACAGGGGTCCAAAACAGGAACATGAAGACGAATGCTTGAATGATTAAAACATGCCTGTGTTGTTCCCATTTCCATTCGTTAGAACAACGTTAAAAATCCATAACAACGGTACGTTAAATTCACAATCTCTTCCCGCTTTCTTCCCGTTGTTAACAACATTCCAGTCCTGTTCGTTAAGAACAAAGTTAAAGGTAAATACATGTTCAATTCACAATCTTGTGAGATTCCGTCATCTCGTGATTCCTCAGTAAAAATAGTGGATAAGTAACCAAAATGTTTTTTCGTAATGGAAACAATAATATGCAACCAGAACCCCTAGGACAAAGACCTTTGTGAGAAATTTGTATTATGTTGCCGAGCCAAGTGGTTTAAGAGGAAATCGTCGATAGACAGATAAATAAACAAGAAAGACTTCTTGCAGAACACGATATTTGCAAAATCCACCCTTCTCCAAAATAATAAGTTGCCATGGATACGTCAAACTGTCCATTTCATAAAGATTAAAATTTACGATCTTAATCGAAGCTCAGGTGAATCAGATTAAAATTGATGATTTATCAGACGAAAATTGATATTATAAATTTGACCTTGAGTTGACCTTTTGACCTCAAAACTAGTTGGTTTCCCAATTCACTGATGCACTTTGTAATTGATGTTAAATTATCAAGTTAATAGGATGAAAAGTGATGATTTTTCAGATGAAAATTGATGATTTGGAAGTTTGACTTTTATTTTTACTTTTTTGTATACAAGATCGAGGCTCGTGTAAGAGCTGACATTAAATCACATAAAAACAAACTGACACATAAAACATGATAAAGGGAGCGGGAGACAAGATGGGGAGAGAGAGAGGGAAGCACAAAAGTACAACAGCAGAGAACGGGGACATCGGGAGATCTGTGGGAGGGAGAGGGCTTGGGGGTAAGAGGCATGGGAAGTGGGTGGGAGAGGTATAAAACACATGGACACTGCGAGAACTTCCAGGAAAGAAGTCGGTATTTCAAAAAAGTGAATCGGGTGAATTAACAGGGGTAGAAAAGATCAAGGTTTTGGATGGGGGAAGATAGATGGTGGTGAACACCTGTTTTAAAGACCTGGAGGGAAGAGTGGGATTGAAGAGAGTGGGGGAGTTTGTTCCAGAGGCGGGGGGGAAAGAAGAATGAAGGAGTGAAGGTGAGTAGAGAGTCTTGATTTTGGCAGTTTCACCAGAAGAGGGTTGCTGGAAGATCTTGTGCGACCTGTAGGAATATTTGGGGGACAGAGCACAGACAGAGCTGGGGGAGCTAGGCCGGAGAAGAGTCGGTAGAAGACAGAAAGACCACCAACCTGCCTGCGGCGAGTGAGTGCAAGGCCCTGTGAGTTAGCTTCATCGTTGGAGATTCCAATGATTCTGAATGCTTTGGTTTCAACAGCGTGAAGACGAGCTAGGTGTGAGGCAGGAGCACCAGCCCAGAGGGGAGAGCAGTATTCCATTGAGTTTTGGATGAAAGCCTTGTATGTGTTGAGGAGCTCAGGTGTGCCAAGGAAGGACTTCGCACGACGGAGGATGTCCGGTCGGCAACTGGCTTTGGAGGCCAGCCTCGAAATGTGGTTTTCCCAGGAAAGATCATGGCAGATAGTGAGACCCAAAAGCTTGAGTGACAGAACCTCTTGGAGAGGATTATTCAGAAAGTAGATGGGAGGGTTGTTCATTCGGTCTTTTCGGAGAGGCATAGTGAGAGTGTGAGATTTGTCAGGATTGAAAGACATGTTCCACTTGTTTGACCAGTCTGTGATTTTGTCCAGGTCTGTAGAGAGTGAGGAGGCTGCAGACTGCCGATCTGAGGGATAAGATATGGAGTGGCAGAGAGTGGAGTCACCAGCAAAGAGATAGAGAGGAATAGAGACCTTGAGTTAACCTTTGACCTTTTGACCTAAAAAATAGTTGGTTTCCCAATTTGGTGACTCAATATGAAAATGCAGTTCAACTTTCAAGTCAATTAAATTTAAAAATTTTTTTTTTTTAGAATTTTGACCTCAAGTTGACCGTTGACCTTTGACCTCAAAAACAATAGGCGTCTTCCTGATGACAAACTCTACCATCTGGTGAAGTTTCATGAAGATCAGTTTAAAATTGTGACCTGTAGGAAATTGAGACAGACAGACAGACAAACAGACAGACAACCGGACAGACAGACAAACAGTCAGACAGAATAACGCACAAGACCAACCAATATACTTGAAAAATCTTGGATTTTGCAAGTAACAAACAAATTCAGCATATTATTTGTATAAATTGTTTCACTTGATGAATATATGCCCAGGCTATACCAATGGGCAAATAGTCTCATCCTCCCCCTACCACCACCCCTTCATTATGCCCGTGGATTTCGGTCTGAAGGCAAGAATATGAGCCAACACAAAATAAAAATGCCAGAAAAGCGAGAGCACCGGTGTACGTTTCTGTCGAACAACAAGGCAGGTCGTCATTTCGGTCTGTTTATTTGTTTTTGTGAATTGATCGTCTCGAAAGCAGAGTGCTCTGTAAAGATAAGTGTCCTCCTATAGTGCACCCCATTACTGGTCGTTTTGGGAGGATTTTTTTTTATAATTCGATGAAGCTACAAAAGAAAAGAAAACACGATTCCTGATGTGTTGTACTGAGCTGGATACTGGTGCAGCGCAGAGATTATGGGCCAAAATGCCCCCCTTGTGCTTTTGTTATACGTCTTTAACAGACCCAATTAATCTGGCCTTATTGATTGGGTCGGCCGTGGGAGAAGCTTTTGGCCCAATTCTTTCACGAACCAGATGGTTAGTATTAGTGCCGAACACCATTTATATAATTGATTCATTAACCATACACTGCTTCAATCCATCACCTCTCCATCCAGGACATTGGGATTCAAGTACAGGGTGTCTCAAAATAGATGGAACCCATTAACATGATAATAATTTATTACTCAGACAAGAAACTCCAAAAAAATATTACATTTCCTGGAAGCTGATATGATAACAATTAAAAAACTGAAGATTTGAGGTCTCTAGCTCAAAGGATACATTTAAGAGAGCACATGTTCCAAATGACCACCTTTGCACCTCAGACACACTTGAAGCCGACGAGCGAAGTTGTCAATCACCCTGACACACTCTTCCTTCCTGATGGCACGAATCTTCTGGGTGATGGCCACTTTCAGTTCAGAAATGGATTGAGGACGATTCTCATACACGTGGTCCTTCAAGAACCCCCAGAGATAAAAATCTGGGGGGTTCAGATCGGGTGAATGCAGAGACCACTCGGGTTCGCGGCGCCTGCTGATCAGCCGATCAGGGAATCGGTGGTCCAGCCACTCCATCGTGATGTTGGCTGTATGTGGAGTTGCCCCATCTTGTTGGAACCATTGCACATCTCGATTCACGCCACGACGTCTCCCAAGTACCCTCCAGAACTTGTTGAGCAGCACAATGTAACGCTTCTTTGTGAAAGTGACTGCCTCCTCGTCTGCGTCTTCAAACCAAAACGGTCCGATTATGCCATGTTTTGAGATGGCCACCCAGGCCGTGCATTTCACAGAGTGCAAGGGCCTCGGAAGCACCTCGTCTGGGGCTTGTGTGCCCCAGAACACATTGTTCTTGCTATTGACATGCCCACAGAGCACGAAGTGTGCTTCGTCGCTGAACCAAACATCATCAAGAAAGTCAGGATCCTCTTCAATCTTGTTCTCGAACCACCGGCACATCACAACACGTTTTGCCAAGTCAGCTGGTGTGAGTTTATGCTTGATCTGGATCTTGTATGGGTACAGCTGAAGATCCTTGATCAAGATTCTTTGCACTGACGCACGTGAAAGACCCAGCTCTTGGCTACGTCTTCGGAAAGACTTTTTTGGGCTCATTCCGACAGAATGTCTCACCGCATTCACATTGTCAGGAGATCTTGCAGTCAGCTTCCTGCCAGAACTGGGTGTTTCTGCCTTCTTCTTGAGGTTGTTTACTGATCCAGTGGCTTGAAATTTGTGTGCCCAACGATAAATTTGGTTTTTCTGGGGATAGTTGTTGAAGTTGAACTTCCTGCGAAATTTTGCTTCCACCGTTTTGAATGATTTCGTCTCCAAATAAGTAGTGACGCAAAATATTTTTTCCTCCTTTGTCCAAGGCATTTTGATTGATAATTATTAGTTGTTATGGTCTCCTCTCTTCAAATCTGAAAAAAAAAGAACAAGAACATTAATATTGGCAGAATTATTAGCAGTGACATGGGTTCCATGTATTTTGAGACACCCTGTATTATGGTCATATTTACTATATTATTGTTACGTTTGTCGGGGGAAGACGATGATTACCTTAGAACCAGGTAGAGTGCATAGATTAGCATGCTCTGATTGTCGTGAAGAAGAAGAACCACTATATTCTAAGTCGGGAATTTGTTTAGCCTGGATGTCGTGTAAGGTGTATCTTCGCCCCCATTATGAGGAGTGGGGTATGTTAATTAGCTCAGGGATTATGGATAATTTATCCCTTGTATGTTGTCACCTCTGTAATTTATTTCCTATGTCCCTTTTAGCACCACACCATAGACACTAGAAGAAATCGCCATTTAAACAGCTCACTATTAAGAAAAGCTAACCGGAAGTCATGCATCATGCCCTACCACTGACAACTCCGACTTGGGAAGTGCACAGGTCGGGTAGGCCGAGGCCACGCCCTAAGAAGCCGTAATTGGGTGGGGGTTTTGATTGACGCGAAGGACTGGTAGGGAGCGACACGCTGATTAGCGAAGCACCTCAGATGATGTCAGAGCCTGGGTGATAAAAGAACGCACTAGCGGACATTTGATCTCTTCTCTTCTCTTCATTCTTCGCTCTTCGGTCTTCTTCTTGGCTTTCCGAGCAAGAGTGGCAGGTGGACAAGTGCTGCTGGCTCGCTACAGTGTGACACACAGTGAGGCCTGGGTTCCCGCAAACGAATGAGCGGTTCCCACCAACGATCGAGCAGTTCCCACCAACGAACGGGCGGTTCCCACAACCAAGTGAGCGGTTCCAGCCACCAAGCGAGTGGTTCCCGCCAACACCCCGAACTATTTGATAACCCCTGACGATACCCCACCAGCCAATTTGAGTTGAGTCCCCTCCATAAATTACACATTTGTTTTCCAGTTATTTTATCCCAATGTCTGTATACGAGTCTGGTTGTAGGAGCGCTCCAAATTAGGAATTTAGTGCATCGTGCATTTTCTTTGTTTGCTTACATTTATTTTCTCTAATAAACCTGTTTCTTTTTGTACATTTTAATTCCATTTCGTGTAAGTTTATTTATTACAGGGTGAAGACTGCCATTGGGGTCAGAGAAGGTAAGGCTCCGGTTTTCCCATCCCGTTTCTACATACATACATATAAAGGTGGGCGCGATTCGGAAAATTTTAAGGCCGCTTACCGCTTATCCGCTCCGCCAGCCCGTGTAGTCCGATTCGCTTATCCGCTTCAGCGGCCGAAAATCTTAGTCCGCTTACCGGTTATCCGCTTATCCGCTTCGATTCGATTTTTTTAAAGCGCTTCGACGTTTTTAAAGCGATTTTTGACGTTTCTAAAGGGAATTTAATGCTTTTTAAGCCTAAATAGCCATTTCTAACTACTACAAAGACAAACAAAGCTTTTAAGATCAAAAATATACATTTTTATTTAAATAAAATTTATTGAAATAAAGTTTTCCACTCGACTCTACTCTACTCTACAGTTAATTTAAATATAATTTTAATATATGCAAGTTACATTAAAGAAAAATCAATTTGCCCGTCCTTTCTTTGACAAGAGAGTCTACTAGTCAACAGACTAGAAGTCTGTTGACTAGTCCTCGTCTTCCTCCTCCACCTCGTGGGCCTTCTTGAGGATTTGGAGGTTGCCCTTCATGAAGACGAGGGCCTCGAAGTTCGGTGCAGCCAGGGCCGACCTCTTAGGCCTGAGGATGTCCGACCCGTAGCTGAACACACGCTCGACCGAGGCAGAGCTCGGGAGCGGCGTGTTATGCCTGAGAAATAGAGTTACCCAAGCATCACGGAACTCGAGCGGGAAGAGATTGGGCGAGAGCCCTGGGTTCCCCCTCAGCGGCTTCCTCGACCAGTTGTTGACCTCTTCCCTGATCTTCTCCTCGAGGTTCTCCTCCTGCTGCCCCTCCTCCATGGCGAACAGGTAGTCCGTACTGCTCGAGCCGGGCTGGGGTCCCTGCTGGGGGGCAGGGTCCAGGTGCTCGTCAGGCAGGACGTTATTTCCGTCAGGCAGGACGTCAGAAATCTCTCCATCTTGACGTTATTGCCGCTCTAGCGTCCAATAAAATATTCAGTTTTCACTTATTATTCACTTAAATAAATATTCACAATTCTAGAGTAACGGCTCAGGCTAACAGCTGATTTGGCGAATCGCGATGCGCTTTAATTTTTCGGTAGTCCGCTTACGCTTATCCGCTTCGGTTTCCGGGGGTTGTTCCGATTCGCTTATCCGCTTCGAAAACGTTAGTCCGCTGCAGCGGATAAGCGGATAAGCGGACTTTCGAAGCGGACCGCCCACCTTTGCATACATACATACATACATACATACATACATACGGATGGACAAACACTGTTCTAGAGGGCTTTGCCCTATCGGCTACGCGTAAAAAGCTGAAAAAACAAGCGTTACGCCTAGGTCCCCCGTCGGTGAAGTGATGCGAGTTGACAAAGTGGAAGACGCAAGGCGGCCATCTTGGATTTTGACGTGGCGACCCAATTTTCAATAGCGTTCTCCCTTGTGTGTGCATACACCCACACACCAGATTAGAAGTTAGTAGTTCATTTATTTTTCAAGATATTTCGTTCACAAGTTTCAGACATATATATGGTGGCGGCCATCTTGGATTTTGACGTGGCGACCCAATTTTCAATAGCGTTCTTCCTTATGCCTATATACACCCACACACCAGATTAGAAGTTGGTATTTGCTTATTTTTCAAGATATTCTGCTCACAAGGTTCAGACATACATGGCGGTGGCCATCTTGGATTTTGATGTGGGTTGCACCCACACACCAAATTAGAATTCGGTCCTTCGCTTATGCACGCACGCATGGACGGACGGACACACGGACGGACGCACACACGGACGGAGGGGAAAACCATAGTCCCCCTTTCACTCCGCGGTGCGACGGGGGACAATTACGAAAGCTTAGCATATTCCACACAGATATCCTAAAATGGCCCGGACAATATTATTGGCACATTTTAGAAGTGGTTAGAAATATTTAGATTTCAAGCAGGTGATTCTCTTTACTTTGGAATTGAACTCACCTATTGAGGGTTCCAGGTGCCTAAAATATATAAAACTAGAATCCGGGCACTCGGTAGAGCGCATACCTTCGCCGCAGCTACTGTTCTGTACTTGGCATGGGAGTGTATGCGATGTGAAACTTTATGTGAAATGCGATCGATTTTTAAAAATCAGAATTTGAGCAAATCTGTTTCATTCGTCTGTTAATATGCCTCCCCGATTGACAAATCTGCAATTTGAATTTCATTTGAGGTTGAAATGATTGCGGGAGATCGCGTTATAGTGATGACGTCTTGGATGGACATCCTCTTCTTCAGTCGCTCATAACTTTGAGTGAAATACGATCGAGTTAAAAATAGTCAGAATTTGAGCAAATCTGTTTCATTCGTTTGTTAATATGCCTCATCTCTTGACAAATCTGCAATTATAATTTTTTTTGAGGTTGAAATGATCGCGGGAGATTGCGTTATAGTGATGACGTCCTGGATGGACATCTTCTTCTTCAGTCGCGCATAACTTTGAGTGAAATAAAGATCGAGTTAAAAATAGTCAGAATTTGAGCAAATCTGTTTCATTCGTTTGTTAATATGCCTCATCTATTGTCAAATCTGCAATTATAATTTTTTTTGAGGTTGAAATGATCGCGGGAGATCGCGTTATAGTGATGACGTCCTGGATGGACATCTTCTTCTTCAGTCGCTCATAACTTTGAGTGAAATACGATCGAGTTAAAAATAGTCAGAATTTGAGCAAATCTGTTTCCCAAAATCTAATCAAATGTGTCCCGTATAATAACCAATCATCCCACCAAATTTCATGCAATTCGGTTGAATACTTTTTGAGTTATGCGATTAACATACACACACACAGACATACAAATAAATACACAGCGATCAAAACATAACCTTCCGCTTTTGCGAAGGTAAAAAACACTCATTCAACCAGTTTGAATGGAGAAAAAGAATCATTCTGCTGTTTTGTGTCACTGTGTGTACCGCAATGAGCATGGAGAAAATAAAGGAAACTAGAGAATTGTCTGAGGAGGTCAGACACAAGATTGTAGCCAAGCATGGACAATCTCAAGGCTACAAGTCCATCTCCAGAGACTTGATGTTCCTGTGTCCACCGTACACAATGTTATCAGGAAGTTTAAGGCCCATGGCACTGTAGCCAACCTCCCTGAACGTGCCCGCAAGAGAAAACTTGATCGAATATTGCAGCGAAGGGTTGTTAGAATGGTAGAGAAAGCACCTCGATTAAGTGCCAAACAGATTCAAGCTGACCTTCAGACACAAGGTACGACAGTTTCAACTCACACCATCCGTCACCAACTCAATGAAAGGGGGTTCCAGGGTAGGAGACCCAGGAGGACCCCACTGCTGAGTGAGAGACATAAGAAAACCTGACTGGAGTTTTCCAAAACACACCTGAACAAGCCAAAATCCTTCTGGAAAATGTCCTGTGGACAGATGACTAAATTAGAGCTTTTTCGTAAAGCACATCATCTCTATGTTTACAGAAAACAAAATGAAGCCTTCAAAGAAAAGAACACCTTCCCTACAGTCAAACATGGAGGATGTTCAGTGATGATTTGGGGTTGCTGTGTTGCTTTTGGCACTGGGTGCCTTGAATGTGTGCATGGCATCATGAAATCAGGACATTCCCAAGGCATTTTGGAGTGCAATGTTCAACCCAGTGTCAGAAAACTGTGTCTCCGTCGTAGGTCATGGGTCTTGCAGCAGGACAATGACCCCAGACACACCGCAAAAAGCACCCAGGAATGGTTCAAGACAAAACGCTGGACTGTTCTGAAGTGGACAGCAACGAGTCCAGATCTAAATCCCTTTGAACACATGTGGGAAGATCTGAAAACAGCCATTGGGAGAAGGCACCCTTTAAATCTGGGAGAACTGGAGCAATTTGCACAAGAAGAGTGGACCAAACTGCCAGTAGAGAAGTGTAGGAAGCTCATTCATGGCTAAAGGTATCACTTGACTGCAGTTATTTTGTCCAAAGGCTGTGCTACGAAATATTAAGTCTAGGATGTCAATAATTTTGTCAATGCCATCTCTTTTTACCTCCGCCACCAAAGGTGGATGGAGGTTATGTTTTCACCCATCTGTCTGTCTGTCTGTTTGTCTGTCTGTTACTTGGCAAAAACAATTTGACAAGTATGTTGAGCACTCCGGTTTGTGTGTGTGTTGTTGTCTGTCAACTCACTTTTACTTGCCTACAGGTCACAATTTTAAACCGATCTTCACGAAACTTCAGCAAATGGTAGAGTTCGTAGTCCGACAAAATCCTATATATTTTTGAGGTCAAAAGGTCAACATAGGCCAAAGGTCAACCAATTGTTTTCAAATTTCTAAAATCCTTAATTTTCATCCGATTGACTTAAAATTTGAATGGGATTTACATATCAGTTAACTGAATTCAACCACCAACTATTTTGGAGAGCAGCATATACGAAAAGGTCAACATCGGCAACCACTATTCTCAAATTTCTAAAATCCTCAATTTTCATCTGATTGACTTTAACACTGACAAGGATTTTCATATCAGCTAACTGAAACCAACCACCAACTATTTTTGAGGTCAATATAGGCCAAAGGGTCAACATAGGTCATATTTCTAAAATTGCCAATTTCATCCGATTAACTTAAAATTTTAAGGCGATTTGCATATAAGGTCATATAATTCAACCACCAATTATTTGTGAGGTCAAAAGGATGCACTACTGGGTGCTATTCTTTGTTCTCTTTTGCCAAGTGTCACTCTATGAGGAGTGACATCACCCCCCAGCTCTCTCTGGGCTCTGTCCCGCAAATATTCCTACAGGTCGCACAAGATCTGCCTGCAACCCTCTTATGGTCAAACTGCCAAAATCAAGACTCTCTGCTCACCTTCACTCCTTCATTCCTCTCTTCTCCCGCCTCTGGAACAAACTCCCTCACTCTCTTCAATCCCACTCCACCCTCCAGGTCTTTAAAACTGCTGTTCACCACCATCTCTTATCTTCCCCCATCCAAAACCTTGATATTTTCTACCCCCGCTAATTTCACCCCAATTCCACTTTTTTGAAATACCAACTTCTGTCCTGGAAGTCCTTGGTGTCCTTGTGTTTTATACTTCTCCCTCCACCCCCCCCCCCCCCCCTTCCCACGCCTCCTCCCCCCAAGCCCTCTCCCTTCCACACATCTCCCTGCTCTCAAATGTTGTGTTTGTGTGCTTCCCTTTCTCTCCCCATCTTGTTTTCTGCTCCCTCTTTTTGTGTGTTTTGTTTGTCTGGTTGATTTGTTTGTGAAGTAAATGTTAGCTCTTTCACGAGCCTCGATTCAGTATACAAAAAAAAAAAAAAAAAAAAAAAAAGAGTGATTTTTCATTTCTGTTTGTTTGTGAACAAGATATCTCAAAAAGTTGAGGACGGATTCGGACGAAATTTGGAAGAGATGTAGTATATGTTGCAAGGAGGAAATGACATTCTTTGAAACAAAAAAAAACATTATATCTCTGAAACACAAAAAAAACCATTCTATCTGGGAAACACAAAAAAACATTCTATCTGGGAAACAAAAAAAAAACATTCTATCTGGGGAAACAAAAAAATTATATTTGGGAAACAAAAAAAAGCATACTATCTGGGAAACAAAAAAGCATGCTATCTGGGAAACCCCAAAAAACACTCTCTGGGAAACAAAAAAAAAAAGCATGCTATCTGGGAACCCCCCAAAAAAGCATTCTATCTGGGAAACAACAAAAAAACACACTATCTGGGAAACAAAAAAAAGCATGCTATCTGGGAAACAAAACAAATATGCTATCTGGGAAACAAAAAAACATTATATCTGGGAAACAAAACAAACATTCTATCTGAGAAACAAAACAAACATGCTTTCTGGGAAACATAAAAAAAACATGCTATCTGGGAAACAACAAGAAAACATGCTATCTGGGGAAAAAAAGCATGCTATCTAGGAAACAAAAAAACATGCTATCTGGGAAACAAAAAAACATTCTATCTGGGAAACAAAAAAACATTATATCTGGGAAACAAAACAAACCATGCTACCTGGGAAAAAGAAAAACATGCTATCTGGGAAACAACAAGGAAACATGCTATCTGCGAAATCATTAAAAACCATTCTACCTGGGAAACAAAAAAAGCATGCTATCTGTGAAACAAAAAAAACATTCTATCTGGTAAACAAAAAAATGCTATCGAGGAAACAAACAAAAAAACATTCCATTTGGGAAACAACAAGAAAACATGCTATCTGGGAAAAAATAAAGCATTCTATCTAGGAAACAAAACACATGCTATCTGGGAAACAAAAAAACATTCTATCTGGGAAACCAAAAAACATTATATCTGGGAAACAAAACAAACCATGCTACCTGGGAAAAAAAACATGCTATCTGGGAAACAACAAGAAAGCATGCTATCTGGGAAATCATGAAAAAACATTCCATTTGGGAAACCAAAAAAACATTCTATGTGGGAAACAAAAAAAAACATTATTCTATCTGGCAAACACAAAAAACATGCTATCTGGGAAACAACAAGAAAACATGCATGCTATTTGGGAAATAAATAAAAAAACATTCTATCTGGGGAAAAAAAAGCATGCTATCTGGGAAACAAAAAAGCATGCTATCTGGGGAAAAAAAAAATTATATCTGGTAAACAAAAAAAAATGCTATCTAGGAAACAAACCAAAAAAAAATTCCATTTGGGAAACAAAAAAACATTCTTTGTGGGAAACAAAAAAAAACATTCTATCTGGCAAACACAAAAAAGCATGCTATCTGGGAAACAAAAAAAACATGCAATCTGGGAAACAACAAGAAAACATGCATGCTATCTGGGAAATAAATAAAAAACATTCTATCTGGGGAAAAAAGCATTCTCTCTGGGAAACAAAAAAGCATGCTATCTGGGAAACAAAAAAAACATTCTATCTGGTAAACAAAAAAAATGCTATCTAGGAAACAAACAAAAAAACATTTTATCTGGGAAACAAACAAAAAAGCATGCTATCTGGGAAACAAAAAAAAACATGCATGCTATTTGGGAAATAAATAAAAAAACATTCTATCTGGGGAAAAAAAAGCATGCTATCTGGGAAACAAAAAAGCATGCTATCTGGGGAAAAAAAAATTATATCTGGTAAACAAAAAAAAATGCTATCTAGGAAACAAACCAAAAAAAAAATCCATTTGGGAAACAAAAAAACATTCTTTGTGGGAAACAAAAAAAAACATTCTATCTGGCAAACACAAAAAAGCATGCTATCTGGGAAACAAAAAAAACATGCAATCTGGGAAACAACAAGAAAACATGCATGCTATCTGGGAAATAAATAAAAAACATTCTATCTGGGGAAAAAAGCATTCTCTCTGGGAAACAAAAAAGCATGCTATCTGGGAAACAAAAAAAACATTCTATCTGGTAAACAAAAAAAATGCTATCTAGGAAACAAACAAAAAAACATTTTATCTGGGAAACAAACAAAAAAGCATGCTATCTGGGAAACAAAAAAAAACATGCATGCTATTTGGGAAATAAATAAAAAAACATTCTATCTGGGGAAAAAAAAGCATGCTATCTGGGAAACAAAAAAGCATGCTATCTGGGGAAAAAAAAAATTATATCTGGTAAACAAAAAAAAATGCTATCTAGGAAACAAACCAAAAAAAAATTCCATTTGGGAAACAAAAAAACATTCTTTGTGGGAAACAAAAAAAAACATTCTATCTGGCAAACACAAAAAAGCATGCTATCTGGGAAACAAAAAAAACATGCAATCTGGGAAACAACAAGAAAACATGCATGCTATCTGGGAAATAAATAAAAAACATTCTATCTGGGGAAAAAAGCATTCTCTCTGGGAAACAAAAAAGCATGCTATCTGGGAAACAAAAAAAACATTCTATCTGGTAAACAAAAAAAATGCTATCTAGGAAACAAACAAAAAAACATTTTATCTGGGAAACAAACAAAAAAGCATGCTATCTGGGAAACAAAAAAAAACATGCTATCTGGGAAACAACAAGAAAACATGCATGCTATCTGGAAAATAAATAAAAAACATTCTATCTGGGGGAAAAAAGCATTCTCTCTGGGAAACAAAAAAGCATGTTATCTTGGAAACAAAAAAAAACATTCTATCTGGTAAACCAAAAAAAACATGCTATTTGGGAAACAAAAAACATGCTATTTGGTAAACAAAAAAAACATGCTATTTGGGAATCAAAAAATAATTATATCTGGGAAACAAAAAAGCATGCTATCTGGGAAACAAAAAAAAACATGCTATCTGGGAAACAAAAAAAAACATTCTATCTGGGGAAAAAAGCATTCTCTCTGGGAAACAAAAAAGCATGCTATCTGGGAAATAAATAAAAAACATTCTATCTGGGGAAAAAAGCATTCTCTCTGGGAAACAAAAAAGCATGCTATCTGGGAAACAAAAAAAACATTCTATCTGGTAAACAAAAAAAATGCTATCTAGGAAACAAACAAAAAAACATTTTATCTGGGAAACAAACAAAAAAGCATGCTATCTGGGAAACAAAAAAAAACATGCTATCTGGGAAACAACAAGAAAACATGCATGCTATCTGGAAAATAAATAAAAAACATTCTATCTGGGGGAAAAAAGCATTCTCTCTGGGAAACAAAAAAGCATGTTATCTTGGAAACAAAAAAAAACATTCTATCTGGTAAACCAAAAAAAACATGCTATTTGGGAAACAAAAAACATGCTATTTGGTAAACAAAAAAAACATGCTATTTGGGAATCAAAAAATAATTATATCTGGGAAACAAAAAAGCATGCTATCTGGGAAACAAAAAAAAACATGCTATCTGGGAAACAAAAAAAAACATTCTATCTGGTAAACAAAAACAATGCTATCTAGGAAACAAACAAAAAAACATTTCATTTGGGAAACAAAAAAACATGCTATTTGGGAAACAAAAAATAATTATATCTGGGAAACAAAAAAGCATGCTATCTGGGAAACAAAAAAAAACATTCTATCTGGTAAACAAAAAAACATGCTATCTAGGAAACAAACAAAAAAACATGCTATTTGGTAAACAAAAAAAAACATGCTATTTGGGAAACAAAAAATAATTATATCTGGGAAACAAAAAAGCATGCTATCTGGGAAACAAAAAAAACCATTCTATCTGGTAAACAAAAAAAATGCTATCTAGGAAACAAACAAAAAAACATTTCATTTGGGAAACAAAAAAACATGCTATTTGGGAAACAAAAAATAATTATATCTGGGAAACAAAAAAACATGCTATCTGGGAAACAAAAAAAAACATTCTATCTGGTAAACAAAAAAACATGCTATCTAGGAAACAAACAAAAAAACATGCTATTTGGTAAACAAAAAAAACATGCTATTTGGGAAACAAAAAATAATTATATCTGGGAAACAAAAAAGCATGCTATCTTGGAAACAAAAAAAACCATTCTATCTGGTAAACAAAAAAAATGCTATCTAGGAAACAAACAAAAAAACATTTCATTTGGGAAACAAAAAAACATGCTATTTGGGAAACAAAAAAACATGCTATTTGGTAAACAAAAAAAACATGCTATTTGGGAAACAAAAAATAATTATATCTGGGAAACAAAAAAGCATGCTATCTGGGAAACAAAAAAAACCATTCTATCTGGTAAACAAAAAAAATGCTATCTAGGAAACAAACAAAAAAACATTTCATTTGGGAAACAAACAAACATGCTATTTGGGAAACAAAAAAACATGCTATTTGGTAAACAAAAAAAACATGCTATTTGGGAAACAAAAAATAATTATATCTGGGAAACAAAAAAGCATGCTATCTGGGAAGCAAAAAAAACCATTCTATCTGGTAAACAAAAAAAATGCTATCTAGGAAACAAACAAAAAAACATTTCATTTGGGAAACAAAAAAACATGCTATTTGGTAAACAAAAAAAACATGCTATTTGGGAAACAAAAAATAATTATATCTGGGAAACAAAAAAGCATGCTATCTTGGAAGCAAAAAAAACCATTCTATCTGGTAAACAAAAAAAATGCTATCTAGGAAACAAACAAAAAAACATTTCATTTGGGAAACAAAAAAACATGCTATTTGGGAAACAAAAAATAATTATATCTGGGAAACAAAAAAACATGCTATTTGGGAAACAAAAAATAATTATATCTGGGAAACAAAAAAACATGCTATCTGGGAAACAAAAGCATATTTAGGAAAAGGTGATGTGACAATCAGCACGTGAACGAGCCGCAAAACGAAATAAACTGGAACAAATATAAAGCCCATAGAATCAAAAGCACAGCTAATTGAGTTTGAGATGTGGAAAGTAATTTGAGGTTATTATATTTGCATAGTTTTACTTGAAAATTACAACTATCTAATGCCTCGCACCAGGAGTGCAACTTTTAAAATTTATAGTCTCTTTTTTTTTTAGCAAGGGCAGAGATGACAGGAAATAAATTAACACGAAGTGCATTGCTATAAGCAAGGTGATTAAAATGTAATCAGAGCCAGCTTACAGCATACAGCAGGCATTACTTGTGGTTCAATTAATTTCAGTAATTAACGTTAATACAAGCCATAATTACAGCGTGCAAATTAAATTGTTTACCATGGATATCATGCACTGGGACACGCTTTGCAGCTTCATGACACAAACTCAAGTTCACAGGGAAAGCAACAGCCAACATTAATTACAGCCTTTCGAGGTCGTGTCAAGCAAGCGAATGGTCGAGTTTGGAACTGATCACAAGGTCTGCTCGCCGAGGAATTGGATTAGTTGGAAAAGCGCTTAATTTGCTATTTATTCCGGGATCAACATTGCATCGGTGGACTGTAAACTCACCTCTGAGATGTGCCATCCTGGATGTGATCCTCGGTGGGAATCATATCGAGATGTAAACTGCAGCTGCTGTAATATGCGACCGAAGTGAGTGAGATGGCTTTTAGACTGCGTCATCTGTTAGAGGGTGAATTAAAATGGCTGTACCACTCATATGTATATATATATATATATATATAACGTCGACGTCATAGTCGCTATGGTAAAGAATATCTTTCAAGAAGATCGGCCTTTGAATTTCATTTTGTACTGTTTATAAACAGCAGATATAACACAATATTGAAATGTTCTGATGTAAACATATATAACATGCAGGATAGTTCAGCGGCAGGTTAGGATAGCTCATACACGATCGCTCAGTGGTTGATTATTGTACACCACCCCTTCCTATACCATCACCAGGTGCTACACGACATCATCGCCGAGACGGTGTACTCAGTTTTCACTCCGTTTGTATGTTTTCTTGTTTGTTTGTCCGGACGATATCTCAGCCATCCTTTGAACTAGGAAGCTGGAATTTGGGCACAATAGTGAACAATTATGCTTTAGCAAAAAACTATTTTATATTGTTTCATTAATCAATTAATTTAATTAATTATTATCAATTAATTAAGTACTTATTTATTTTCTTCCTCATCTGGGCAATATCTCAGGCACCTTTTGTGCTAGGAAGCTGATATTTGGACATGACAATGACCAAGTGATTTGGCTATAAAGGGTATTTTTGATTTATTTATTCATCAATTAATTAATTTTCAAATAGTTACAGATTCGGATGAAACTGGTGGTTTAGGTATGTTATTAGCCAATTGATTAAAAAATTAATTATTTTACAATTATCGTTTATTCCTTTTAAGTATGCAATTAATAAATTAATCAATCACTATTATTGTACTGTGCACTGCTCCCTCCAAATTCCATCTCCATGTGCTGCAAGGTGGATATGTTATATATTTGCTTGTCACTCGCTGGAGGATATGTTATATATTTATTTGTGTTATGCATGGGGCGGTGTATTTTGAATGTAGCTCTGCTTGTTCACCTTCATGCTGTTTACTCATAGTTTGATTCCCGACAGGAGAGGATCCTATCGAGGTTGTTCTATATATAGGCCTACTGGTGCCTTTCAAGCAAAGTGTTGCTTCCTACACTACACTACCGTTTTGGTGGAAATGTGAGACCAACACTTCGAGAATGCAGCACTTACTTGCGAACTAAAAGGATCCCATAGTGCATTACTAAAGGGTAGGCCAATGAGCGTCGATCTCCTGATGAAATTCCACATTCCTGATTCACAATGATAGTTCCGATTGAATACGGCAAGTACTGGAAACCTGAACCTTAGGATCACATTAATAAGGTGCACTAAGGTTGAGTGTCATTCCTATCGATGAAGTCACATCAGCAGTTTTCTCCGAAACTACGTATACCAAACGTGCGATGATGATACTCTGGTTTACTTGTGTTCGATACAGTGGAAAGGAAGTCACAAAGAAGAATCGATCATGAGGCTTTTCTACAAGAACAACCACAGTGGAAAACAATTCAACCACAGCATTCAATTACCCAAGTTGCTTCAACAATCGAATGCGAGCAGAAAACATTTTAAAGTGCGCTGTCACTCAGTCGCTACTCTAGCACTATAGTTCAAAACTTGTGACTCTGGCATGTTCTGGAACCATCTACAGGCTCGTGAGATGCCAGTTTGCACCTGAAACCGAAAACGGACGAATACGTCGAATGATGGAGAGAGGCAATCATCGGTGGTCTCAAAACGCAGGCATTAAAGCGCTTTCGTTTTCTTCCAATTCATTTTTTCGAACTCTTTTCATCCACACTACAATCTGCAGTGAACGTTTTCAATTTCAAAACACATTTCAGAATATATTGTTCAAAATTATATCTTGCTCAGTACATTGTTATTTACAGTCTATCTACGTGAAAACGCAAGAGCAGCACGATCGCACTTGGTGGCTAAATCAAAAGCTCAAACGGGTAGTAAATTTCAATAACAAAACAGCCAATATTCCCCAACTATTCGGTATGGAAAAGGAAGCAATTTCCTATTGGAGAATTCACTTCCATCGCCGGTGGAGCATTAGAAAGATTCTCATTAACCGTGAACTTGCGCTGACTGTGCTCTGTCAAACGTGTGTATATTAAAGGGACTTTGAGAATTTCCCATAAACTTTGTTGCTGAGTCAAGTTATTGCAAGATTTCTGTCCGTGGAGGACAGGTTCTGCTTGCACACTTTGACTGCCTGACCTGACATTTTATTAAATTGACGTTTTATTAAAGTCTCAATACAGAACAAAGAAGCAAAGAAGTACTTTTGATAAATATACCGTTCCGTACAGTCACGCACTACAGTGAAAAATGCGACATTCATTAATTTGTCAACGTAATGATCAAAAATCCCTCTAAAGCTTCAAGCAATCAGTACGCACCACCAATCCCTAACTGCAATCTATTCTACCTCAATTAACCCGAGCCAATCATACCTTACTTTTACATGACTGTGTTTCCTCTCTGTCTCTCTATCTCTCTCTCTGTCTTTCTCTCTCTCTCTCTTTCTCTCTCTGTCTCTCTCTCTCTATGTCTCTCTCTCTCTGTCTCTCTCTCTCTCTCTCTTAGTCTCTCTTTCTCTGTCTCTGTCTCTCTGTCTCATTCTCTGTCTCGCTCTCTGTCTCGCTCTCTGTCTCGATCTCTGTCTCGATCTCTGTCTCTGTCTCTCTCTCTGCCTCTCTCTGCCTCTCTCGCTGTCTCTCTCTCTCTCTCTCTCGCTGTCTCTCTCTCTCTCTCTCTCTCTCTCTCTGTGTCTCTCTCTCTCTCTGTGTCTCTCTCTGTGTCTGTCTCTCTCTGTCTCTCTCTCTGTCTCTCTCTCTCTCTCTCTCTCTCTGGCGCCACCTATCGGCTGTCGGTGCGTTGGGTGTAGCGTCATGGCGGCTGTGAGCAACTGCTCGGTGTTTTGGTGAGTCCGTTGTGAGTTTCCCCCCCCCCCCCCTCTCTTGCCCTCCCCTGCCCCCCTCCCTCTCCTTTTCCATCCTGTGTGCTTCGGCATCGTGTTTTCATCCGTTCTGTACCCTTGTCTTCGAGAGAGAGAGGATTGAGAGCGAGCCCATTTTGGGTGCGGCCTACTGGCTTTGACGACGCTTTGTAAGCCTTTTTTGTGCTTATAACGCACGTTTATTATTTACTTTAGTTCGATTATTTAGGTTTGACACCTTCTTGTCCTGTTCGGACAAGGGGGGTGGGGGGGGGGGGACTTCGCCGGTATGGCGAATACACGCTCTCGTTACGAGGCGTTCGAAAATTTAACGCGTAAGCATGCATTCGCATGTGTTCCGCCCGAAGGAGCTCCTACTGAGGACATTATCCTTGCCGTGGGATCCATCATAGGAGACGGTAATGTTCGTGCGGCGTCACGAATGAACCAGAAATTTGTTGTCTTCGTGTCAGAAGAAAAACTCGTTCATGACGTCGTTAGTACCGGTCTAACCATAAAAGGGGGTCATTATATAACGGTATCCCCTATGGATACGCCAGCTACCAAGATAACAATATCCAACGTTCCACCATTTGTGCCAGGCGAGAAACTCCTATCCGTTCTGTCTCGTTATGGAAAAATTGTTTCCCGAATCTCAATGATCCCGCTCGGGTGTCGCAGCGATCGTGTTAAACACGTAATGAGCTTTAGGAGGCAGGTGTACATGATCCTCCCGGATCGCGGAGCCGATACAGGTTTAAATATATCCTTTAAAGTATCGTTGGATGATCGGGAATACCACATGTATGCTTCCTCAGCCTCCTTAACTTGCTTTAATTGTGGAGAATTCGGACACGTTAAAAGATTCTGTCCTAGGGCCGCTTGTCCGAAGTGTGGTGAACCGGGACATAACGAAAGGGCTTGCAAAAAGGCCAATCCCTCCACCGCGCCTTGCGACACCCCGACCATGCTCGCTGACACCCGGACCGTATCTCCTGTTACCCCTACCGTACCTTCCGTCACCCGGACCGTATCTCCTGTCACCCCTACCGTACCTTCCGTCACCCGGACCGTACCCTCTGACACCCCGACCGCACCTTCGGACGCCCGGACCGTACCTTCTGACACCCCGACCGTACCTTCTGACACCCCGACCGTACCTTCTGACACCCCGACCGTACTTTCTGACACCCCGACCGTACCCTTTGACCCCCCGACCGTACCCTCTGACACCCAGACCGTACCTTCTGACACCCCGACCGTACCTTCTGACACCCCGACCGTACCTTCTGACACCCCGACCGTACCTTCTGACACCCCGACTGAGTCGTCTGTCACACCGGTGCTTTTCGATTCCAATGTGATGACACCCACCGATGCGACTGACACAACTAGCATTCCCCCCTTTCCCGAACCCATGAACGAAGAATCCACAGTGTTTGCTAAAAAGCGAAGAGCACCAGCGCCAAGCAGTTTCACTGGTGCTGCAAAGAAGGCGGTCATGGGCGGCACCATTTCCGGTGCACAGGTGTCCGAGTGCCCCCCTGACATTCCCTCACTAACTGAGAACATGGATACCGTTGCCAATGACACCAGTGAGTCTCATTATGTAAATGAGCCAAAAAACAAAATTTGTACCTCTCACCTGGAAGTTTCCGAGTGCGAAACCTCCAGTGAAAGTATTACCATTTCCGAGCTGGGAAATGTTTTTCCGCCTGCCCCCCCTTTAAATACCGAGCAGACTAAGGATTCAATAAACGCTCCCACTGTACAAACGGGGCCAGCAAATCTGAGTTTGCCGGGATCTCAAACCCAAGCTCCGACCCCAGAAACAAATATCCACCAAAGTGTTAACGAGTGCTCTCGGGAACACCTTGAGAAACTTGTGAAGGTGCCTCCAGACAAGACCGCGGGGGCAGCGGGTAATACCCCAGATCCCGACGACATGTTATCTGACGTGTCTGAGTCCGAAGATGACATTGAGGCAACCGCGCTGTCACAAGCGATGACAGGTCACTCGCAGGTATCCCCTCAACTCGTTCTTACCTTCCTTAACGAAACGTATCGTCACCGCAACATTGTCATTAAAGACTATTTCCCTGACTTGGCTGCATTCACGTGCACCGCAAAGTCAATAATCAAAGCGCGTGAGGATTTTGACCTGACGAAATCTCAACTCCACAGGTTAAGAAAGTTTGTTACCCGAGCAGGTGCAGAGTGTTCCCAAGCACAGGGCGATTTCATTACCACGGAATGAAAAACATTTCCTTTGCGACCTTAAACATGAATGGTGGGGGTGCAAGTCACCTCCGTCAGGCCCAAGTCAAAAACTTGTTTGACCGTAAAAAGGCAAATGTTCTTTTACTACAAGAGACCCACATCACACCTAACGTGGAACATGACTGGTGCCAAACTTTCAAAGGGCAATGCTATTTTAGCAATCTGTCAGCCTCATCCGCGGGGGTTGGGTTTTTTCTAAAGCCAGGCCTAGCTTTTGAGTCTTGTCATTTTCAGGAAGTCATAAAAGGCCGGCTTATTTCCCTTCAGCTTGCACATCAAAACTTCCGCTGTACCATTTTCAATGTGTACGCACCTAGTGAGAGCAGGGACCGAAAGGCCTTCTTCACTTCCATGGTAAACCACCTGAAATCAGTTGATCTCGACCAATGTGTGTGCATTGGTGGTGACTTTAATTGCACCTTTGACCCTTCGAAAGATAGAAACTCGGCAGAACCCCACCCCGAGTCCCATGCGGACCTATCCCGTTTCTTTAAGACGGCCGGCCTACTGGATGTTTGGCGATTGCACCACCCCAACATAGTCCAGTTTACCTGGTGTCGATGTGCCAATGGCCGGGTGTCTTCGGCAAGACTAGACCGCTGGTACATAAATGTACCCTTTAAGAACGTCGCGGCCTCGTCAGGTTGTTTTCCGTCATTGTTTTCAGACCACCATATGGTAACCTTAGATCTTTCTTTTCCTCGACCCACATGCAGAAATAGTTACTGGAAGTTTAACGTTAAACTTTTAGAAGATAGTTTATTTACAGACTCCTTTCGTGATTTCTGGGCTGAAATGAGTACTAAAAAATCTTCTTTCTCCTCAATTAGCCTCTGGTGGGATAACCTAAAGGCCCAAATTCGAGTATTTTGTCAACAATTTAATTCGCACTGTACCAATGTAAAACATATCACGATGGCTTGCTTGGAAGCAGACATCTTAAGGTTAGAGAGCAAGTTGGCCAATGAGAGCAACCCAGTGAACTATCGGCTGCTACTCGAGAAGAAGGCCCAATTAAGGGATTTGATCCATGAAAAAGCAGCGGGCACACTAGTTCGGCTAAGAATACAAAATATAAAGGTTTCAGATACCCCAACTAAGGCTTTCTTTCACCTAGAAACTGTAGAGAAACCAGCACGACTCATATCTTCGGTTTTGGACCCAGGGGGGAACATCCTAACAAATCCGAGTGATATAAGATTAAATATAATCGATTTCTTTTCTGAACTTTTCAAGGCCAAAACAGTTTCTCACGAAATGATGAATGTTTTGACCTCTCATCTTCCTTCCGTGGCTGAGGCCCAACGTCTGGAACTGGATGCTCCAATTACCCTTCCAGAGCTATCCGGTGCACTCGCTGAGATGGAGTCGGGAAAAGCCCCTGGCATCGATGGCCTACCGGCCGAATTTCTTTCGGCATTCTGGGACATTTTGGGCCCAGAGCTGCTCAATGTTCTGGATGCATCTCTTTTATCCGGAGAATTACCGCTCAGTTTTAGAAGAGCAGTACTCTGCCTGCTACCCAAGACTGGCGATCTCCGACACCTGTCAAACTGGCGTCCGATCTCTTTGTTGTGCACGGATTACAAACTGTTTTCCAAGGTCCTTGCGAACCGGTTGAAGACAGTTATTGGGGACCTGGTGTCACCTGATCAAAGTTGCGGCATCCCTGGCAGATCCATCTATGACAACATATTCCTAGTCAGAGATTTGTTAACTGGTAAATGTGTTAAAGAGGATTTTGGATTGGTGTTTCTTGACCTTGCAAAAGCCTTTGATAGCATTGATCATGAGTTTTTGTGTCATGTGTTACAAGCTTGCGGGCTTGGCACTAATTTTAGAGCCTACATAGATAGCTTTGTTATATGCAAACATCTCCAGCTTGATCAAAGTTAACAACGAATTTTGCCCACTCATAAAGGTTCAGAGAGGGGTAAGGCAAGGTTGTCCACTTTCAGGTCTATTATTTGCCCTCGCCTTGGAGCCCCTCTTAATCGCCCTCAGAAAGGATATCCCTGGACTTGTCCTTTCTCCAGGACACCCACCTTTGACCCTGTCAGCTTATGCCGACGACCTTTGTGTCATTATAAAAAGAAAATGCGACAGTGACGCCATGGCAAAGTGTTTGTCGGACTTCAACCTTGTCTCATCATTAAGGTGTAATTGGAGGAAAAGCAAGGCTCTGTGGATCCCCTTCCCAAAAAACGACTTACCTATGCCACCGTTATTACCACCACCTCCCCTTCCTGCAGAACTAGTGTGGGCAAACGATGGCATCAAGTATTTGGGCGTCTTCCTCGGACCTCCTCAGTATGCCCAGAACAATTGGGACAGGATCATTGACCAGGTAGACGGGCGTTTGAGCCAATGGAAAAGAGCTCTACCCCACCTTTCCTATAAGGGTCGCGCGCTAGTTGTCAACAACCTCGTCACTACCCTTTTGTGGCACCGGTTCATCTGCCTGCAACCACCGGAGGTTTTGCTCCAAGCTATCCAGAGGAAACTGGTGGATTTTTTTTGGGGAGGCTACCACTGGCTTCGACCCAGCGCCATATGTTGTCCCTTGGCCGAGGGTGGTCACGGCCTAGTCGATGTGAAATGCCGCCTGTTGGCCTTCCGGCTCCGCTCCATCCAACGCTTGCTTTATGCAGAACACCTACCAGGAAAACCCTTAGCCTGCTCCATTCTTCAACGAGCTGGGAGGCTCGGATACGGACAGGAACTTTTCCTGACCAACCTTCAACACACCGATACATCTCTGCTCCCAGTTTTTTATCAGAGCCTCTTGAATGCCTGGCAGGGCGTTTCGATAAGTCGCCAAACAGACTCGTATGGCACTAACATGTATGCACATGAGCCTTTATTTTTCAACCCACTTTTCCCCGATATCCCGAGGAGTCGCGACTTCTGCCAGCATTTTATAGCGGCCAACATCCTGAAAGTGTGTCATCTCCGACACGACTCTGGACAGGGATGGAAGCCTGCGAACGAGCTGGCGGACCTAACAGGTGTTCGGTCCAGGAGGCAAATCGAGAACGTACTAAGAGCGGTGATCCGAAGGGGCCACCAGCTAGGCCTACATTGGACGCAGGACGTAGAGGTTGAGCCCACAGTCCCAAAATTAGGAGTCGCTTTTACCCCAAACGAGCTGCCCCCCATGAGCGCAGGGTCACCCCCCTTCCATGTTATGAGCAGCAAGAGTATTTATAGGTCTTGTGTGAAACTTCTTCTTGGGGACCCACCTCTAGCTGGGGTTACCCGGTGGAAAGGACTCTTGCCTCCCGGTCCCCCCTCTGAGCCTTTATGGGATACAATGTATGCTGGACTTATTTCTAAAAGAACAGGTGACCTTCAGTGGCGTTTGGCCCACTGGATTGTTCCTTCCAATGCTGTCATCCGTTTTTTTTCCCCCATTTCCGGCTGTTGCCCCTTTTGTCCGGTGAGGGAAGATTTGTTTCATGCTTTCATTAATTGTGAAAGACTTTCTCCTTTGTTTCATTGGTTAAATTTTATTTCCCATAGATTGCAGGTTACCTTTTCTTTGAAAGCTTACATCTTTGGCTTTCCTCCCAAAAAGGGAACCACATCCACTGTATTCGGGTTCCTAACCGCTACTGCTAAACTGGCCGTATACCTGTCGCGGAAGGCGAAGCTGGGCGGCAGACCCATGCAGGAATGCAGTATTATGGTGTTTTTTAGTTCATTGGTGTCAGCAAGGCTCAAGCTTGAATTTGGCTGTGTCCAAACGGCAAACGACCTTGCTAATTTTGTTGCGACCTGGTGTGTTGGAGGGATTTGTGAGGTCCAAGAAAACAAATTGTTAATTTCAGTATGATACAGTGCGGGTGTTTCTTATCGTGTGTTTGTTTTTTTCTGGTATTTGCACCCTTTCTGTTGCTGGGTTTGCAGTGCACCGATTGTTTTTTCCTTCGCTATGATTTTACTGATTGCCCTGATTGAATTGCTTTTGGTGGTACTCTTGTTTTATACTTTTATAATAAAAAGAGCTTAAAAGTCAAAGTCTCTCTCTCTCTCTCTCTCTCTCTCTCTCTCTCTCTCTCTCTCGCGCCCCCTGCAGGCCGTTTGTGGTGGGCGTGGCGTCATGGCGGCTGTGAGCAACTGCTCTGTGGTGTAGTGAGTTCTTTGTGAGTTTTCCTCCTCTCCTGCCCTCCCCTGCCCCCCCCTCCCTCTCCTTCCTATCCTGTGTACTTTGGCATTTTGTTTTCATCCATTCTACACCTTTGTCTGCGAGAGAGAGAGGATTGAGAGCGGGCCCATTTTGGGTGCGCCCTACTGGCTTCGACGGCATTTTTTAAGCCATTTTTGTGCTTATAATGCACGTTTATTACTTACTTTAGTTCGATTATTTAGGTTTGATACCTTCTTGTCCGGTTCGGACAAGTGGGGGGTGTTGAATTCGCTGGTATGGCGAATGCACGCTCTCGGTTAGAGGCGTTCGATAGCCTAACGAGGAAGCATGCATTTGTGTGTGTTCCACCAGAAGGAGTCCTCACTGAGGATGTGGTACTCGCAGTGGGGAAAATAATCGGGTGCGAGCATGTCCGAGCTGCCTCACGAATGAATCAAAAAGTTGTTATTTTCCTGTCCGAAGAAAACTTTGTTCACGACGTCGTGAGTGCAGGTTTAACCACAGAAGGTGGTGTTTTTATGTTAGCGTCCCCCATGGATACTCCAGCGATGAAAATCGTTGTATCAAACGTACCACCATTTATATCAAACGACAAACTAATGTCAGTCCTTTCTCGTTATGGAACAGCTGTGTCGAGAATGTCCATGATCCCTCTGAAGAGCCGAGACGAGAGGATAAAACACGTTATGAGTTTCCGTCGCCAAGTTTACATGGTACTTCCCGATCGTGGTGATGATACAGGGTTAAATATTTCATTTAAAGTAAAATCCGACGATCGGGAGTATCAAATGTACGCCCCGTCAGCCTCACTAACGTGCTTTCACTGTGGAGCCTTTGGTCACGTTAAACGTTTTTGTCCCAAGGTTTCGTGTTCAAAGTGTGGGGAAAATGGCCACGCATACACCGATTGTAAAAATGATAATACTCGTATTCCTATTAAACCGACTGGAGTTAATCCTGTGAGTTTACCGGTTCCTGCTGTTCCCTCCTGCAGTGAGACGAACAATAGCAGCATCGATGCGCATATCCCGAGTCTTGAAAACGATCGCACTTCACTTCCTGTCACAGAAACCGAAGCGACCCCAACTCGCACAACCTTTGCTGCGATTCCCTCATGTAGTGAAGGAATGGAGGAGGACCCTATTATTGGTTCTAAAAAACGAAGGGCGTCGGTTGATAATTTTTCTACCAGTAATCCAAAAAAGGTGGTATTGGAGAAGGCCAGTGTAGCTGAACACACACCTCAATGTGTTCCTCATGCTTCCATCGGGTTTGAAAAAAAGGATGATGAATCGGGTGCTGCAATTGAGGATAATATGTCTGAAAGTTTGTGTACAAACTCTGTGGACGCAAATTTCTATATGGGTGAAATAAGTTGCAACGCTGAATACGTTGATAAACCCTCGAACGAACCATTACGATCATGACATGAGTCACTGTGAACGAGCAGACAGTGACTGACTCATCCCTCCACAGTGCTGCTCCACCGATGCAGATTCAAAACTGTGTTACCGAGTCACTCATCGATTCGGTAGATTGTGCTCCACAAGGGGATGAAACCGAGGCTTCAACTTCTGACGAGCAGAAATATCACCATGGCATCGTGGATTGCACAGTGGAGCTCTCCAGCGAATCCCCAGAGATACTGACAATTCCCATAGTGACCACGGAGGCCGACATCCTCGATCCTGGAGGGACCTTGTCAGACTTGTCGGAATCTGATGAGGATGACGAGGTGCCCCAGTTGTCTCAGTCTCAGTTGAGTCAGCCAATGATATCTCCTCAACTCGTACTCTCCTTTCTGAATGAAACCTACAGACAGCGAAATGTAGTTATCAGGGATACATTTCCTGATTTAGGTTCATTTATTCAATCAGCAAAGGAAATAACAAGAAAGGGCAAAGAATTTCCACTAACAAGGTCACAATTTCACCGACTCAGGAAATTTAGTACAAAAGCCAGTCTTGAGATTTCGCAACACCCAATCAAACCTTTTGATAAGGAATGAAGCAAATTACCTTTGGCACCTTGAACATTAACGGTGGAGGTGCAAACCCAAACCGCCAAGCTCAAGTGCAAAGTTTGTTTCGGCGCAAAAATGTCGATGTACTTTTACTGCAGGAAACGCACATCACCCAAAACGTAGAATATGATTGGTGTCGCGTTTTTGGGGGACAGTGCTGTCTTCAACCTGTCTTAGCAACCTGTCTTCCCTTTCGGCAGGTGTTGCTTTCGTACTTCGACCAGGGCTCGTACCTGAGTCAATCCTCTTCCAGGAGATCATTAAAGGCCGATTCAGCTCTCTTGAACTGGAGGTTAATAATTTCCATTTCACATTATTCAATGTGTACGCACCAAGTGAGAGCACAGAACGGAAAGCTTTCTTTGCGTCTGTGATTAATCACCTGCAGACAGTTGATCTAAACCAATGTGTGTGTATCGGGGGTGATTTCAACTGTACCTTTGAACCTGTAATGGACAGGAACTCGGCAGAACCTCATCCCGAATCATGTATTGATTTATCCCTTTTCCTTTCTCGGTTGGTTTGCTAGATGTATGGAGGGTACTTTTCCCCAATGAACCTCAGTTCACCTGGAGCCGCATCACCAGAGGAAGAGTGTCCTTTGCGAGACTCGACCGATGGTATATAAACTCACCTTTTAGAAACGCTATAGTCTCTCCGGATTATTTTCCGTCAATATTCTCAGACCATCATTTAGTAACCATGGGGTTTCTTTTTCCTCAGTCAATAAATAAAAGTGCATACTGGAAATTGAATACCAGTCTTCTAGAAGATGGTCGATTTAAAGAAGCCTTCCAAGTTTTCTGGGCTAATCAAATCCAAAGAAAGCCCTCTTTTTCTTCAGTTAATCTTTGGTGGGACAATACGAAAGCCCAGATTCGGGTGTTTTGTCAACAGTTTAGAGCAAACATTACAAATGTTAAGAATATAACAATGACTTGTTTGGAAGCTGACATTGTACAGCTCGAAGGTAAACTTGCTAAAAATAATAATGCAAGAAACTTCCAGTTATTACTAGAAAAGAAGACTCAGCTGAGAGAGTTAATCCAGGAGAAAGCAGCAGGGTTGTTGCTCAGACTAAGGGTTAAGAACTTAAAGGTTTTAGATACCCCTAGTAAAGCTTTTTTTCGTCTGGACTCTGTCAGTAAAGCACCCAAGAACATTTTTTCTGTAATTAATCCTGGAGGAGCTGGCGTTGTAAATCCCAGAGACAGACGGTTATGTGTTCAAGACTTCTTTTCCAAACTGTTTTCAAAACAGGTAGTTTGTGATGAAACAATGAGACTTTTAACCTCTCACCTATCCTCGTTAACCGAGTCCCAGCGGCTGGATATGGACTCGCCAATTACGCTCGAGGAGTTAACGCAAGCCCTGGCTGGAATGGACTCGGGAAGAGCCCCTGGAATCGATGGTCTGCCGGCTGAATTTTATGTGGAATTTTGGGAACTATTAGGTCCAGAACTGATGCATGTTCTTGAATCATCACTGACTCATGGAGAATTGCCTTTAAGTTTGAGAAGAGCGGTGATGTCCCTTCTTCCGAAGGCTGGTGATTTGCGACAAATGAAGAATTGGAGACCTGTTTCTCTACTATGCACTGATTATAAAATCCTTTCAAAAGTTCTGGCGAATCGAGCTAAAAGGGTAATTTGCGATTTGGTTCACCCTGATCAGAGTTATTGTATTCCAGGTAGATCTATGTATGATAACATATTTTTCATTAGAGATCTCATAGATGGCAACTGTGTGCAGAATGACTTTGGTATAATTTTTCTTGATTTAGAAAAGGCTTTTGATAGCATCGATCATGTCTTTTTGAATCATGTGCTTGAAGCCTGTGGATTTGGAGATAATTTCAGAACTTATATTGCTTTATTGTACAACAATATATTCAGTTTAGTTAAGGTGAACAATGAGCTTTGTTCTCCCATACAGGTTCAAAGGGGGGTAAGGCAAGGTTGCCCTGTCTCCGGCTTACTGTTCACCCTTGTAATGGAATCACTTCTCGTGTTACTAAGGAATAACGTTTCTGGAATGAGTATATCTCCTGATCATCCTCCAGTTGTCGTATCGGTGTATGCTGATGATGTTGCAATCATTGTTAAAAACAATAACGACATTGCAGCTCTGGCTAAGTGCCTACATTTGTTTGGTTTAGCTTCCTCGTTGAAGTGCAACTGGGAAAAGAGCAAAGCGCTATGGGTTCCCTCTGTCAGGGACAGTGCATCTAGAATGGCGCAAGACCCGCCAATACACCTTCCTGCAAGTTTAAAGTGGGTGGATGGAGGTGTTCGCTATCTTGGAGTGTTCCTTGGATCCCCACAGTACGGCCAGAAAAACTGGGAAGGTGTCGCTGAACGCGTAAAAAAGAGATTGAGTAGATGGAGGAGAGCCCTGCCTCACCTTTCGTATAAGGGCCGAGTTTTGGTAGTAAAGAACCTCGTCGCCTCCTTCTTGTGGCACAGATTCATCTGCCTGCAACCACCAGAAGGCTTGGTGAAGGAAGTGCAAAGGGAAACTGTTGGAGTTCTTTTGGGGAGGGCATCACTGGTTACGGCCAAACGTTGTATGCCGTCCATTGGCCGAGGGTGGCCAGAGTATGGTCGACATTAGGAGCCGCATAATGGCCTTTCGGCTATGCACTGTGCAAAAACTTTTGGTGAAAGAACAATTACCAAACCATGTTTTGGCCACCCACATTTTGCGGCAAGCTGGTGGGCTGGGATATGGCCGCGAATGTTTCTTGGTCCTGCTTCAACAAGTTGACACATCTCCTCTTCCTGTTTTTTATCAGAGTGTGTTGAATGCTTGGCAGAACCTCACAGTGTGCCGTCAAGAAGACAACTACGACATCCATATGTTTGCACAAGAGCCTTTGTTCTGCAATCGGCTTTTCCCAAACATACCCAAAAGTAGGGACTTCTGCCAGCATTTCATAATTGCCGGCATCACAAAAGTATGGCACCTCCGGCAAGTTTCAGGTTGCGGGTGGAAATCAGCTCGAGAAGTAGCCGAGCTAGCAGGAATTCGGTCCGAAAGAGTGACTGCAAAAGTGTTGAGAGAGGTGATACGAATAGGGGTACGGCTGAGAGTATGCTGGTCCCACGAGCTCGAACCATTGCACGATGAGTGGGTTTTTCCTGGGTTACTGGTGCACTTCAAGTTGGAAGACTTACCCCCGGTTAGCATGGGGATAAGCCCCTTTCAAGAGACTAGCAGTAAAGAGCTATACAAGTCATGTGTCAAGTTACTGCTGGGGGATACGCCGCTAAATGGAATAATCCGGTGGAAGAGACTGTTGCCTGTGGGACCCCCCTCTGAACCTGTATGGAACTCCATGTATAGCAAGCTCATAAGTAAAAGATCTGGCGATCTCCAATGGAGACTGATCCACTGGATAGTCCCCTCCAATAAGTTAATCAACCATTTCTCTCCTACATCCACACGTTGCCCATTCTGCATATGTACGGAGGACGTGTTCCACGCCTTCATTAATTGTGTGAGATTGGTTCCTTTGTTTCGGTGGTTTAATCTTGTGGCACACAGAATGAAGGTTGTTTTCTCGTTGCGTTCTTTTATTTTCGGCTTTAATGCCAAGTCAAGCAAGGAAAATATGTTAATGAGGTTTCTTGTCGCAACAGCCAAGCTGGCAATATATCTCTCAAGAAGGGAGAAATTGAACGGTAAACCTGCCGGGGAATGCAATGTAATGTTGTTTTTCAATGCCCTCGTGTCAGCAAGACTTAAACTAGAGTTTTGTTTCTATAAGGATGCAAACAATCTTGATGAATTCACCAATACTTGGTGTCATGAAGGGTTGTGTGAGGTTCGTGAGAACCAACTGGTAATATTTTTGTAGGTTGTATAAAGTTAATGGTTTATTTTGGCAAATTGTGTGCCGTGATACTTCTGTAACCTTTTCGTTTCATTGCTTTTTCATGTATTTATGATTGGTGTAAAGATATAAATACATTTTTTTGTATTATTTTGATAATAAAAGGACTTCAAAAGTCAAAAGTCAAAGTCTCTCTCTCTCTCTCTCTCTCTCTCTCCAAATACATTTGATGATCGTGATATCTCTAAGGAAAACCTATCTGGGCACAATAACATCTTCCATGAGCCTAAGTGCAAATTGGCGGCCATGCTAAGCACGTAAACGTTGGTTTTTAGCAGAATTGATCGCCTCGAGATCGACTGTAGACAGTATAAAGGTCAAAAATGAAAGCTATTTAAAGAAAATAAAATGATAAAATTGCAACCACTTTGGCAAAATTATAGCCATTGTATCATTGACAGCTCATCATCATCCAAAATTCTTTTTTCGCCCTTGGGACTATGTTGAAGATAATACCTGGGATGCTCAAAAAGTTATACCAATGATACATGCCACAGTCGAAGACCTGTCGAAAAATGTGGAACAACTCGTGTAGAAAAATAAAAAATACACAGATTTTTCCAACGAATCAAGTTATCATATCGGTGGCGTATTGGTTAGAGCGTTTACACTGAGCCTAGGATAACGGTGACTCGAAATCTAGGTGAATCATACCTATGACTTTTAAAATGGTACGTGATGCTTACTTTTTTTTTCTTTCTTTTTTTTTTGTATACAAGATCGAGGCTCGTGAAAGAGCGAACATTAATCACACAGAAAGACAAACCGACACATAAAACATATAACATCGGGAGCGGTAGACAAGATGGGGAGAGAGGGGGAAGGACACAAACACAACATTCAAGAGCAGGGACCGAGAGACATGGAGACATCGAGAGATCTGAGAGAGGGCGAGGGCTTTGGGGGGGGGGGGGGGCATGGGAAGGGGGCGGTGGGCGAGGTATAAAACATATGGACACTGCCAGGACTTCCAGGAAAGAAGTTGGAATTTCAAACAAGGTGGATCTGGGGTGAATTAGCGGGGGTAGAAAAGATCAAGGTTTTGGATGGGGGATGATAAGAGATGGTGGTGAACAGCTGTTTTAAAGACCTGGAGGGAGGGGTGGGATTGAAGAGAGTGAGGGAGTTTGTTCCAGAGGCGGGAGAAAAGTGGAATGAAAGAGTGAAGGTGAGCAGAGAGCCGAGATTTCGGCAGTTTAACCATCAGAGGGTTGCTGGCAGATCTTGTGCGACCTGTAGGAATATTTGGGGGACAGAGCACAGAGAGAGCTGGGAGTGCAAGGCCGGAGAGGAGTCGGTAGAAGACAGAAAGACCACCTACCTGCCTGCGGTGAGTGAGTGAAAGGCCCTCAGAGATAGCTTCATCGCGGGAGATTCCAATAATTCTGAAAGCTTTGGTTTCAACAGCGTGAAGCCGAGCTAGGTGTGAGGCAGGAGCACCGGCCCATAGGGGAGAACAGTATTCCATTGAGCTGCGGATGAAAGCCTTGTATGTGGTGAGGAGCTCAGGTGTGCCGAGGAAGGACTTCGCACGATGGAGGATGCCCAGTCGGCGACTGACTTTGGAGGCCAGCTTGGAAATGTGGTTTTCCCAAGAAAGATCATGGCAGATATTGAGACCCAAAAGCTTGAGCGACAGAACTTCTTGGAGAGGATTGTTGAGAAAGTAGATGGGAGGGTTGTCCAGTCGATCTTTTCGGAGAGACATAGTAAGAGTGTGAGATTTGTCAGGATTGAAAGACATGTTCCACTTGTTTGACCAGTCTGTGATTTTGTCCAAGTCTTCAGAGAGTGAGGAGGCTGCAGACTGCCGATCTGAGGGAAGAGGAATGGAGCGGAGCTACTTGTTTGGAGCTCGGAATGTTAAAAGGACAGAGCATGGACAAATAACCATAGGTTGGCATAGTGCAGGCTTTGATGGGCCTCATGGCCTCCTGCATTGAAATTCCTTGTAATGGTGCTTCTCCTTCTCCTCCTTCTTCCTCTTCATTAAATGCCACAACTATTGCCACATCATTGTGTGGTTAGACGGGGGAAGCTTCACCAAAGTCTTTCACGAACCCGAGTGCCAGGCCTGCATTCGACTAAGATAAGGACAGGAAATGGGAATTTGGCCTTGGTACCTCGTTTACTCTTTGCGACGACATCAATGTCGAGAGTGGAAAGTTTGATTATTATTTTTTGTAAATCTATACACACTATAAGAGAGATGTTTGTCTATCTGTCTGTGTTTGTGTGTCGCCATTCTTCTCAGAGATGGGTGTACAGATCTTATCTTCGTCAAACTTTCAGAGATTCACACCTTGGTATTCTAGAAGCAGTAATACCAAAGCAAGATGTTCCAAGATATTCCAAATACTACAGGAACACCATTGAATTATTAAAATACTGTTACGTATGTGGGGGTAGGGATAGTTTTGAACAGGTAGATTTGTGTAGGTAGCGTGCTCCGACTGTCGTGAAGAAGAAGATCCATCATCATGTAATATGTTGAAGACCTGTTTAGCCCGGATGTCGGATGAAGTTGTATATTTGTCCCCATCACGAGGGGGCGGGGTATGTTATTGAGCTCAGGGATTAGGTTAAGTAATTCCCTGTTCGTCGTTCCCCATGTGACTTATCCTTTAATTCTTTTGGCACCGCACCATAGACACTAGTGCAAAAAGTGCCCATTAAATTGCACTAATAACAATAAAAACCAACCAGAAGCCAGTTCTGAGCACTGCCGATAGGACACCACCATCTACATCACCATGAAGGTTGAGCAGGCCGAAGACACGCTCAGAAGGACAGTGATTGGGTGGGAGTTGACCAACAGGAAGGCCGGGGTAAGAATCAACTCGCTGATTGGAAGAGGGAAGGGCGAGTAGGACTGCGTCATGGGAGCGGACTGCATGTGGATTGGTGGAGAGCTGGACAATTTAGCACTGGCCTGCGGGCATTGGTAGAGAGGCACAGATTATGTCACGAGACGATCAATAAAAGAAGACTCGGACCGACATTTTCTCTCTTCTTCTTTCCCCTCAAGCTTTCCTCTTTCCCTCATGCCTTCCTCTTGCCCCTCACCTCTCTCGCTTCTTTGTTCTACTCTTGGCTCTTTGCCCTAACGGTGGTCCTTTGTTCACGGGGAAGGCTTAATCGCGGCCAGGAGTTTGACACGCAAGGACGACGAAGACAGGCACGGCTGGAATAGCGAATCGCACGCCTGCTCTTTCGCTTCGTGCACCAGGCTGGGAGTGAGTGGACCGTGCAGCGAGGCCTGGCTTTGCACGTGCATGCCAAACGACGAGCAGTTTCTCGCCAACACCAGAGCCGCGACGAGACTGCGCGCCGGGCCTGGAAGAATTCAGGTAAGACGCATGGCCAAGTTGAGCTAAGTATCACAATAAAACACACTGTTATTTTACTTTCATTATCTTTCCCTTCGTCTGTGTTCAAGTCTGGTGTGGGGGACGTCCCGTTTAGAAATTTAGTTTACCGTCGCGTTTCCTTGGTATCGGCATCCGTTTTAATAAACCTGTTTCATTTTGTACATTTAAACCCGTTTTGTTTGAGTTTATTTTTCGCAGGTTCGGGAACTGCCGGCGATCTCGACAGGTGAGACCCTTCGGTTTTCTTTCCCTTTCTTCCCCCGGGTATAAAAATCCGCATTTGAACTGAACGCCTCAGAGTAATGCATAATTGCCTTCCGTGACTTTCCCGGTGTTAACTGAGAGCAGTCACACAACAATACTTACCATTATTAGCTTGGTTAGGATCTTCTTTACATATATATATATATTGTTACGGACACGACTTTGATGTTATGCTGGGCCGAGCGGAATGGCCGCCGTGTTCGCACAAGTTACCCGATTATACTCGAACGTTGACTAAGTCGCGCTATGCTAAATCAATTGAGGAAAGGACACAGCGGCTGGGTTAAAATCACACGACACCAGGGGTACGGTTCTCAAGACCTCCGGAGGAGGTTATAATATTGCGGAAGGTTAGATTACAAAGACAAGAGAGACAGCATAGAAAGGTGGGCACTTAAACACGGTCTTATCTTAGCCCCGACAGACGACAGATAAACGGGACAAGACTGACTCACACGGGGATTGATGGCAAGGAAAGGCGGGTAGTCGATGGCTCAAGGTGCACTCTTGGCTCAGGGACAGAATCGACCCGGTCCGGTCCAGAGATGCGGGAGGTCTCACAGCGCTCGGAGGTGGCGTCTGGTTCTCTTTCGTGGCTGAGGCGCATCTGACGTCACGTCCGGTAAGTGGCTGCGTATATCCGGCGGGGAGTGACACGCCCTCGGCTCGTTAGCGCCGCCCCAGATGGAATCGGCCCATTGCTTCTCATTGGGTGCGGGGGTTACCGGGCTCCGCCCTTGACGAGGAGCTGACAGCCAGCCCCTTCGTGGTAACCCCGTGGGCGCACATGGCAATGGCGGCTAACCAAGCCGGTGTGAGGACGCACACTCCCCGCACGCCGTTGTTGTAGTTGTTGTTTCATGGGGAAGATGGGAGGAGGTATGGGGAGGTCCTAAACTCACTACTGGTGCCATACAATCACATTCTGGTGCAACGAAGAGTCAGAATTAATGTAAACGAGTCCTTAACTGACATAGACTAAGAATAACTAGCAAGATGTCCGAAAGTTGTCTACGTGAGATGCGGTGGACCTGGGCACGACATTTAATGGGGGAAAAAGGGGAAGGTCGGTTCTACAGAGTGTTATTTACAGGCAATGGGACTAGGGAATGGGGGATTGGGGATAGTTGGGGAGTATTGGGGAAATAGGGGAATATTTACAAGCGGATATGGAGGCCAAGTCCCATATCCGCAACAATATATATATATATATATATATATATATATATATACATACATATATACATATATATATATATATATATACATATATATATATATATATATATATTTAAGAACCAGGAAGTAAACTCCTGCGAGGGGCTAGTGTGAAAAAATTCTGACTCAACCCGGGACAATGAAAGCCTGCTTGGAGTTTGCAAAAAAAGCACCTAAAGGACTCTCAGACTGTGAGAAACAAGATTCTGTGGGCTTTCATGTGTCTTTCATTGAGGAGAGGCTTCCGTCTGGCCACTCTGCCATAAAGCCCAGATCGGTGGAGTGTTGCAGTGATGGTTGTCCTTCTGGAGGTTTCTCCCATCTCCGCACAGGATCTCTGGAGCTCAGCCAGAGTGACCATCGGGTTCTTGGTCACCTCTATTACCAAGGCCCTTCTACCCCGATTGCTCAGTTTGGCCGAGCGGCCAGCTCTAGGAAGAGTCCTGGTTGTTCCAAAATTCTTCCATTTAAGAATTATGGAGGCCACTGTGCTCTTGGGAACCTTCAACGCAGCAGAATTTTTTTTTGTAAGCTTTCCCAGATCTGTGCCTCGACACAATCCTGTCTCTGGGCTCTGCAGGCAACCTCATGGCTTGCTTTTTGCTCTAATATGCATTGTCAGCTGTGAGACCTTATATAGACAGGTTTGTGCCTTTCCAAATCATGTCCAATCAATTGAATTTACCACAGATGGACTCCAATCAAGGTGTAGAAACATCTCAAAGATGATCAAGAGAAATGCGAGGCGCCTGAGCTAAATTTCAAGTGTAATAGCAAAGGGTCTGAATACTTATGTAAATGTGATATTTCAGTTTTTTCTTTTTAATAAATTTGCAAAACTTTCTAAAATCCTGTTTTCTCTTTGTCATTATGGGGTATTGAATGTAGATTGATGAGGGAAAAAATAAATTTAAACGATTTCAGCATAAGGCTACAACATAGCAAAATGTGAAAAAGTGAAGGGTTCTGAATACTTTCTGAATGCACTGTATATATATGTATAAATACCGTATATATACAGACTTGGCATTTAATATGGAATTTTTTTTTTCTTGACTTGGGTTTACTTTCTGAACTCGGTAAAATCAATCTGGTGAGTTTCTTTTATGCTTCGGTGATTTCTTTGTTAAAAGAACCATGTCACTGATTGTCTGTCGCAGCAAGAAGTCAATAACAGGATTATATCACAGGTGGCGTGACAAAATGTACGGACAGGTACATTTGACGATTGGCTTCACAATCGGGTGTATAAGGGTTGTTGCGTTTGTATTAGTGGAAAACAACTGCTGCACGTCTACAAAAGTTATTGCTGCTTCCCCTGGAGATGGTCCGTCAACTCGACAATGCTGTTTGTCATTTAGTAGTGGCTTTACGAAATTCCGGCATGAAACAGCGTGCTATTGCTCGGCAGTATGGCATCACTCAAGGTCAGGTGTCAAACATCCTGAAACGAAATGCTCAGAGTACTCAGAGTACGCTCAGAGTATTACGATGGTCAGAGTCCGTACGCCATATACCGAGGTCAGGACGTCCCCGCAGAACCACAAGGAGGGATGATCGCCAGCTGCACCAGTTAGTCCGCAATGGCTGTACCAAGTCAGCTAATCGGCTTCGGGCTGAGTGGCAGCAACTGACAAATGTGCCTGTATCCAGAAGGCGAGTCAACCAACGACTGGTTCAAACAGGCTATCGTGCCAGGCGTCCCCTGAGAAAGCCACGTCTGACCAGACAACACCGCCAGCGCCGATTGCAGTGGGCCAGAGAGCACCGTCAATGGCAGCCAGGACACTGGAATCACGTGATCTTCAGTGACAAGTCTAGATTTCTGGTCTATCGTCAATATGCCGCGTCCGAGTGCGCAGACAAGTGCATGAAGCCGACAACGAAGATTGTATAGTGCCAAGAGTCCAAGCTGGAGGTGGTGTTGTGACCGTTTGGGCTGCTTTTCATGCAGGGGGTAAAACTGACCTGGGTGTTCTGAATGGAAACCTGAACCAGTTCAAGCGCACGGCCATTCTGGAAGAAACATTGCTTCCATTTGTTCGTGCAGCCTTTCGAGGAAACTTTGTCTTCCAAGATGACAATGCATGGCCTCATCGTGCTCGCATGATCCACCACTTTCTTGCTGACGGTGGTGGAGAGCATATGGAGTGGCCTGCCATGTCCCCGGATATGAATCCAATAGAGAACTTGTGGGCAGAATTAACGCATCAAATCGACCACTTGGACCAGCAGCCGACCTCTCTTCGTGAATTGCAGCAGGCTATTGTAACTGCATGGCAAGCGATTCCTGTCCAAACCTTGGCAAATCTCGTGAACAGCATGCCTCAACGTGTACGTGCTCTCCTGAATGCTCGTGGGGGTTACACGAAGTACTGAACTGTAATTTTACTGTCTGTAATCCCAGTCGTAATTTAACTTTTGTTTTTGTTAAAAAAAAATTTGGGCTAATGTGCAAAATAAAGAGATACTTCTGGAAAACGCACAGAAGTTTAACACAGTACTGTCCGTGAATTGAGTTCGATATCAGTTTCCATCACTTTCAAGGATCAATTTATTTGCTTCGAAATGTCAAATGTGGTTTTTGTTTCTTTTAAAGGTTACATAAACAAAATCTAGAATAATTTCAACATAATTCCAATGAACTTTTGGTTCTAAGTCATCTTGAAAAGTAAGTTCACCCCCACAAAAAAAATATTCCATATGAAATGCCAAGTCTGTATATATATATGTACAGACTTGGCATTTAATATGGATTATTCTTTTTTTTCTTGACTTGGGTTTACTTTCTTAACTCAGTATATCAATCTGGTGAGTTTCTTTTACACTTCGGTGATTTATTTGTTAAAAGAACCATGTCACTGATGGTCTGTCGCAGCAAGAAGTCAACAACAGGATTATATCACAGGTGGCGTGGCAAAATGTACGGACAGGTGCATTTGATGATTGGCTTCACAGTCGGG
Source organism: Myxine glutinosa (assembly GCF_964187855.1). Lineage (NCBI taxonomy): Eukaryota > Metazoa > Chordata > Myxini > Myxiniformes > Myxinidae > Myxine > Myxine glutinosa. The sequence goes on along the minus strand of NC_136266.1, from coordinate 118,123,018 downwards.
TATACAAGGGTTGTTGCGTTCTGTATTAGTGGAAAACAACTGCTGTATGTCTCCAAAAGTTATTGCCGCTTCCTCTGGAGATGGTCCGTCAACTCGACAATGCTGTTTGTCATGGAGTGGTGGCTTTACGAAATTACGGCATGAAACAGCGTGCTATTGCTCGGCAGTATCGCACCACTCACGGTCAGGTGTCAAAGATCCTGAAACTAAATGCTCAGAGGGGTGTCCCTACTCCAATACCGAGGCCAGGCCGTCCCCGCAGAACCACAAGGAGGGATGATCGCCAGCTGCACCGGTTAGTCCGCAATGGCCGTACCAAGTCAGCTAATCGGCTTATAGTCTAGTAGGAAGACTAGGTCCCCCTGCACCCCCGGAGATATACTTCTAATCAGTGTTTCTAGATTGGAAAAAATGTGTAGAAAATGACTAGCTATGGCCCCAAGCTGAAAAAATGTCCCACATACCATTTGTATGCAAATTACTGCTGCAAATTTTATGCAAAATTATGCAAATTTTATGCAAATTTTTGATGAGGAGTAGAGTTGAGGGGTCTTTGAGGGCTTCATCGAGGTGCTCTCGGTTGCAAGACTGGGTCATTCTGAGAAGCACAGCAGGGTCAGAGATTATGATGTTCTCCTCCTCAGTGAATCTCTCCATCAACAGCCTCTCCATTGCCTCACACACTGTTTTGAGGCAAAAGAGGGACTTTGCGTAGGCCTTTCCACTGAGAACACCTTTGAGAGATCCACTTGTTACTAGTTGTGCCTCAAAGAGAATCTCTGCATATCCAGAACCACGCATCTTGTGTCCAGTGAGCATCCCGATGTAGTTCATGGATGTGTGGAAGGGTCCAATCGTTACTACATGACTAGCAAATTCATTTGGCCAGCGCCAGATGATGGGAAGGGCTTTCATGCAGACACCCAGATCAAATGTATTCAGGACCCATCTCTGACCCACCTCAGCAGTTGCTGCCTCGGAACGCTTCAGTAGCTCACGAACAACTGCGTTGTCTGTGATCGGTTGGTGGATAGGCGTGCAGTAGTCGACTGTTGATTTGCTGGGTGGGGGAGAACCAGTTGCAGAGGTGAAACCCCCTAGCCCAGGCACAGGCTGCAGGCCACAGCTTCCGATGTATCTGATGAAGAGCCAGATGTAGTACTCTTGCATCGTAGTGGCATAGACTGTGTCATTCTCTGCTGGCGGTGTGAATGATGAGCCTTCAGGGAACTTCGGGTCAGAGATGGGTCCTGAATACATTTGATCTGGGTGTCTGCATGAAAGCCCTTCCCATCATCTGGAAAATCTAGAAACACTGATTAGAAGTATATCTCCGCGGGGTGCAGGGGGACCTAGTCTTCCTACTAGACTATTAGGGCTGAGTGGCAGCAACTGACAAATGTGCCTGTATCCAGAAGGCTAGTCAACCAACGACTGGTTCAAGCAGGCTATCGTGCCAGGCGTCCCTTGAGAAAGCCGTGCCTGACCAGACAACACCGCCAGCGCCGATTGCAGTGGGCCAGAGAGCACCGTCAATGGCAGCCAGGACACTGGAATCACGCGATCTTCAGTGACGAGTCTAGATTTCTGGTCTATCGTCAAGATGGCCACGTCCGAGTGCGCAGACAAGTGCATGAAGCCTACAACAAAGATTGTATAGTGCCAAGAGTCCAAGCTGGAGGTGGTGGGGTGACCGTTTGGGCTGCTTTTCATGCAGGGGGAAAAACTGACCTGGTTATTCTGAATGGAAACCTGAACCAGTTCAAGTACAGGGCCATTCTGGAAGAAACATTGCTTCCATTTGCTCGTGCAGCCTTTCGAGGAAACTTTGTCTTCCAAGATGACAATGCATGGCCTCGTCATGCTCGCATGATCCAACACTTTCTTGCTGACCGTGGTGTAGAGCATATGGCGTGGCCTGCCATGTCCCCGGATATGAATCCGAGAGAGAACTTGTGGGCAGAAATAACGCGTCAAATCGACCACTTGGACCAGCAGCCGACCTCTGTGCATGAATTGCAGCAGGCTATTGTCACTGCATGGCAAGCGATTCCTGTCCAAACCTTGGCAAATCTCGTGAACAGCATGCCTCAACGTGTACGTGCTCTCCTGAATGCTCGTGGGGGTTACACGAATTACTGAACTGTAATTTTACTGTCCGTAATCCCAGTCGTAATTTATCTTTTGTTTTTGTTAAAAAAAAAATTGGCTAATGTGCAAAATAAAGAGATACTTCTGGAAAACCCACAGAAGTTTAACACAGTACTGTCCGTGAATTTAGTTTGATATCAGTTTACATAACTTTCAAGGATCAATTTATTTGTTTCGAAATGTCAAATGTGGTTTTTGTTTCTTTTGAAGGTCACATTAACAAAATCTAGAATAATTTCAACATAATTCCAATGAACTTTTGGTTCTAAGTCATCTTGAAAAGTAAGTTCACCCCCCAAAAAAAATATTCCATATTAAATGCCAAGTCTGTATGTATATATATATATATATATATATACATATATATATATATATATATATATATGTATATATATATATATATATATATATATATATATGTATATGTATGTATATATATATATATATATATATATATATATATATATATATATATATATATGTATATGTATGTATATATATACACAAAGAATTAAGTTAAGCACCCCCCCCGTTTTTTTACAACCTCGCACATTACAAGTTTGTTGTCGTCAAAACAGTGTAATATACCCATGATATTGCTATATTTTCTGGAGAAGTGATATTATGGTCACATAAAAACATAACAATCATGCCGTTTTCAATATTTTATTCTGAATAATTTAAGGTGAAATTTTTTGGGAATTTTAGGCATATTTTCACCTCAATTTAAGTATGGAGCTATAGGTCCATCACGGACAGTGTGGATGACGTTTATGTTTTCTAACGTACAGTCATTGTTCTGAGAAGACCTCTAGCGATCTTTGCGTCAATAACGTGTGTAGGACCCACGAGATCGGATCACTGACTCAGCCCTACGCCTCATAGACCCTGTAAGCCGTCGTATGCGTTGCTGTGGCAGGTTGTTCCATTCCCGATGTAATGCACGTTCCAATTCATCCAGATTGGCTATTGGAGGGACCATCTTCGCAATTTGTCGTCCCAACATGTCCCAAACGTGCTCGAGGGGGTTCAACCTGCCACAGCAACGCATACGACGGCTTACAGGGTCTATGAGACGTAGGGCTGAGTCAGTGAACCGATCACGTGGGTCCTACACACGTTATTGACGCAAAGATCGCTAGAGGTCTTCTCAGAACAATGACTGTACGTTAGAAAACATAAACGTCATCCACACTGTCCGTGATGGACCTATAGCTCCATACTTAAATTGAGGTGAAAATATGCCTAAAATTCCCAAAAAATTTCACCTTAAATTATTCAGAATAAAATATTGAAAACGGCATGATTGTTATGTTTTTATGTGACCATAATATCACTTCTCCAGAAAATATAGCAATATCATGGGTATATTACACTGTTTTGACGACAACAAACTTGTAATGTGCGAGGTTGTAAAAAAACGGGGGGGGTGCTTAACTTAATTCTTTGTGTATATATATATATATATATATATATATATTCAACGAACATAACAGCGTGACGAGCGCTGTCCCGATCTCCTGTGGACCGAAGTCCTAGACCAAAGCGTCACCTCCGACCCAAAGGGTCTTCTGGAGGCTTCAGCCCGGCCACTCTGTCAACAGACAGAGATTTATTCATTGGTCCCCATTGGCTAAACATCAAGCAGAGCCGCCAATCCAGATTTCGGGCTTATTAACCTGTTTTGGGGCCACAGGGAAGCCCTGCCTTTTTTACTATGAAAAAAGGTAAAAAGTCAAACATTTGAACAGCCTTGGACGTGCACCTTGACCCCATGGTCAAGGCACAACGTCAACAAGGCTGTCCCCATAACAATACACATGCGCCTCTACCCCGAGGGGGAAGCGCATGGTCATTCAAACGCATGCATCATGCCCCCCGAAGGGCCACAATGCATGGTCATACAATTGGGACCACTCCTCTTAATAGGAGTGAGACCCCTTAATCCACCGGCAGGGCATTACTCCTGCCAGGTCCGATTTGCATGCAGTTCTTTAAGCGTTTAGGGCCCGCTCAAAAAAGGCCAGCCTTTTTTACACTGAAAAAAGGTAAAAAGTCAAACATTTGAACAGCCTTGGACGTGCACCTTGACCCCATGGTCAAGGCACATCGTCAACAAGGCTGTCCCCATAACAATACACATGCGCCTCAACCCCGAGGGGGAAGCGCATGGTCATTCAAACGCATGCATCATGCCCCCGAAGGGTCACAATGCATGGTCATACAGGTGGGACCACTCCTCTTAATAGGAGTGAGACCCCTTAATCCACCGGCAGGGAATTACTCCTGCCAGGTCCGATTTGCATGCAGTACTTGTGCATCTGTTTTTGGGGCCACAGGGAAGCCCTGCCTTTTTTACTATGAAAAAAGGTAAAAAGTCAAACATTTTAACAGCCTTGGACGTGCACCTTGACCCCATGGTCAAGGCACAACGTCAACAAGGCTGTCCCAATAACAATACACATGCGCCTCTACCCCGAGGGGGAAGCGCATGGTCATTCAAACGCATGCATCATGCCCCCCAAAGGGCCACAATGCATGGTCATACAGTTGGGACCACTCCTCTTAATAGGAGTGAGACCCCTTAATCCACCGGCAAGGCATTACTCCTGCCAGGTCCGATTTGCATGCAGTTTTACGCTTCCGTTTTAGGGCCCCGGACAGGGCCTGCCTTTTTTACAAGAAAAAAGGTAAAAAGTCAAACATTTGAACAGCCTTGGACGTGCACCTTGACCCCATGGTCAAGGCACATCGTCAACAAGGCTGTCCCCATAACAATACACATGCGCCTCAACCCCGAGGGGGAAGCGCATGGTCATTCAAACGCATGCATCATGCCCCCGAAGGGCCACAATGCATGGTCATACAGGTGGGACCACTCCTCTTAATAGGAGTGAGACCCCTTAATCCACCGGCAGGGCATTACTCCTGCCAGGTCCGATTTGCATGCAGTTTTACGCTTCGGCGTTTAGGGCCCGCACGAGAAGGCCTGCCTTTTTTGCACTGAAAAAAGGTAAAAAGTCAAACATTTGAACAGCCTTGGACGTGCACCTTGACCCCATGGTCAAGGCACATCGTCAACAAGACTGTCCCCATAACAATACACATGCGCCTCAACCCCGAGGGGGAAGCGCATGGTCATTCAAACGCATGCATCATGCCCCCCAAAGGGCCACAATGCATGGTCATACAATTGGGACCACTCCTCTTAATAGGAGTGAGACCCCTTAATCCACCGGCAGGGCATTACTCCTGCCAGGTCCGATTTGCATGCAGTTTTACGCTTCGGCGTTTAGGGCCCGCACGAGAAGGCCTGCCTTTTTTGCACTGAAAAAAGGTAAAAAGTCAAACATTTGAACAGCCTTGGACGTGCACCTTGACCCCATGGTCAAGGCACATCGTCAACAAGGCTGTCCCCATAACAATACACATGCGCCTCAACCCCGAGGGGGAAGCGCATGGTCATTCAAACACATGCATCATGCCCCCGGAGGGCCACAATGCATGGTCATACAGGTGGGACCACTCCTCTTAATAGGAGTGAGACCCCTTAATCCACCGGCAGGGAATTACTCCTTCCAGGTCAGATTTGCATGCAGTTCTTTGCTTCGGCGTTTAGGGCCCGCACGAGAAGGCCTGCATTTTTTGCACTGAAAAAAGGTAAAAAGTCAAACATTTGAACAGCCTTGGACGTGCACCTTGACCCCATGGTCAAGGCACATCGTCAACAAGACTGTCCCCATAACAATACACATGCGCCTCAACCCCGAGGGGGAAGCGCATGGTCATTCAAACGCATGCATCATGCCCCCCAAAGGGCCACAATGCATGGTCATACAGGTGGGACCACTCCTCTTAATAGGAGTGAGACCCCTTAATCCACCGGCAGGGAATTACTCCTGCCAGGTCCGATTTGCATGCAGTTTTCGCGTTTAGGGCCCGCGCGAAAAGGCCAGCCTTTTTTACACTGAAAAAAGGTAAAAAGTCAAACATTTGAACAGCCTTGGACGTGCACCTTGACCCCATGGTCAAGGCACATCGTCAACAAGGCTGTCCCCATAACAATACACATGCGCCTCAACCCCGAGGGGGAAGCGCATGGTCATTCAAACGCATGCATCATGCCCCCCGAAGGGCCACAATGCATGGTCATACAATTGGGACCACTCCTCTTAATAGGAGTGAGACCCCTTAATCCACCGGCAGGGCATTACTCCTGCCAGGTCCGATTTGCATGCAGTTTTTTTCCTGTATTGGGGGCCACAGGGAAGCCCTGCCTTTTTTACAAGAAAAAAGGTAAAAAGTCAAACATTTGAACAGCCTTGGACGTGCACCTTGACCCCATGGTCAAGGCACAACGTCAACAAGGCTGTCCCCATAACAATACACATGCGCCTCAACCCCGAGGGGGAAACGCATGGTCATTCAAACGCATGCATCATGCCCCCCAAAGGGCCACAATGCATGGTCATACAGTTGGGACCACTCCTCTTAATAGGAGTGAGACCCCTTAATCCACCGGCAGGGAATTACTCCTGCCAGGTCCGATTTGCATGCAGTTTTTTTCCCTGTATTGGGGGCCACAGGGAAGCCCTGCCTTTTTTACAAGAAAAAAGGTAAAAAGTCAAACATTTGAACAGCCTTGGACGTGCACCTTGACCCCATGGTCAAGGCACAACGTCAACAAGGCTGTCCCCATAACAATACACATGCGCCTCAACCCCGAGGGGGAAACGCATGGTCATTCAAACGCATGCATCATGCCCCCCAAAGGGCCACAATGCATGGTCATACAGTTGGGACCACTCCTCTTAATAGGAGTGAGACCCCTTAATCCACCGGCAGGGAATTACTCCTGCCAGGTCCGATTTGCATGCAGTTTTATTTACCTGTATTGGGGGCCACAGGGAAGCCCTGCCTTTTTTACAAGAAAAAAGGTAAAAAGTCAAACATTTGAACAGCCTTGGACGTGCACCTTGACCCCATGGTCAAGGCACATCGTCAACAAGGCTGTCCCCATAACAATACACATGCGCCTCAACCCCGAGGGGGAAACGCATGGTCATTCAAACGCATGCATCATGCCCCCCAAAGGGCCACAATGCATGGTCATACAGTTGGGACCACTCCTCTTAATAGGAGTGAGACCCCTTAATCCACCGGCAGGGCATTACTCCTGCCAGGTCCGATTTGCATGCAGTTTTTTTCACCCGTTTTAGGGCCCCGGACAGGGCCTGCCTTTTTTACAAAGAAAAAAGGTAAAAAGTCAAACATTTGAACAGCCTTGGACGTGCACCTTGACCCCATGGTCAAGGCACATCGTCAACAAGGCTGTCCCCATAACAATACACATGCGCCTCAACCCCGAGGGGGAAGCGCATGGTCATTCAAACGCATGCATCATGCCCCCCGAAGGGCCACAATGCATGGTCATACAATTGGGACCACTCCTCTTAATAGGAGTGAGACCCCTTAATCCACCGGCAGGGCATTACTCCTGCCAGGTCCGATTTGCATGCAGGTCTTTAAGCGTTTAGGGCCCGCTCAAAAAGGCCTGCCTTTTTTACACTGAAAAAAGGTAAAAAGTCAAACATTCGAACAGCCTTGGACGTGCACCTTGACCCCATGGTCAAGGCACATCGTCAACAAGGCTGTCCCCATAACAATACACATGCGCCTCAACCCCGAGGGGGAAGCGCATGGTCATTCAAACGCATGCATCATGCCCCCCGAAGGGCCACAATACATGGTCATACAATTGGGACCACTCCTCTTAATAGGAGTGAGACCCCGTAATCCACCGGCAGGGCATTACTCCTGCCAGGTCCGATTTGCATGCAGTTCTTTAAGCGTTTAGGGCCCGCTCAAAAAGGCCTGCCTTTTTTACACTGAAAAAAGGTAAAAAGTCAAACATTCGAACAGCCTTGGACGTGCACCTTGACCCCATGGTCAAGGCACATCGTCAACAAGGCTGTCCCCATAACAATACACATGCGCCTCAACCCCGAGGGGGAAGCGCATGGTCATTCAAACGCATGCATCATGCCCCCCGAAGGGCCACAATGCATGGTCATACAGTTGGGACCACTCCTCTTAATAGGAGTGAGACCCCTTAATCCACCGGCAGGGAATTACTCCTGCCAGGTCCGATTTGCATGCAGTTCTTTAAGCGTTTAGGGCCCGCTCAAAAAGGCCTGCCTTTTTTACACTGAAAAAAGGTAAAAAGTCAAACATTCGAACAGCCTTGGACGTGCACCTTGACCCCATGGTCAAGGCACATCGTCAACAAGGCTGTCCCCATAACAATACACATGCGCCTCAACCCCGAGGGGGAAGCGCATGGTCATTCAAACGCATGCATCATGCCCCCCGAAGGGCCACAATACATGGTCATACAATTGGGACCACTCCTCTTAATAGGAGTGAGACCCCGTAATCCACCGGCAGGGCATTACTCCTGCCAGGTCCGATTTGCATGCAGGTCTTTAAACGTTTAGGGCCCGCTCAAAAAAGGCCAGCCTTTTTTACACTGAAAAAAGGTAAAAAGTCAAACATTTGAACAGCCTTGGACGTGCACCTTGACCCCATGGTCAAGGCACATCGTCAACAAGGCTGTCCCCATTACAGTACACATGCGCCTCAACCCCGAGGGGGAAACGCATGGTCATTCAAAACGCATGCATCATGCCCCCAGAGGGCCACAATGCATGGTCATACTGGTGGGACCACTCCTCTTAATAGGAGTGAGACCCCTTAATCCACTGGCAGGGAATTACTTCTGCCAGGTCAGATTTCCATGCAGTTTTTGTCCACCCGTTTTAGGGCCCCGGACAGGGCCTGCCTTTTTTACAAAGAAAAAAGGTAAAAAGTCAAACATTTGAACAGCCTTGGACGTGCACCTTGACCCCATGGTCAAGGCACATCATCAACAAGGCTGTCCCCATAACAATACACATGCGCCTCAACCCCGAGGGGGAAGCGCATGGTCATTCAAACGCATGCATCATGCCCCCCGAAGGGCCACAATGCATGGTCATACAATTGGGACCACTCCTCTTAATAGGAGTGAGACCCCTTAATCCACCGGCAGGGCATTACTCCTGCCAGGTCCGATTTGCATGCAGTTTTCGCGTGTTTAGGGCCCACACGGAAGGCCTGCCTTTTTTACGATGAAAAAAGGTAAAAAGCCAAACATTTGAACAGCCTCGGACGTGCACCTTGACCCCATGGTCAAGGCACAACGTCAACAAGGCTGTCCCCATAACAATACACATGCGCCTCAACCCCGAGGGGGAAGCGCATGGTCATTCAAACGCATGCATCATGCCCCCCAAAGGGCCACAATGCATGGTCATACAGTTGGGACCACTCCTCTTAATAGGAGTGAGACCCCTTAATCCACCGGCAGGGAATTACTCCTGCCAGGTCCGATTTGCATGCAGTTTTCGCGTCGCCACAGGGCGGCACACTGCGAAAAATCTAACCAATGAGGACCAAAATCGTCTATTAAGATGATCAAGGCACCTCCTAGCTTTAATGGTGAGCACCAGCCACGAATTATGTCTCACACGGTAAATACCGCATAACCCGCAAGGAACCAACAGCCTGTCTGCCACACAGACCATCGTTTCCACCAGTGCAAACCAAAACCAGGGGGTGCGGTGCGATCGGCGGGGATAATAATCAACGAACATAACAGCGTGACGAGCGCTGTCCCGATCTCCTGTGGACCGAAGTCCTAGACCAAAGCGTCACCTCCGAACCAAAGGGTCTTCTGGAGGCTTCAGCCCGGCCACTCTTTGGGTCGGAGGTGACGCTTTGGTCTAGGACTTCGGTCCACAGGAGATCGGGACAGCGCTCGTCACGCTGTTATGTTCGTTGATTATTATCCCCGCCGATCGCACCGCACCCCCTGGTTTTGGTTTGCACTGGTGGGAACGATGGTCTGTGTGGCAGACAGGCTGTTGGTTCCTTGCGGGTTATGCGGTATTTACCGTGTGAGACATAATTCGTGGCTGGTGCTCACCATTAAAGCTCGGAGGTGCCTTGATCATATATATATATATATATATATATATATATATATATATATATATATATATATATATATATATATATATATATATATATATATATATATATATATATATATATATATATATATATATATATATACACACACACACACACACACACATATATATATATATATATATATATATATATATATATATATATATATATATATATATATATATATATATATATGTATATATGTATATATATATATATATTGTTATGGTTTTTAGAACCGGCACTTGTAAATAATAATCTATTGTAAATAATTCCCTGTAAATATTCCCATCTTCTATAGGTTAAAGGTCGCACCCTAATTAGTCCATATACAACACGTAGGGCACCATAGGAACTCTAGTTATTTCATTAGTATGTGTTTTCGGTAAGGCTCTGTTTCCAATAGTTTGAATCTGCGTTGCATTAATTAAATAAGATGGGTCTTTCAATCCCATTCATTTTGCGGCTTGACTCTCTCCAAATTGTGGTACGCGCCTCTGCTCGACCAGCAGCGTTCACTGCCTGGCTCAAAACGCCATTACGCACATGGTCAAGCTGGAGAAGAAGGGCGGAGCGCCGGGAGGAGGCGTGCCCCCCCTGTCAACTCGTCATCAAAGGTGGAGCCAGCGAGCCCTCGCCAACCAACCAGGGCTGAGGTGAGCTCGCTAGTGGGCGTAGCCCTATGAAGCGCGGCTTAATCTGGACCAGCGTTATATAACCGCGAGCGCAGAGCCCTTTGACGGACTACTTGTTGGACTGCTTCTTGCCACGGACTTCTTGCTGGAGCTGCGCGTAAAACTTCCCTGGGGACTTCTGTTGAACATCGGCACGTCATGAACGTTGAGAAAGAGAAAGCCAAATACCCTCCCCGATATATGAACCCCGACAAATAAGGTCCGCTAGTGTTCCAACGATATACGAGCAGCGCTGCCTGCCGGGTTTTGCCACGGAACTGGAGCGTGGATCGGAACCGGAGCGTGGACCGGGGTGGAGCGTGGATCGGAGCCGGGGCCCACGCTGTCCATCTGCTTGGACCTTCCTTCCCTGCCATCATTACCCTTACATGTAAGTCTGTTTGTGTCGTCCTGGGGCGTGATAATTAAGACTGTTTAAGACTGCACTGTATTCTGCTTCTTGTTCTTCTTCCCTTGTACATTCTTACCCTTTCGTTTCCTCTTCAATTATTGTTGTAATAAATTCCTGTGTTCTTCCTTACCTTTTGGTTTCTTCTTTCATTCGATCGTCTTAGTCTTTTCTGTCCATTGGGTACCTGCGGCCATTTGATTTGACCAATCGCTCAGGATCGGGTTAGTCCTTTTGTTAATGGCTCGGGCTTCGGATTGCTAACCCCTCGGCAAATTCCATCTTGTCTGCGGTCCGAGCGGGAATTATCTCCCTGCTTTGCGGAGAGATTGGCACTCAGATATTTGGGACCTCCATTGACCAATCACCCTGGCCAATCTCGACCGCAGAGAAGCGTTATAATTTCCAGGATCGGGGGACGGCCAGCTTAAAAGACAAGGGGATTAACCCCCCCTTGGTAAGGGGGGCGCCGACCCCCCGAATCCGCAACAATTGGTGTCAGGAGTGGGATTGGACCCGAACCAAATTTTTATATTTTTTTGGACAAAAATCTGGTCAAAATTTCGAGCGGCCGAAATTTTGTATAACATCCCAAATTAGGTCGTGCCATGGATAACCAAGGCAATCGGATTCCGGCGGAGGAGGTAGAAGAAAGGGTAGAGTCAACTCAGGACCCCAACGAGGAAGTGGGAGTAATTAAAGAGGAGGTCGAAGAAGGTGTGGCAGTAGGGGTAGCAGGCGCACAAAATGGCGGCACCTCGCACGTGGCGGCGAGTGCCGAGCCCACGGGGCCAGGGGACTTCCAATTGTTTATGATACAAATGAGGGCCTATATGGTAGAATCGGGGAGTAAGATGGATGCAATGAGGGAAGAAGTAAGCGGCAACACCAATAACTTAGAAAGCAAATTTAAGGGATTCGGAAGCAAATTTGTGGGATTAGAGAACCAAATTGGGGGTTTGAGAAGTGATATTGGAGACCAAATAGGGGGGTTGGAACGCAAATTAGGAGGATTAGAAGATAAAGTAGGGGACCAATTGCAGGACATAAATGGCCAAGCCCGGGAAGTAAATGAGGGGCTAGTGATGGGGAAAGCCCGGTATGAAATGAGGGAAGTTGAGCGAGGAGGTCGCATTTGTGCACGACGAGGTAGCGCGGCTTGAGGAGCGCGGGAAAAGCAAAGTGGAGCAAAGCGCAGATACGTGGACTGCTATAGAAATCGCAACCCGGGGTATAGAAAAGCCAAAGGCCGCAGAATTAAAAGAAAATTTTTTGAGCGCGCCGGCGGTCGTTTAGCTAGGAAATCAAACCGAAGCAATAGTGGAAATTGTGGCGGAAGAGACGGACTTAGAAGAGCAACAGCGGGAGGAAAGGATGGAAAATGCCCAAAGTCTGTATTCGCATCCTGATGCCGTACTTGCTAATCCTTATAAAGATTTGCAGGTGCGTGTGGAGAGGAGGATCCCAAAGGTGAGCCGGGCTGTATATGGTGCAAAAAGATTTTGTAGGGGAGTGTTTGGCACGAAAAGAATTTTCACACGCATGGGATCCCAGCGTACTGTGGGCGTTTGTGGGAGGTTCGTGGTGCGCTGTGTGAGTGGAAATGGGGCGCGTGTGCGAATGGCGCAAGAGCGCGAGTGTGTTACCGAGTGCGAGGAAGAGTGCAAGACAGAGTGTGGGAGTGAAACCGAGAGCGAAGGAGAAGGCACAATGGAGTGTATGTGTGAAAGTGAGAGTGACACGGAGAGTGAGTTGGTTGAGGCGAGTGTGCGGGAGTGCACACCGGAGCGCGTGATTGGGTGTGCAGAAGAGTGCACACCCATGGTTGTTACAGAGGATGTAACCGAGGAGTGGGCGCGAGGAGGTGTGTTAATGAAGTGTGCGAACGACGAGTGTGCACCAAGGTGTGTGAGGAGGTGTGCGGTGGTCAGGTGTGTAACGAAGTCTGTGAGCGGAATGAATGTGCCTGGGTGGTGTGCTCGGAGAGAGAGTGCGGTGACGAAATGTGCGGAGTGTATAGAGACACCTGGATGTGTGAGTAGGAAAAGGAACGCGTGGTGTGAGAATCGAGCATCGACGTTGACCGGGGCAGCGGTTAGGCCGACGTTTAGCCGACGTGAGCTCTCGGTGTGCGGTGTTCTTTGTGTGGTGCGGGAGCCGGCCGGGATCGTGGCCACGTTGCTCCTGTATGGGGCGCCGTGCACGATTCGGGCCGGGGCCCGCCCTGTATGGTCGGGGCCGCGTCGTTCAGGCGCTCGGCACGATTCCGGGGGAGAGAGGCCAGGTCGGACCTGCGCCCCCTGGCGGGGGCGGTGTTCCGGCCAGGTGAGGTTGGGTCATTGGGCCGGAGACCGCAAGTCTCCGCGCCGGGATGGACCGTGGAATCTCGTTCCAACAAAACCTCCTCCCCAGAATCGAAAGCCGGACGGACCCAACCTGCAGTAGACAGACCACAGTATGCATTGTTCGGTTTTTAGAAACCGAGCTGTGAAAATGTATTTCCCGCACCGAGAGGCTCAAGCATACTGAACGGATAGTGATAGTGATGATGGCAAATGGTATCTGATGTAGATGGATGGTAGTTTTACCATTCACTACATCTTTGGGCAGAGGAGCTGTAGATTATGGGGTATGGCGGTGAAAACCTAGCCAGGGAGGGCTTGGATAATCATTAGGGACCTAGAAAATGACCATAGGTGACACAAGATTTAAGTAGCGACATTGCACCTGTAGGGGGGACGTAGGTAGAGTAGATGGATGATAATGATGTGGGATGTGCAATAGTATAAGGGATGACAGGGAAGCACTAAGTGAGAGGGAAAACAAGGTAGATTAAATGATGCAGTGTGTTTGTAGTGAGGGTGATGAAATGAGGAATTGGTATGGAAGTTCCCGGTAGTGCTGGTGATGAAATGAGGCAATGGTTTGGAGAAGTTAAAGTGCATTGAGCAGAGTATTGAGAATGGGTGTGATTGCGCATTGTGTGATTGACTTGCATGGCATGCAAGTGGAAAATGGTTGTGTGGAATGGATGGTGTGGAGTGAGTATTGGGGAATATGTGGAGTGGAGTGTATGGTGTGAGGGAGTGGATCGGGAAAGGATGGACCCCTTCACGAGTACCCGGGGAGGGTAGATTAAAAGTAGGTAGCGGGAGTAGGTAAATTGTGGTTGGAGATTGACATCTGTGGTGCAAAAGTAGCAGAGTACTGCTTGGATGGGTGCATTAGTGGAGTGAAATGGCTGGGCATGTGGCCTGTTAGTGAGAATGGTTGGTTGGGCACTCCCCCTCTGTTAGTCTGTCAGCCAGGTGAGGCCGCAGGTAGGCTCTGGGAGCCAGTTTAGAGGTCAGAGTTAGAGTTCAATGGGGCCCGAGGATCCAGAGGAGGACCCGGGTAGCCCGACGCCAGAGAGGGCAGTAGTGGGGTGAGAGAGCCAGAGGGCCTTCCCCAGGTTAGGGTGAGGAGCAGGTAAGCTCGGGTGGAGACGTATAGTGGCGGAGGTGTGCAGGTGAGCGGACCTGCTGGTGAGCCACACGACCCAGCCCCGAAATTGTGCGAGGGCACAGGGGGAAAGAATCGGGGGAGTGAGACCCCAAATTTGGTGAGCGCCATGGTATGTTCAATGGGAATTGCTTTTTAGAACCGCATAGAGTAAAGTGGCCAATGGTTTTGCAGGGAAAGACCCCGGGTAGAGTAAACAGAGTTAATGTCATTTAGGAGATAGCTAGGATGAAAGTCTCTTCGCACCATCCGCATCCGCTCGCCTGGGTGAGAAGACTCCACACCGATTTTGCAGACATTTGGAATGAAAGACACATCGTGACGTGGGGGAGACATTGTTCGTTGTTCCATCTCTTCCTCCTTAGGAGGGATTGATGACAAATTTGGCTTAGGAGGGATTGATGAGGAATTGGGATTGATAACGAATTTGGTTTAGGGGAGATATGGGGAAGACAACACGATAGCAACGGATTGTTAATTTGTAAATTGTGTAGATACGGGGAGGGGCAAGGGGGTAGTGTAGGTGACATGGGGGGTGACGAACGGTAGGGACGGGCTTCCTCAGCTCGCTCTCCCACGCCCTTCATGTCGCATTGTGTTGTGTTGATGTGTACCCTTGCGCCCTTGCACCCCGCTAACCCTGCTTTGTCTTCCTTCCCCACTCATGGACCGTGGTCTTTGTGTGCCGAGGGGAAAGTGTGCAGGTGTCGCGGTTGTGCGCCCGCACCCTCGCTGCCTGCCTGCCTGGACCGGTACACCACTTATGGACCACACGTTCTGTGGCCAAGCCCACCTTATGGACCACACGTTTTGTGGCCTAGCAC
Organism: Myxine glutinosa; assembly: GCF_964187855.1. Lineage (NCBI taxonomy): Eukaryota > Metazoa > Chordata > Myxini > Myxiniformes > Myxinidae > Myxine > Myxine glutinosa. The sequence continues at coordinate 118,107,386 of NC_136266.1, read as the reverse complement.
CATATATGGACCACATGTTCTGTGGCCTGGCCCCTCTGCTGGCGCGAACCATTGCTGCCAGCATCTTGCTTGCAGACCACGGTCAAGGTGGCACCTATGCCAAGCAGGTGGACCACCTTAGTTGGCCCCTGCTGGCCTTAATTTTTTTAAAAAGTGGACGCGGGTTATGCCCTTTTTGAATGATCAAATAGGCAGCAAGCAAGAAAACGCCAAGAAACATCGGCCCAGCAGCCATCGGCCCAGCAGAGAAGACGCCAGTTCATTTATTTAAAATGTATGACTGTGCTTATGGTGGTGCTTGTTGGTGCTTTTCGTGCATGGTGGTGCTTTTTGTGCTTTTTCGTGCACTTTCTTATCTGATTGTGCATTTCTGTGCATGTGGGTATGGTGTATCGGTACAGTGCAGTGCATGACCTTTCCTCTTTTCAAAAGCGCTGTTTTTGTCTTCCCAAAAGATAGGTCCTGGGTTTAGTTGAAAAAAACCAAATTAGTCTACTTGCCAGCAATGTGAACCCGGAAATGTTGAGTACCCCAAAGTTTTAAGTTAGAAATGTACAGTATGGGTCCCCAGCACTTAGAAACTGCCAGATGCTAACTTGCATATGTTGGGCAATTAGCAAAATTAGCATTAATAGCATTAACCCTATCAAACATAGGCCTGGGACACTGAAATTTCTGTTTCGCTCTATTGCTCCACTTTTATTCACAGGTATTAGAGGTAACAAAGGCAAGTACCATACCAAACTAGAATAATATGACTATGTGTAAATAATATCCTCAAAATTAAAACACAAGTATACCCAAAATTATCAGAGCTGAAAAATATGTGCACTAGTTACACAACATAAAACTTCCATCAAGAAAGAGCATCTTGCATTTCTACTACTCTGCACTGTTATAAAGCATATCCTCATCATAAAACTCATCCTCATCGTCTTCATCTTCTTCTCCTGACTCTACATTCTTGTCATATTGCTCTTCTTGCTGTGAGTGTGTGAGTGTGTTGCAACATGTACTATCAGAGCCTTTGCAGAAGCAGTAGCTGGTACAGGCCAGGCCTGCAGCTACGCAGCTGCACTGTGCTGTTAAACAGGGCTTTAACCCAGCTTTGCAGCTACAGCTGATCATTTCCAACACGGCAGGAGGAGCAACGGGGCTTGCATCCAGGATGGGCATGATGACTTCCTCTCCCTTCTCGCCTTCCTTCTTATTCCATCCAAACTCTGTTATGTCCACAGCTGGTGGGTCAGGGCAGTCTGCTGCTTTCCAAAGCAGCACCTGTAGATGGACACGCCGTCCATGGAGGAGAGCGTTGCGCTCTGTAGGAGGCAGTGTCTTCAGTGCTGGGGGGGGGGGGGGGGGGGTTTGCGCTTTCGGTAGATGTCATATCTGGCGACGTTCAAAGATGCCGACTCCCTCTCGTTGTACAGAGCCAGGAAGAAACCACTCACTGCCTCTGTAATCTGTAAATCAGTAGCTCCCTCCTCTCCGATGAAGTGAAGCAGGTCACCAGGTACTACTCTCATGGCCTTGAGTGCGGACACCTTCCCTTTCCCCACGGGATAGGAGGTGGTGTCACATCCGGAGAGAGCATGCATAGCCAGGATGGAGCGACACTGCTCACCGAGATTCTCTACTGTCGAATTGATGTTGAGAATAGTGCCATCCCATCTCTCCATCTGCAGGTTACATGTGATACCCACCTTCCAGCACCAATAGACCATGAGTATGAAAACATCAGTGTCGTCACTGAGAATGCGGACAGTTTCAGCTTCGTGACTGGCTGCATCCAACATGTATGAGATGAGGGAGACGTCAGCCTCGTCATGAGTGACAATACTGTCTGCTTTGCTGACCATCTTGATGTGATCTCCTATGCTGTGTGTGCACAGGAGCTCACCCAGTCTCCGTTTGTTTGTCTTGTTCTTCATCACTTTGTCACGGCTAGGTAGAGGGGTTGTCAGTGAGAGTCGGTACTCTGTTGAGCTCTCCCCAGCTCTTCTCTGCCTCTCGTGGTCTTTGGCAGAGACTTGCTCATACCGGTCAAAGATGACAAATGTTTCGGTGATGTAGCGATTAAGCCGGCGCCCCATGCTGGCTGCGAGGTCAGCCACAGTGCCTGACGATGGCCACACCACGTGGTAGATGAGCTGCGATGCATCAACGAGTACAACATGTGGTGGGTGGGGATTGGGGGCAAGGATTCCAAGACGCTGGACGATCACAGACTTGTTACCCTTCCTGAGGCATCCATACTCATCGATGATGGATGCAGGGACCGGGCCGAGCTCATAGTCAAAGAGGGCAGAGAGCTCCATTCTTCTCTTGCTCCCCACCACCAGCAGCCGAGCAAACAATGCCTCAAGGTCACATATGATCTTCGCATTGACCTTCACTCTTTTTTTGGTGAATGTCATTGTCACCACCTTATTTGAGATGGGCGCATGAAATCTCTCAGGAAGTGATGAAGAGAACAGTGTGCTCATGTCCTGTCCGATCTTCAATGCATCTTGCACATTCACCTTTTCATCTGCCACCTGGCCATTTATGATATGGTGGAGGGTCGCGGTCTCTATGGTGAGTGGATGGGAGTTTTCCTGTAACATTCAAACGGAGCAAAAGAGCGAAACAGAAATTTCAGTGTCCCAGGCCTATGTTTGATAGGGTTAATGCTATTAATGCTAATTTTGCTAATTGCCCAAAATATGCAAGTTAGCATCCGGCAGTTTCTAAGTGCTGGGGACCCATACTGTACATTTCTAACTTAAAACGTTGGGGTACTCAACATTTCCGGGTTCACAAGAGGGCTCTATAGGCTTGGCAAGTAGACTAAATAGTAGTAGTGTTTTTGTAAATAATGCTCCCCACCATTAAATGTTTAGTTTGAGAATTAATTCCGCAATTCGGTTAGTCTGTGGGCATGACTCTACCAGGTAGAATGCAACGCAGCAGCCAGGACATATCTAGTTTTTAAAATGTCGCACCCTGGGTGAGGTTAACACGAGAGGGTAACTACACCTAAGTGTCACACATAATTGTAAAAGATATCCCTTGTGAATCGGCCCGGGATGGGCCTGGAGAAAGGGAGGGTGCAGTGTTACGGTTTTTAGAACCGGCACTTGTAAATAATAATCTATTGTAAATAATTCCCTGTAAATATTCCCATCCTCTAAAGGTTAAAGGTCGCACCCTAATTAGTCCATATACAACACGTAGGGCACCATAGGAACTCTAGTTATTTCATTAGTATGTGTTTTAGGTAAGGCTCTGTTTCCAATAGTTTTAATCTTCGTTGCATTAATTAAATAAGATAGGTCCTTCAATCCCATTCATTTTGCGGCTTGACTCTCTCCAAATTGTGGTACGCGCCTCTGCTCGCCCAGCAGCATTCACGGCCTGGCTCAAAACGCCAGTCTCAGGGTGATTGACCAATCACGCTGGCCAATCCTGGGACTGGACAAAGGCCTTAGGAGGGGTGGGAATCTGGATTATCACCTTCCTCATAAACTTAACTTATTCACCCATGCCGGGGCATTCCTAAAAGGGGTTGTCCCTTCTTTTCCTAGCTTAACTTATTACTCACTTATCACCTATGCCGGGGTCTAGCCTAGCACTACGCCGGGGTCATCCTTAACCTGAGGGGATATCCCTCCTAACCTCGGGCGCCCTCCTTGCTCGATTCGTTAACCCACTGGTGCTCTGTTTAAATTTGGTTCGAGATACATGCCAGGCACAGTCGATAGAGGTTCGCCATATGCAAGGGGAAGGGAAGAGGCTTTCCAATTTAGGTGTGCAAAAAATGCTTACCTCAGCCTATTATTGCCAGCGCTGGCCTTGCCTCTTCCCGACCTGAGGAGCGAGCCCTCCTCGACCCGTAGCTGGATGTATCCCACTTCTGACACCAGTTTAAGAGTTATTATTGACTGTTTAAGACTGCACTGTGTTCTGTTTCTTCTTCTTCCCTTTTACATTCTTACCCTTTCGTTTCGTCTTCAATTATTGTTGTAATAAATTCCTGTGTTCTTCCTTACCTTTTGGTTTCTTCTTTCATTCGATCGTCTTAGTCTTTTCTGTCCATTGGGTAAAGTCTGTCCTTCTTTTCTGTCCATTGGGTTTCTGTCCATTTCTGTCCATTGGAACAGATCACCTTCATGCCTGCGGCACGATTTGGCCAATCGCTCAGGATTGGGTTAGTCCTTTTGTTAATGGCTCGGGCTTCGGATTGCTAACCGCTCGGCAAATTCCATCTTGTCCACGGTCCGAGCGGGAATTATCTCCCTGCTTTGCGGTCGGATTGGCACTCAGGTATTTGGTACTCCATTGACCAATCACCCTGGCCAATCTCGACCGGAAAGGAGCGTTATAATTTCCAGGATCGGGGGACAGCCAGCTTAAAAGACAAGGGGATTAACCCCCCCTTGGTAAGGGGAGCGCCGACCCCCGAATCCGCAACAATATATATATATATATATATTTACATGTGCACAATGTGAATGTAATTGCTGTCAAAGATGCTTCCACCAAGTAATAACTCAAGTTGGTGGACACTTACCAAACCAAGATAATCTAGTTTGGTATTTTTAATTAATTTTCTGCAATTTGGAGAATTTGTTTTTCACTTTGAAGAGTGTAGGTTATGATGTGTAAATAAAGCTGAAAAAGTCTGATTTAATGCAATTTATTTCCTGGGTATAAAGCAACAAAAAGTGAAACTTTTGAAAGAGGGTGTAGACTTTCTATAGGCACTGTAATATGCACACAGGCTTCTCATATATACAGTATAGTGTCTGCCCCTGTGCCATACACTATGATTCAGGAGTATTCCCAATCAATTGAGTGGTATCGCATCTCAAATTGTGGAACCTTCAGAAACCTCTAACGAATAAATTGTGTCTATTGCCATTCTGGTGCCATCATCACTGCAATGTTGTGATGCCGTAAAAAACATTAAGGATATTTCTGTCTCTTCCGCCAAGCAATTGGTAAATGTTCATGGATATTTTATGCATCTCATATCTGCGGATTATGGAGAACACTAATTGAGTGCCGATTGTGTCTCTAGTCGAGATGTGCTGTTAGGAGAGAACATCTTCAATAGCAAAAGCAAGGCAAAAATGGCGGCCATCTTGGAATCCAAGAAGGCTGCCCTAAAATATTATATGCATACATCATCATTAAACCTGATGCCTATAAATAAATGGATTTGGACTCCAAATACTAGAGTATAGGCTTCATATCGATCAAAATCGTGCCAAATATTATTTTCAAATGACGGCCATTTTGTATTTCATTTTGGAGGCTGAAAGTTTGAAAATTGAGCCCAGCATACAATTTATTCAGATTCTAAAATAAGGCTAATGCTTTACCCCAATTTGCCTCCAACATTATTATTTATTGAAAAAGGAACCACACTATTAGTGGTGAATTGCCATCTGAAGTACAATTAAATCAGCAAACAAACACGTTACAAACTAGAGAGTTCATCGAACATATTGCCCCATGCAGTCGTCAGAAAAATGGACATGTGGAGGTTATATGAGCAGCAAATTTAATTTGTTGAGATGACGCAACATGCCATATTATTTTGTCCAAAACTGCTGAAGCGAAAGTTTTTGAACGTTTCAAGAAGGCGATTTGTTAAATTAAATTTAAATAAAATTAAGATTTTGGAGGTTGTATAAAAAAAACTTTTTTCAGACGTTTACTGCCATTGAAGCAGCGTCTTTTACTCCACCTTGTTGAACACGTTACATTACATCTTCATGCCTGTTATTTGTGAACTTTATAACGTCCTTAAAAGCAGTAAGTTTCCTGTTTGGAATTATTTTGAATTTTGTTTGACTGCCAGCAGGCAGACAGACCTTAGAAATTATCTCGCTCTTCTTTGTGCATGCGCGATCGAGACGACATTCCGTACAATTTTCCAAAATCAGAGCCAAAGTACTGGGAATCTGCAGGTTTGTGTTCAATTCGTGTTCAAAATATAACTTGCACTTGCAATTAAGTAGTTCTTCGGTCATAAACTGAATTTTGTAGACAGGCAGACAAACAAAGTGAACCAATTGTTTAACCTCACTTTTCGCTAAGCGCACTCGTGGTAACTATCTGAAAAACAAGCAGCCATATAATATTACTCCAATCTCCAAGCCAAGGTGATGCAGGGATTGCGAGAAAACGAAAGATCTGGTGACGAGATGGTTAAAGTAAACTTAAACTAAAACCTTATTTGCAAAACAGATGACAGGACAAAGGACCAGTACAAGATCTCTACAACACACGCTCCCATGACCCCAAATTCACAAATCATACGAGTTAACTGAGGAAGTAGCACCACCTTGTAAAGATGAATGATGTGCCACCATCGTTCTGTGATTTATAATCTCGGTTGAGCCGTTGCTGTTGACAACATGGCCATTGCCTGTGGTTTTGCAATGAGACCTTCGACTACGCATCTTCAGCTTTGGTCACGAGAGTCAAGGTTAGTACTTTAGGTATACAACTATTTCAAGGTTTGCGGCTAAAATAAAGCTTAGTATATGAGGTATTGAGGAATATTTTTTTATTTTTTTTATTTTTATTTTTGTAAACAGAATCGAGGCTCCTGAAAGAGCTAACATTTATCACACAAACAAATCAAACAGACAAACAAAGTATATAAAAAGGGGAGCGGTAGACAAGATGGGGAGAGAAGGGGAAGCACACAAACACAACATTTGAGAGCAGGGACATCGGGAGATGTGTGGGAGGGCGAGGGCTTGGGGGAAGGAGGCGTGGGAAGGGGGGGGGGGGGGGGTGGGAGAAGTATAAAACACAAGGACACTGCAAGGACTTCCAGGAAAGAGGTTGGTATTTCAAAAAAGTGGATTTGGGGTGAAATTAGTGGGGGGTAGAAAAGATCAAGGTTTTGGATGGGGGAAGATAATAGATGGTGGTGAACAACTGTTTTAAAGCCCTGGAGGGAGGAGTGGGATTGAAGGGAGTGGGGGAGTTTGTTCCAGAGGCGGGAGAAAAGAGGAATGAAGGAGTGAAGGTGAGCAGAGAGTCCTGATTTTGGCAGTTTAACCATAAGAGGGTTGCTGGCAGATCTTGTGCGACCTGTAGGAATATTTGGGGGACAGAGCCCAGAGAGAGCTGGGGAGCAAAGCCGGAGAGGAATTAGGATCATAAACATTAGTATGAATTAGGATGTTTATGAATTAGGATCATAAACAACATCCTTTAATGCAAGGTTAACAACCTTGTGACTTTCTGTGTTTTAATCAATGGCATAACCAATTCAAAATATATGCATCCATTACAAGTATTTCATCATAAAGCAGATTTTAACAAAGGATGTTGTGCTTTTCGCAGACATCTTCAACACTTTCCTTTTACAGGATGTGGCGGACTCGCTCATCGCCCTCCACGGTTATTTTTGCACCGTTTTTAACAGGTCCATTGCTCATGCTGATGACAGTGTTTTGATCTACATCAGAAGTTCCCTTTCCCATCATCCCCGTCTGTCCCCTTCCATGGAATATCTCGAGATCAGTATCGCTCTCCGCAGCAATGTTTTATTTATGTGCACGGTGTATAACACCCTCCCAAGTGATGGCACCGTGTATGAGCTCTCTTACCAGACTTTGATTCCCTTCTAACCTCCCATCACAACTCTCCTTAATCTGCAGTGACTTCAACTGTCACCATTCCAGCTGGCTCAGTATTGGTCCTCACGTCATTGGCTATTCTGCGACGTATTGCTGCCAAGGTATTTTGTGACCCTTCAAGCCTCACCTAATCTGTTGCTTTCCCAAATCATATTTCCCCAACTGGCTGCCACTCTCTACTTCACTTCATAGAGTCCAACTTTCCATTCAATCTTTTATGGTCTTCCTCTGCTCCACTTGGATACTCAGATAATGTACTCTTGAATGGGTCTGTCTTCCTAATGGTCTTTGCAGACCCACCAATGTACCACCATGTCTGGCAGTTTAATCAGGCAGATGTGTGAGTGCGGTCTACCATCTCTTCCAGTGCCTCGTCCACTATCTCTTCATCTCTGGATATTGACACTGCCTGAGACTAATTTCTCAATAACCTACTGTCTCTCCTCCATCAATTCACACCTTCATGCCTCCAGCTATCCTGCTGAACATCTTGTCCCTGGTACAAGGATTAATGAGTTGAGGCAAATTCCAGAAAGCAGCTTGCCTTATCCTCCTGGACAGCAAACCCACTGATGGAAGGGATCCCACAGTCTCTCCGCAAAGGTGTAGTAGGTGTTTCATCCACAAAAACTTGGTGGAAGTTGGTCAAGTCTGTTTCTCGAACATGTTCCACATCTATTCCTTTGCTATTGAAGGATGGCGTCACAATCGATACTGCTCATGCTATGGCTGACAACCTAAACTCTGCCTTTCCAGAAAATCTCACAGTCTCAAATCCCTCTTTTCCTGTACCCCTCCTATACCTCCTCACTAAAAAACATCCGACAGAATGGGGACTTCCCTCCTGCCAAGGTGGATTCGATTCCCACCTCTCTTCATTCCTCCACCACTATTGGTCCTGACTCCATCAGTGCCCTAATCAAAAAATTAAACTTCTTGTCTATTCCTGTTGCTCTGCTCTTTTCCAAATCATTTATGAGTGCTGCCTATGGGAATCATGGAAAAGCTTCACCCCAATTTATAGGAATGATGCTAAAACTATAGATCAATCAGTCTTCTCCTCAACCAATGGAGCAGATCATTTCAGCAGATATCAAGGCATGTTTTATCCATCTCTCTGATCTCTGACAGGCAGTTTAACTTCTAATCAGGTCTTTCCACTTTCGGTATATTTATTCTGCTACATTAGCAATGGATATATGCCCTCAATCTCAAACAAGATACCACGACTGTAATCACTGGGCACTTCCCATGCATTTGATTCTGTCTGGCACCCTGCTCTAACAATATTATAGCCAATCCCAAGCTGTCTGTGACTTGAGGAGCTGCAGAATTGCGTATCTGAATCCATATTCACCACCATCTCTTATCTTCCCCCATCCAAAACCTTGATATTTTCTACCCCTGCTAATTCACCCCAGATACACTTTTTTTTATTCTTTTTTTTTATTCCAACTTCTTTCCTGGAAGTCCTTGGAGAGAGTCCCCCAAGTTCATATGTTTTATACCTCTCCCACCTCCCCCAAAGCCCTCTCCCTCCCACATTTCTCCCGATGTCCCTGCTCTCAAATGTTGTGTTTGTGTCCTTACCCCTCTCTCCCCATCTTGTCTACCGCTCCCCTTATTTTTTGTGTTTTATGTGTCGGTTTGACTTTTTTATGACTAATGTTAGCTCTTTCACGAGCCTCGATCTTGTATTAAAAAAAAAAAAAAACTCCCAAACGCACACTTTAGATCACGTAAAGAATTTTGGAGATCCACCAAGGCATTGAGCAATGCAGGCTTCAACATTAAAAAGCAGTGGCGTCATCTGCAGGTAAATTCCAACATCACCAATAAAGAGCTAATGAGCAATCCTATAGGGGAGCCCCCAAGTTTCAACCTACACTGAAAACAGTGGACCACACTAAACTGGATCCACAATCTACATGTGAGGACATCACACTGTCTCCACAATTAGAAATTCAAGGATAGCCCTGCATGTGACTGGACACCCAGACCAAACTATGCAACAAATCGTGAACAAGAACGGCACTCGGTAGAGCGCATACCTCCGCCAGGCTGAATAGTTTACGGTGTGTATCCATCCCACTTATAGTCCTTGAGCCAACCGGCCATTTTTTGAAGTGAATGCTCCGGGGGGGGGGGAGTAATTCTCATTATGATTTTCCATTAGACCAATGTCTCGAGTGTCAGAAAAGGTGTGATGGACATCTGAGAACGGTAGCTTAGTGCCCGGATGGACGCCATCTTTGAAACCACCCAGCTCGAAAATGCCCATTTGGTGGGGTACATTGTTGCACGTGTATCTGGACTTCTATACTAGCTATCGATGTGCGGTTGACGACTAAATATACGTCCGATGTGTACCGCCTAAATAAAAAATAATATGAAGCATTTTGTTTTAGATTAATTATTATAAAAATCAATTATCGAAAAAAAATCATATATTTTTCAATATTTTATTATTAGACTTGTACTTTTTTTAGTGAAACAACACTGGTATGATTTTCCAAATTATGCATTGTGCTACACCGTTTATCTGTCTATAAAAATAACTCAAAAACTAAAACATATCATCCACCACGAGTGTACACAAAAAATATATGAAAAGGCATGCACTTTCCACAAACCGAAACTATGTCAGTTGGAATTTCCCGCCGATAAATCAACCCACAGAACCCAGTGCCGAAAGTGACGTCAGTCTATTCTATATCTATATTCTATATTCTATATCTCAGTCTGAGATTTGTTGCGGTGACCTGATTAATTTCTGAGGGGGGGGGGGGGGGGGTGGGTGGCTTAAGAACTAAAAGTGAACATGTTAGATGGCGCCACATACAACTCTATTATAGAGTTGTATTGTGGCGCCATCTAACATGTTCACTGACTTGGATGAGTATGTCTATGTAAGCTGGCGAGCTTTTCGGATATCGGAGTAATCTAACGTCAGTCTTTTTGTTCTTTCAGCTGAGATGGCCGGTGTCGAGGCGAAACGGGCGAAGATTGAACCTGAGTCCGGAACGTGCATCCTGTGCAGCAAGAAGTCGCCACTCTCTGAACTAAGCAAGGCAGCGGGCAACAGTTCTTGGAAGACATTGTGTGACGCAGCCGCAGTTAGAAACTTTTATCCAATTCTAAAGCTAGTCCAAGAAGGCGCAGTTGAACTTCCTAATATTCCAATATTATACCATAGGGCTTGTAGATCAGACTTCACTCACAAAAACCACCTAGCTACTTTGACCAATGCAGCTAGAAGTTCTTCAGTTGATACTGGCGATGCGGTGCGACGGCGATCATCACGGGAAGAGACAGGATCAACTTCAACGGTCTACGATGATAAATGCATTTTTTGCCAGCGTGCTTCAAAATTCATAAAAGGCAGTCGTACCCGTGAAACAGTTGTCTTGGCTGTTGAACTTCGAGCAGATAAGACAATAAGAGATGCTGCGACAGCTCGCAATGATGAGAGAGTTTTGGCATTGACTACACGAGATATGGTTGCAGCTGAGGCTCACTACCACTTCTCCTGCTATAGAAACTACACACGGCCCCAAAAACCTCAAGTAGAAACTGACATTGAAGATGATATCGAGAAAAAAGAAATGATACGATGTATATTCAATTTCATTCGCACTGACTTGTTCTTGAACCCGAGGATTGTTCCAATAGTTGATGTTGCAACAGATATCCTGTCTTCAGATACATTTTCAGTTGATGTTCGTGACTCCATCAAGAAGAATCTGCAGCGCACATTACAAAGAGAGTTTGGAGAATCGCTCATCTTCTTCAATGTGAAACACCGTGTATACTTGATGCCCGATAATCTGACAAAGCGAGAGATTGCTGCAGAGTGCGTAAACCTGAAAGCAGAAGTGAAAGCATTTGAACGAACGGACGGTGAAAGTAACATTGTGCGTGCAGCTACTTCACTGCGACACCAGATCAAAGATGCTCATTACAATGAACGTTGGCCGCCTCAGCCAGCAGAACTCACTTCAGATTACGTGAAGATACCAGATTCTCTTCGTGTATTTCTGCATACTTTGATTTGCGGGAGTGGGGGTAGCTCTGCGCGTGCCGACACACTGGTATGGTCGATGGCTCAAGATATCATCAATGCTGTACACCGGGGTACCATCAGAACATCGAAGCATGTCCTACTTCCGTGGGTCATGAAAACGCTCACCGGTAATACAGAGGTCATCAGAATATTGAATCGACTCGGGCACGGATGTTCGTACACAGTTCTGGAAGAAATCGAGACAGCGCTATGCATAGACAAATTAGCAAGTGTGGAGAAAGATAGAGTACCACTTCCGTCACATGTGCACCCTTCGGTCCCGACTGTATTAGCATTCGATAACATCGACAGGCTAGAGGAATCGCTGAGTGGTGGCAGAACATCGCATCGCGTCAACGGTATCATCGTCCAACCGAAGTCGCAGTCGTGTTTGCCGCCCCAACCTCCATCGGCAGTATCCAAAGCAGATAAGAAGCGATCTATCCCGTCATCCAGCGATTTTGTTCCAATATACAGCGGTGGGAAACGAGAGGGCCCACCTGCAATCAAGCTTGCAGATCTTTCTGACACTCTTGCAGGCGCAACATCCCTTGCGCAGCGCCGAAATCACGTATGGATTATGACTCGCATGCTGGAACCATGCGACCAGACAATCAGTTCGTGGACTGGTTTCAACATCATGACTAGAGATCGTGTTCAGGTGACGGAAGATGAAACTGGTTGTGTTTCTGGCGGAGTCGTGGAAACATGAAACAAATCGCGAAAAGCTAGGCAACAGAACACTGTATGTCACCTGTGGTGCTGGTACTGACCCGCGATAGGTGGAAGTTGGTGCAAGCACTCGAATGTAGCCACGAGGAAGCAGACACGCGTATGTTTCTCCACGCAAAGCACGCCGCTACCCACTACAAGACGATCATCTTAGTGGCAGATGACACCGACGTTCTGATCATCAGTCTTCATCTCAGCAGAACCATCGATAGTCAGCTCTTCATCAGACGAGGAACAAAGGTTCGAGTCAGAATGATCGACGTTGGAAAGTTGGCTGCGGTATTGGGGTCTGGAGTTTGCAGTGCATTGCCAGGGCTTCATGCATGGAGCGGGTGTGACACTGTGAGTGCTCTGGCTAGCCAAGGAAAGATAAAGGCTTTGAAGCTTGTGCAAGCGAATGAGCTGTATCTTCAAGCATTCACAGATCTGGGATCTTCGTGGAATGTACCAACAGACGTCTTCAATAGCATTCAGGCCTTCACGTGTCAGCTGTACGTCAAGAACACGAAGATCGTCGGTGTTAATTCGCTCCGTTATCACATGTTCTGTGCAAAGAAGGGCCAGATCGAATCTGGACAATTGCCGCCTTGTGAAGACTCCTTGATGCAGCATACGCTTAGGGCCAACTATCAGGCGGCTATCTGGCGACGCAGCCTTGAAAACCTACCAGACGTCCCAACACCATCAGCAGGACATGGTTGGGAACTCGATGATGGCGGTTCGCTCACAATCCGATGGATGGCGGGTCTACCAGCTCCAGATGTCGTCTTGAATCTCATCTCATGCACATGCAGAAGGACGTGTCGACCGTCAGATTGCTCCTGCATACTGAATGGGTTGAAGTGCACTGTTGTGTGTAAGCTGCAGGGATGCTCCAACATGGTGCAGGATGATGCTATCGTGGCTCAGGATGCCAATGACTCTGATGGCGACTCTGATGATTAACTTTGTGTGCACTGTATATTGTATAGCATATGTTGTTCTCTATTATAATGCAGGCCAAATTGCCTGAAAATCTTTATAGACAGATAAACGGTTTAGCAAAATGTATAATTTGGAAGATCATACCGGTGTTATTTGACTAAAACATGACATGTTCAATGATACCTCCGTTTGCTTATTAGGAATATACATCGTATGGTGTTAAAATCAGCTCCATACGTCTTTCCAAACTCTAGTAATGAATAATTAATATAATTGGCGGCCATTTTGAAATCCAAGATGGCCACCAAAGTGCAGATTTCCTATGTAACAATTTCCGCCGGCTTATTAGATATCGTATGGTGTTAAAATCCTCTCCGTACGACATTCCTAACTTGCGTTATCGTCAGAATAGATAATGCCAGCGGCGGCCTAAGTCATTTTATGCCTCTTTACATTTATTTGTTGTAAACTCGTGGTGGATGATATGTTTTAGTTTTTGAGTTATTTTTATAGACAGATAAACGGTGTAGCACAATGCATAATTTGGAAAATCATACCAGTGTTGTTTCACTAAAAAAAGTACAAGTCTAATAATAAAATATTGAAAAATATATGATTTTTTTTCGATAATTGATTTTTATAATAATTAATCTAAAACAAAATGCTTCATATTATTTTTTATTTAGACGGTACACATCGGACGTATATTTAGTCGTCAACCGCACATCGATAGCTAGTATAGAAGTCCAGATACACGTGCAACAATGTACCCCACCAAATGGGCATTTTCGAGCTGGGTGGTTTCAAAGATGGCGTCCATCCGGGCACTAAGCTACCGTTCTCAGATGTCCATCACACCTTTTCTGACACTTGAGACATTGGTCTAATGGAAAATCATAATGAGAATTACTCCCCCCGCCGGAGCATTACTTTTGGTCTGGCTCAAGGACTATTATAGGCCGGCTCTGGATTCGGACCTGAACCAAAATCGAATCGGCTTGTTCTCGTCACCGAACCAACTTGTCCACCAAGTTTAGTCATAACTCGTCCATAACGTTTTGAGATATCCTGTTGTATATCACTTTTTGCCCGATCTCTCAATGGTGAAGAAACACTTAAAAAATGAAATAATTATCGTATCTGAATCCATATTCATATCTTTACCAAAATAGAATCTAGTTGTTCTTGTCACACACCCAACCGGTCCACGAGGTTTCGTCCAAATCCGTCTACAATTTTTTGAGATATCCTGCTATGTATCGTTTTTGGCCCTATCTTCCAATGGTGAAGAATCACTTAAAAATTATACTAACCGGATCCGAATCCCGATCTTCACCAAAATCTAATCATTTCGGCCTTGTCACATAATCTACCTTTCTGACAAATTTCGTCCGAATGCATCCACAAAATTTTGAGATATCTTGTTCACAGACAGATAAACAAACACACAGAAAGACAAACAGACAAACAAACAGACAGACAAGCTAGAAATCGCTCAGAGACCGAGGACTTGCCGGAATGTACTTTTCTTTTTCAGGGGTGTTGGTTAGAAGGGAATCGGATAATGTTTGTCAGAGTTATTAGTAAAAAAAAAAAAACTTTTGACCTTGAGTTTGACCTTTCAAGGTCACTCAAGGTCAAAGGTCATGGTGCCAAATGAAATGTCGTATGTGACTTCCTATATGTCAGCAACAGTAAGTGTATGCATATCTCTTGTACTTTTCGAGTTATAGTGGTTTGAAATATATTTTAAATGAAAACTCGACCCCCCTGATTTCACGTTTTGGGTGACCTTGGGCTTGAACTTGGGCCTAGAGAGTTAAAAATTGGGCACAGTCTATTCCAGGGCAAGGCAAATATGTGTGTAAATTATGGCGATGCTATGTGCAACGATGTAGACGTAGTACTGCACACAAAAAGACAGACATTAAGTTTTGTACTTGTCGAATTATGACGTCATAATGGAGGCACCTATGACATCATCATTAACATATTTTATTCCCCATGGAGAGTTCTTTACAATGAGCCATGTATCAATTTTTTCTATTCAGCACTTTCGGAGATATAGAGGTGCATTTTTTTTTGCTTTTTCCAAGATGGCGGCCGAACCACGTGACCAATGACGTCATCATTATTTTTTTGTCTCCACCAGTTTATGCCAACATGGCGCTCAAGAAATTGCATCTTGATTGGATGAAGTTTTGTACTTGTCGAATTATGATGTCATATTGGAGGCCTTGGGCCAAGAGAGTTAAAAATTGGGCACAGTCTATTCCAGGGCAAGACAAATATGTGTAAAGTATGGCGATTCTATGTGCAACGATGTAGACGTAGTACTGCGCACAAACAGACAGACAAACCACCCAACCAACATACCAGCCGGAATCTATTCCGGCAAGTAACAAACAAACAGACAGACAGGGGTGAAAACATAACCTCCATCCACCCTCGTTGACAGAGGTAATAACTGTGAACTAAGGAAATTCATTGAAAGATTCCAAGGACATTCAGCTGCAACCAGACAGCACTGTTACGTGGCTGTCTAATTGGGACTTGGACCTTTGAGCAGCTATTTTCCATATAGTACAGCGGATAACAACAACAATTGTGCATTTTATGAGAAAAGCATGAAACTTCTAACATAGTCAGTGCATACCATAAGGTTTATTTTCAGATGTGGAGGGAAGTCAGATTTGACCTCTGAGGACCGTGAGAGGTAAAATCCAAAATGGTCGCCAGTCCACCGAGTCTAATGTTCAAACGCGCTTAATTTTGGAACCAAATAGTGTAAAAAAACATTATAGGTGTCATTTCCAACTAAATTGGGTTTGCCCATTCAAAACTTCACTGCCTGGAATCAGATCTGCTCGAAAACAATAGTGCGCCTATGGCTGATGTAACAATTATTGATGGTGCAGCTGTGGTTCAAATGCTGAATCCTGGAACATCAAGAACATTTCAAGAGTATGGAGAAAGAGTGTTTGCACCATACATCTCTGCTCAACTCGAGAAAAGCAGCCGCATCGACCTTGTCTGGCATGTATACCTACCTGCCAGCCTGAAAGCCTCAACCAGACAGAAGAGGGGAAAGGGCACCAGGAAAAGGGTGGCTCCTACTGTGATGCCAAAGAACTGGAAGGACTTCCTTCGGGTCGAAGAGAGCAAAACCGAATTGTTTGCTTTCCTGTCATGCGAAGCTTTCTCTAGCCGAGCGCAAGGAATTGTATGCAACAGATGGAAGTGAGGTCCTCTGCTCTCCTGATGAGTCATATTTGGCCCACCTTGCCCCATGTTCGCAAGAGGAGGCTGACACTCGTCTACTTCTGCATGTGACAGATGCTGTGCAAAAGGGGTGTAAGAAGGTGACCATACGTACCGTTGATACTGATGTGGTGGTACTGGCTGTGGCTTCATTCAGCAAGACAGCTCCTGATGAGTTGTGGGTTGCCTTTGGTGTCGGGTCAAGCTTTCGGTACATAGCTGTTCTCGAAATGGTTGCCACATTGAATTCAACACAGTGTCTGACTCTCCCAGTCTTTCATGCTTTCACCGGGTGTGATACTGTATCTGCATTCGCTGGCAGAGGAAAGAAGACTGCCTGGGAAACTTTGAAGTCTTTCCCAGAGGTGAATGATGCTTTCAATGAACTCCTAGGCATGCCAAGTGAGGTCAGTGAAAGCTCAATGTTACTGCTCGAGCGATTTATGGTGCTGATGTACGACCGAACTAGTGAGAGCACGGAAGTGAATGATGCCAGGAAACAGCTCTTCACACAGAAGTGAAGAACTCTCGAGAACATTCCTCCAATCCAGGCAGCACTCAAGCAGCACATCAAGCACACTTGCTACCAGGCCAACTGTTGGAACCAGGCGTTGGTCATGGATCCAGAGATGCCAGACCCATCTGACTGGGGCTGGACAAAGGAGACAACTGGGTGGCAGCCTCTTTGGACCACTCTCCCTGAAGCATCAAAATCGTGCCATTAATTGATCCACTGTGGCTGCAAGAAAGGGTGCACTGGACTCTGCAAGTGTGCCAAAGCTGCACTCAAGTGCACTGCACTGTGCTCTGTTCTGGAGACTGTTAGATTTAGATCATTACCAATTTTCATCATTGCACTTGATTTAATGTAAGCTTTTGTGGACATACTTGGTTAACTACAGTTATTTTTTCAGAGGTTATTGCATCATTCCTTGCAGTGTAAACACTTTTATTCATCATTTCTGGTCTTTGGGTGTTCTGTACCTATCCCTGCACTTGAAAAAATAAAGTTTTAAAAGTTCAAATGAACTTTCTCCAATAGCAGTTCCTAACTGCAGTATCATGAAAATAGATATTTAACGTAATTTGACCTTGACCTTGACCTAAATGCATGTCCTTGAGTTCTGGCGATCTCAAAAGTATCACCAAATGAATGGGCATCCCCAATTTAGTTGGAAATGACACCTATAATGTTTTTCTACACTGTTTGGTTCCAAAATCAAGCGCGTTTGAACATTAGACTCGGTGGACTGGCGGCCATTTTGGATTTGACCTCTCGCGGTCCTCAGAGGTCAAATCTGACTTCCCTCCACATCTGAAAATAAACATTATGGTATGCACTAATTATGTAAGAAATTTCATGCTTTTCTCATAAAATGCACAATTGTTATAATATGAGAGCTTACCCGCCGTACTAATATGCAAGAGCAGAAAGAGAAGGGGATGAAGAAGATGAGGATGCAGAAAAGGAAGAAGAAGAAAACCCTCCTGCAGGTGCCAGATCTACAGCCACTAAGTGACGTCCAGTGATATTCCAGACTTTAATTCTCATAAAGGTTGATATATCTGTCGATAAAAACTGGACTTTGTCAAGGCAAGCAGTGTTCTGCATTGGCAGCCAACTTGAACGATACATTTGAAGGTTAATGAAACGACTGAAGGTTGATGAAAGTAAACGAACCACCATAGAAAGCATAGCACAGCTGAGGTTCCAGGCATTAGCCCTTTGTTGGAGCAAATACCTGAAGCATCAACTTTACTTTTGTCTCACAGCAGTTAGGATACCGACCAGGTGTTCGAAAAAGACCTGGACAACTTTGGTTGTTAATATATTTAGAACAACAAATGTTACAATGCTACCCTTTGGGTTATATGATATAGAAACACAAAATGTTTTGTGCACACCATCAATGCATTTCAATGTGAGCTCAGTTTGTCACGTGGCATTCATCAAGGCGGTACCGACTTCGTGCCATGTTCGGCTCAGCATGTTTGCGTCCACCAGTGTGCATGCAGCTGTGATCCAATAACGAAGATCCTGCAGGTTTGCCAACTTGGTCTTGTAGACAACATCTTTGACAAACCACCACAGAAAACAATCAAGGGAGGTTATGTCTGGTGAGCATGGGGGCCAGTCGGCTGGTCCGTCTCAGCCAATCTAGTGACCTGGAAATTTCTCATTCAGGACGGCTCAAATGACTCAGGACCAATGAACAGGAGCACTGTCCTGTTGAAAATGATATCGATTTACAGGTCTTCAACATCTGGGAGGGCGAATCCTTCCAACATGTTCAGGTAACTTGTTGAGGTCACTGTATCCTCCACAAAGAAAATTGGACCCACCAAGCGGTCATGGAGAAGGCCACACCACACATTCTCCGATACATGAAAGCAAGCTTCATCTGTGAGCATGACGTTTTTCAGGTAATCTTCATCATCCTCTGTGCGACTGAGCATTTCCAAGACAAACACCTTGCGTTTGGGTTCGTCATTAGGTTTGAGTTCCTGCAGAATATGCACCTTGTCGGCATAAAGCTTCAGCCCTTCATGAAAAATCCTGTGTACAGCGGTGGTTGGTAGTCCCAGTTCTCTGGATGCGCGTCCGCTTGATGTTCTGTGACTTTGTTGAAATTATTCACACTCAGTCAACGTCTTCTGTGCTTGTTGCTTCCAGTCTTTCTAACAACTTCCAGTCTCCTTAAACCCCTTGTACCACTCTTTAATACTTGGCCACGATGGTGGATTCCTTCGATACCTTGCTTGTACGGACATTACTATGAAATTGCGTATCAAATCTCGTCTCGATGATTGATGCACTGAGCTTTCTCCTGAGGAGTCGCCATTTTCTTTTATATTAAGCCACAAGACCTGAAAAGAAAGAAAACTTTATGAGTTTCTGTAAAATATAAAACAAAGAGCATCATTTTATCATTTGTGGTACTAAATATATTAACAACCAAAGTTGTCTAGGTCTTTTCTGGAACACCATGCAATATATTCATTAGGTTTCCCAAAGCTCTGAGCATAAGGTGAGAAACAAATTGGTATTCAGCCTTAAAGGTTTGACCTTGGATGCCCTATTACATGGTATTTGTTGGCTAGAAGTGAATATGTTTTCTTTCCTTATTTTTGCAATAACTAAATAGACTCAGATTTTGTAGGAGTTTGGCTCCATCTGCTGATCGCTGCAGAAATGTTCAGTTTGTATTTAAAATAGGATCGATCACTAAATTTCAAACTCCCAAAAACGGCCTCTCTAATTATTGCACTGGAGATGCACCTCGAAGCACCTTCAGATAGAGACTCATGTTTGAGTTTAGGTTGTGGAATTACGTTTTCAAAAAGAGTAGGCTATTGTACTGCCAAATACCGTGACCGAATTTGCTTTTTGACATTAGCTGTAAATTTATTCACAACCTGTAATGTCATAAGTATAATCAGAGATGCATGCAGCCACATGGATAACATACAGCAAAGGCATGATTTGCCAAATGACCTATTCCTGTGCATGCTTCATTGTATTTAATGTGAAATAATGTGCTCAGATATGGTGCAACCCACCAGGGGAAAACACTTTTAGTGGTCATTAAAACTCATCATCTGTGTGTGAGATCTGTTACTTTCTTTCAAAATGCTATATAGTACTGTTGAGTAAATTTTAATATCCTTCTTCCTTGTCCTCACAGAAGCCTGGTGTTGGCTTAGTGGTTTAGGGTGCCGGCTTGGGATCCTAGGATCCTGGGTTCTAATCCCAGTCGATCACTGAATTAACGCCAGGGGGGTTGACTCAGCCTGTCATCCTTCTAAGGTCGGCAAATTGAGTACCAGTTCACTGGAAATTCCCTGTGTGTTGCAAGAGGCGACTAACAGGGATGGCGGCAGGAAGGGCATCCGGCCATAAAACATTGCTTCAAAAAGGGGACTCAAGGTACCCTTCAAAGGCCAAACCCTGCTCTGTGGGGAAAAATGGCCTCTAAAGGTGGTTCTTCTTTCTTCTTCTTCCTTGTCCTCACAAACAGCAGGGACATTCAGTCTAATGCAAGACTTTCCACCAATAGATGCAAAATAAAACGTTTCACTATTGGAAACTAAAAACAACGAGATTGAAATGGATGTCACACCATCGCAAATCCCTACGCTTCCCACCTAAAGCAAGGTTTAAAGATGGCAAAAAGTTCCACCAGGAATGACCCAATATCAAAGTTAGAGTTTTAAAATCTTCTGTTTTGTTGATCCCTGTGAAAGTCCCCACTAACTGGGGCATGAACCGGGGGTCAAATCCAAACAATCGTTACAATTTTCATGAATCCGCCAATGTTGATCGCATATACAAAGTTTCATTGACTAGAACAACAGTCTTCAACGTCACGATGTCAACAGATATGCCTACGCCCAAATTATTGCATCTTACTATAATTCACCAAATGTCTGTCTGTCCGTTCCCAAGTACCGCAAAAACGGCTGAACCGATCGCAACAAAATTTTGGATGGGTAATCCTGGTACACCCGGGAGTAAAAAGAATAGGCTATATTGTTTTTCCAATTCGGAAAAAATTTCCAATTTTTTGGGAGGCCCAAATGAAAAGTCAAAATATCAGAAATTGAATGCGTTTTTATTTTAAACGATTTATATAAACATCCGTTAAATCATATCACACGCAAATCATCAAAATCTAAACAGTATTTGTAGAATTTCAATAAAAGCCACATCACTGTTCATATCGGTAAATATTATTCATATCGGAATTCATATCGGAATAATATTTACCGAATAATCTCTTGACCCCAAAATTTAATCAGTTCATCTTTACATCATTCTACACAATTGTACCAAATTTAGTCAGAATTTAGTCACCTGTGATGGAAGTTTTCTGTCATTCGTATTAACGAATGTAGAGAAAATCAAAATTGTTCTGTGCAGACAGACAAACAAACGGATTTAAATGTAATATTTTATGGATTTAAATGTAATACTGTACCTCTCTTTTGATGGAGGTACAGTCACGTGAAAAAGTAAGTACACCCCATGTAAAGTTTTGACTTTTTCAACATATTTCAACATACAGCTATTTGATCTTCATTTCAACAATATTGATAGATAAAGGTGATATAATATAACAAATATCATGGAACATTTACATTTTGTAGTCCATTGTATAATTTTAATAAACATAAATGCAAATTTCGCATGTGGAAAAAGTAAGTACACCATTGGCTCTAATAGGTGGTATTGCCCCCTTTGGCAGAAACAACCAAGTAGGCGTTTCTTATAACTGTCTACCAGTCTCTGACATCGACTGGGAGAAATTTTTTACCACTCCTCCATGCAGAATTCGTTCAGCTGTGCGATGTTTGAGGGGTTTCTTGCATGCACAGCTCGTTTCAAATCCCCCCACAACATCTCGATGGGATTTAGATCCGGGCTTTGACTTGGCCATTCCAGACCTTCCATTTCTTTGTTTTCAGCCATTCCTTGGTGGATTTACTGGTATGTTTAGGGTCATTGTCATGTTGCAAGGTCCACCTGCGGTTGAGCTTCAACTTTCCGAAAGATGGCCTCACATTATCCTCAAGCACCCTCTGGTGCAATGAAGAATTCATAGTGGATTCTATGATGGTGAGCTGCCCAGGCCCTGATGCAGTGAAGCTGCCCCAAACCATAATATTTCCACCACCATACTTTACAGTTGGTATCAGCTTCTTGTGGTCAAATACTGTCTTTGGTTTTCGCCAAACATGTCTTCCGGGACTGTGGCCAAATAGCTCTACCTTTGACTCATCTGTCCAGAGCACATTGTTCCAGAAGTGCTGGTCTTTCCCACGGTGTTCATTGGCAAACTTTAGTCTTGCCCTGATGTTCTTTCTGGACAGCAAAGGTTTCCTCCTGGCACACCGCCCATGTAGATCAAACTTGTGCAGCCTCTTTCTAATGGTAGACTCGTGCACTTTGACATCAACAGTGGCAAGAGTTGCCTGTCGGTCACGTGATGACATTCTGGGGTTCTTGGAGACGTCTTTCAGCATCCTGGGGTCTGCTCTCGGGCTGAACTTGCTGGGGCGGCCTGGCCAGAACAAGTTGGCAGTTGTTTGGAATCTTCTCCACTTGTAGATGATCTTCCGGACAGTCGAATGATTGATTTCAAATTGTTTGGAGATCTTTTTAAATCCCTTCCCAGACTCGTAGGCATCTATAACCTTCTTTCTGAAGGCCTGAGAGCTCTTTTGATCTATGCATGGTGACGCCGCACACTTCAACAACAAAGAGCAAACCAAACTAAATGTTTGAGGTTTAAATAAGACAGGTTCCTCCAAGATCCTCTCCAACGATGTTCTAATCATTTGCACCTGAGCTGGTGCACCTGATTATAATTTTAGGTATTTGAAGTAGTGATAAATGTGGGGGTGTACTTACTTTTTCCACATGCGAAATTTGCATTTATGTTTATTTAAATATTACAATTGACTACAAAATGTAAATGTTTCATGATATTTGTTATATTATATCACCTTTATCTATCAATATTGTTGAAATGTAGATCAAATAGCTGTATGTTGAAATATGTTGAAAAAGTCAAAACTTTACATGGGGTGTACTTACTTTTTCACGTGACTGTAATAGGACGAGTGTGAAGCATATTTCGCTTATTGGAGGGGCCCCAGGAAGCGGCATTGTGTTTCCTACTCGTCAAATGAGGAATCAGGCTGCATTGAGCTAAATGGTGTTCTTTTGGATTTTATTAGGATTTTTTTTTTTTTGCTGATGTGTTTTCGTTTTTTGGTGGGTTTTGAACAACACAATATTGTTCTTTTGATAGAGCTTTTGAGAGTGGATATCAGAAGATTGTGAAAATAACTGATTTTTTTTAGAATTTTTTTTTTTTGATAGAGGAAGATGAACCATGTTGATTTGAATCTTGATTTGATTGGAAGATAATTTGATTTTAAAAAATGTGATAAAATCCACTGTGAAATCAATGTGGAATCAGAATATTTATGTTAATGTGAAGATACCTTCAAAAATGAGCAAGGTGGTAAGTTGAGAAAAGCGAAGGAAAGGTCCAAATATATATATTATATATGTGCTTACCATCTGGCATGCCTTTTCAACAGGGAACGCAATTACCTGGCCTCCGCAAAAGTGTTTTGGCTCTGGTGACAAGGGACCGATACGTGGTTCCCCACCTATCGGTGGTCATTTACCTGCCCGATCAGTTTGGGGATCGGTTGGTGAAACGGTTGTACAAAAAAAGGAGGTGTTCCTGGACTCAGCTGCCATCATCAATTGAAAGTTGAAGAGACTCTTCCTGGAATCATCAGTGAAGAACGACTGTCATACCAACCTCAGAAGACGCAACATACAGGTTACGGTGTATAAGGTGGAATAACCCCAGCAGATTTTATTTATAGTACACACAGCGGTTTACCTAATACATTCCTATAGGCATAATGGGAAATAGGGCCTGTAAGGGTAGAAAAGTTGAACCAGATATTCCACAAAAAGGTACTTGTACATATTATATGGACAACCATTATAGTATAGAGGCCATTAGGGAGGTTGTGAATTGGTATTTGTGGACAAAGGGACATGCCAAGGAGTTTCCAAGAGATGGTACATTTGAGCGAAGTCGATTTGACAGATTAGGATAAGAACTGAAAGCCAGGAAGAGACAGAACCTAACGGTAGACTGGCTGGAATTCCATCATTGGGATGTTGAATCCAGGAAGTGGGAACAGCAAGAAAGGATAACGGACCTAGAACTTAAACTAAAAAGGATACAGGATACATTGAAGGAGATACATGCACAACTGCCTTCGAATGTAGGAATAAAAGTGACATTTGCTCCACTTGATTGCCATTTGTCTCCCCAAATAGAACAGTACAGAGAATTTTCTTATGATCCAAGGGAAAATCAGAGACCTAATCGACAAGGAAGTAACAGGATGGGTAGGCCTGAAAGAACAGGCAATGACAAGGACCGGTGTTTTAAGTGTGGAAATATGGGACACTGGAGACGACGTTGTCCATATTCAAATAGGAGACCATTTCATAGGGTAATCAAGATCAAGGGTACCAGTGCTTACCTGTGCCTCAGACAACGATTAGGCCTTCATTGCTGCAGATCCCAAATGATGATTGGCCTCAACAGATTAGATCACTAGATTAAAATGAGCAACTGTCGACGCTTCTTGTGGCTGAACAGTCTTCGGAGCAAGAATGATTCATTTTTTGCTTATTACAACAACAACACAACATGCATTTTAAAGGCCATTTTCCCTGCTAGAGCGGGGGTTAGCCTTGCGGTCCCCATGACAATCTTCTCCATTTTGCCCTATTTTCTGCATCTCTCCTTGTTAACCCCCTTGCCCGCATTTCTTCTTCCACCATCTTTAGCCAAGGATTTCTCGGTCTTCCCCGTCTTCTACTTCCTTCTACATTCATTTCCATCACTCTTCTCAACCAGTCACTTTCATCCTTCCTCAACACATGACCAAACCATCTCAACCTGTTCCTCTTCACAGCATCAATCACAGGCTCTATTCCCATCATCTTTCGCAATTTATCATTTGTCTTCCTCTCTCTCAACGATACTCCACACATCCGTTGAACCATTCGCATTTCCACCCTTTCCAACCTTCGTTGCTGCTCTACGTTCATTACCCATGTCTCGCTCCCATAAATCATAACACTTCTCACACATGCAGCATACACCTTTCCCTTCAGCTTCAACGACACTCCCCTCATCATCAGCACGCCACTCAATTCCCGAAACTTCTTCCATGCACATCTCACTCGAGCAACCGTTGCCGAGTCTGATCCACCTTCTCCATTCAGCATGTCTCCGAGGTAGCAAAATGTTTTCACACCTTCCAGCTTCACGCCATCTCCAAGATCCAACTCAACATTTCCTCCATCTGCAGCTCCCTCTGTGCACACCTTACATTTGAATGTAGCTGCCACACTGGTTAATGACCCTCTCAGACCACTACATTTTTGATGAACCCACTCAGCGCACATTGTACACTGAATGGAGTTCACTCCGACACCCTTCCTACACACAGCACAGGGCCACTTCCCAGTTCTTTCCACCTCACCACATGCTTTACCACTTGCCATCACCTTCGTCTTTCCGATATTCACCTTCAGACCTTTTGTCTCCATACATTCCTTCCACGTGTTCATCTTTTCCTTATTAGCAAATAATTATTATTATTAGCAAAATTATCATAAGCTTATTAGCAAAATAATAATTAATTGATCAAATGCCGAAATTGGAGAATTTGGGAACATTGAATTAAAAGATCCAGGATTAGAGTTCATTCTGGAAGCCTCATATTTGCCAATTATAAATGTGGTTTTAGGGAGCATTTTGGGCAAAACAATTTTTGAATTTACAAAGTTTGGAACAATTGCTTTGCAAATTTTTTTTGGGAACCAAGTGACGAGAGTCACATGATGATCAGGTGGGAATTTCGGACTATTGTTTTGCATGATTGATATGTCAGTGGTCGACTGACATGTAAATGGGTGTGCTGTCAAATTTGGATAAGTTATTGTGGGAGACAAAGGGTGATTTCAATGTGGACATTATAGGGGTTTTCGAAGAATTTTTTTTGTTTGTTTGTGTATCTGCGTTTCTAGAATTAAGGGACAAACTTTATGAAATTGACACCCACCTTGATATGCAAATAATGGTTCCAATGCAAACAAATATACATAATGCATGAGTTTGTGTGTATTTTTTCTCTCAAAAGATTGCTGAAATCGACAGTGTACCTGTCTAGAAATAGATCATTTGATGTGGATGGGATCAAATATCCATAAAATCCATAAATAAAAAACATAATTTGATTCTGAAGATTATCTCTTGACAACATAGATGGAATAAGATTTTAAGAGAGAAATAGTAAATGGAAATATTCAGCCACTATTGCGAGTTTTAAAACGGAATGTATTGTGAATCTTAAACCAAGGGGTAGACATGCACGTGCTGTTACGTAGTTTAAACTCAGAACGCGATGTTACGTGTACCTGCAATATATTTTGATAATTTGGAATACCTATATTGGCATACTGGTGTCATTAGTACTCACTAGTTGCCTAGAAATAGATGAGAAACAGCTATAGGGGAGTAACACTTACTTGGATATTTTCTACAACATAAAAAAAGGGTTTGAATAAGTAGTGGTTGTACACATGTGATTCATCAAATTAAGCTTTGGAGTTTAAACAAAGTCACTGGTTAACAGAAGGAGAATGGATAGTAAATAATTTTTAGATGGGTAAATTAAGTGAGATATTACAAAGACTCATAAGAGCTATTATTCTTCCTTACAGCAGTTGAAAGACAAATCCAAAACAATGAATCTATAAATGAATGTGATAGGGATAACATCCTCAATTTGTACTAATTAATTAATTGTGGGTAAAGGAATTAATTTATTGTAGTGGATTGTTAACAGCAGCCTGAAATGTCCTGAGAGTGTGCATCCATATAATCAGAAATCCCAGATTTTAAAATTTGGTAGAGGTCTTATGTGGAAAAATACTTGCTTGGTAGATAAAAAGGTACTGCATGTTAGCAGAAACTTCTGCGGCCATTAAGGCCACACAAATTGGGAGAAACTGTAATTAAATACATAATTTACAGATGAGTATTTGGAAAGTAAAAAGGGAATTTATTGATATGGAAGATATTTTCAAAGGTTTATTAAAGTGTTACAATATGACAGTTGGCAAGGAAAATTATTGGATGAAAATTAGATCTGTTTATAAAATGAATTTGTTGACTCTTTGAAGTTAATTGTTCAAATTTTTGTTTAACTAGCATTTTGAGTTCAAATTGCAAATAGTGTGGTGGAGGTTTGGTTAAAACCCTTGGTTACAGTGTGTTGGAAAAAATTGATAAACCATAGGATGCTGATGAGAATAGAAACAGATATGGAACCAAAAGAGGAAGACTTTTATGATGATATGAATACCGAGATAAAAAGATTGAATCAAATAATGCTGCAAATGAATACAGTAGAGTCGAGATAATGGCATAACAAAAATGTTATGGACTGTGTCAGTTTTACAAGATCAGTGAACTCATATCACCACAAGTTACACACCATGAAAATTAAAGTGATGTAAAGTACCATTTGAAGATCACAATCTAGTAGTAAACACAATAGAATTAATTACTCATGTTTAAAAAATAAAAAAAAAGTGGGGAGAAATTATGATAATTAATTTGCAAAGTTTATTGGGAATTAGATATTCCTGTTTGTGATTTTAATCATATGTACTCATTATTAATGCATTTATTTTCTTTGAGTAGTGTTAAAAAACTGCATGAGTTTAATTTTTCAAACTATATTAACCTGAAAGCAACTCTAAATGCTATTCTTAGTTTAGTAGTCAAAAATACATACCTGATTTGGATATTATTCGTGTGAAGCATATAAATGAATATAACTTTTTGAATGTTTTGAGGAAAACAGCAAATTGATAAATGTGAAGCTGTTATAAGATATACATGATTAGTTAAAACATGGTAATTTTATGTCAAGATGTACCCTATCTGATTCAGTGTGTGTGGAAAGCAGATACAGATGTTGCTGAGTAAAGGATAAGACCAGATCACATCTCAAAGGGAGTGCTAACGGCATTGGGAAGAAGTTCAAGAAAGAAAATTTGTGGCTAAAAATGAAGTTAATCTTGGCATACACCCTCCTTCTCAAAGAATGATGAGGCATTCTCCTTTGCAAGATTGGAGACGATGCTTACCTTCACCAAGGAAAATTTATGTGACCATTTACCTGGATCACATTGCAACGTATGGAAGAAAGGCGATCACTTGCTTCTGTTCGAATGTCTCGAACATTCATCACGTCAGCAATTGTGGGATGATGACATCTTACCTGCAACTTCTACTGGATGTGGTGACTTGTGTCATTGCTCCACCAACCTCCGGGGCACCAGCGTGGAGCTGTAAGTGGACGGCTGTGCTTCTTCCTCTACAATGGCTGTGCACGATTCTGCTGGTTGCTCCTGGCATGGGCCATGGATAACTTGAACACCATGGTCCTAACATCGTTGTGGATGCATCTGGTATCTCTGTTCCACATCTTACTGGTCAACTAACATCACATCAACTCTTGCTGCCCACTCACGATGATTGAGGAGGCAAGTCAACTACAACTGGACGAAGGCCTGGTTCAAATCTACTATGGCTCACAGCAAGAGTGGAAAGGATGCTACATGCAGAGCAGGGTCAGTTTATGATTCCGCCCAGCTATCACAACAGCGGAAACCCTACGCGAAATAGTGTAGGTGCTATGAAGACATCAGAAGAAAATGTTTCATACTTGAATTTCAAACAAGTGATCAGCCTTTTATTTTCAAAGAGAAAGTCAACATTTGTTCTGAAGGAAAACGTATTTTCGAAGAATAATTGCCAAATGTTGCAGATGCATTATTAAGTGAATTGAAATTGTTGTGTCTTGGTAAAGGTGAAGTTTTGTTTGCAGAGATATTTGTGATGCAAATGAAATGAACTGAATTATCAACATGAAAAGAGCCAACGAACAAATAAATGTTTTATGATCAGATCCTTCCAGGATGACGGTGTATGCCTTAGGTATTGCAAACTGGATTACCAAATTTGTAATTTGAGTATTTTGCAATTGATGTTTAGATTAATGGTTAATATAAATAAATAAAAAAAATGAGGGATTGTGGAATTATAGATAAATATATAATTCATATTTATAATACAATTTATAATATTAGTTAAAATTACTTCAAGGTGAATCTTGTAAAATGAAGTTCTCCAGCTGCAAAAGAATGTGTGGAGCCAACATTTGGAGTTGATTTTTCTCACCTTGTCAGATAATACGAGGCTGGAATGTTGACTTAGCAAAGGAGTGGGGTTCAATACACCATTAGGGACCTGGGACAGGCCAAGGAGTGACCTTAAAAGGGATGAATTGTCAGCTTGGGCAAAACTCTTAAATCGCCCGGGCGCCTGAAAGTCTAGGCCCCAGATTCCAACAGAAAAGATGAGAGGGTATGATTTCTATTTAAACGGAACACTCCAAGGCTGCGAGGAGAGAATTCTCCCCATGGAACGACACGTCGTATTCGGTCTGTAATTTGTGTAAAGTATAACTGTAAGTATGTGTATTCCCTCTCCGCAATATCTGAATAAACCTCAATCTGAACTGAGTGAGTCTCGCTGAGGACTGACTCTCGCTAAGATAGGTGTCTGAAAAGCAGCCAAAACATTCCCCATGGCTAGTCAATCATATGTATAAAGTTCCACATCGATCTGTTAAGCAATTCTGGAGAAGATATTTTTTACATTTTTTTTTCCCAATCCTTTATGGTCACCAGACAACGTGACCGATGACTTCAATAATTTAATTCTTCACTTTTAATTCTTCACTCACATCGGGTTGTAGATCAGATATATGAAGTTTCAGGTTTTTTGGAAAAGGGTTTTGATTCAACGAATTATTGCTGGAATAGAACTTCGCCAATGACATCATTATGACCCTATATACCCCATGGGGAGTTGATTATGTGCACTAAGTTACAATTTTTTTTGTTGTGCGGTGTTAAGGGGTCCTCACCGATCTCCTGGTCGCGGTAAACCTCCGAACCCCGAGAGGAACCCCGGCAGAAAAATATATTACCCTGTGTTGCAAATCAATAGTAAAACCACACCAATGATTATAAATGAACAAACTTGTATTATAAATCACACACAGGTAATACGGTACAGCAAATAGCCATTCAGAGTGCACTCCATATACAGACTTGGCATTTAATATGGAATATTTTTTTGTGGGGGTGAACTTACTTTTCAAGATATCTTAGAACCAAAAGTTCATTGGAATTATGTTGAAATTATTCTAGGTTTTGTTAATGTGACCTTTAAAAGAAACAAAAACCACATTTGACATTTCAAAACAAATAAATAGATCCTTGAAAGTGATGTAAACTGATATCGAACTCAATTCATGGACAGTACTGTGTTAAACTTCTGTACGTTTTCCAGAAGTATCTCTTTACTTTGCACATT
Source organism: Myxine glutinosa (assembly GCF_964187855.1). Lineage (NCBI taxonomy): Eukaryota > Metazoa > Chordata > Myxini > Myxiniformes > Myxinidae > Myxine > Myxine glutinosa. The sequence continues at coordinate 118,076,691 of NC_136266.1, read as the reverse complement.
AGCCCAAAATTTTTAAAACAAAAACAAAAGTTAAATTACGACTGGGATTACGGACAGTAAAATTACAGTTCAGTACTTCGTGTAACCCCCACGAGCATTCAGGAGAGCACGTACACATTAAGGCATGCTGTTCATGAGATTTGCCACCAAGGTGTGGACAGGAATCGCTTGCCATGCAGTGACAATAGCCTACTGCAATTCACGCACAGAGGTCGGCTGCTGGTCCAAGTGGTCGATTTGACGCATTAATTCTGCCCATAAGTTCTCTATCGGATTCATATCCGGGGACATGGCAGGTCACTCCATATGCTCTACACCACGGTCAGCAAGAAAGTGTTGGATCATGCGAGCATGATGAGGCCGTGCATTGTCATCTTGGAAGACAAAGTTTCCTCGAAAGGCTGCACGAGCAAATGGAAGCAATGTTTCTTCCAGAATGGCCCTGTACTTTAACTGGTTCAGGTTTCCATTCAGAACAACCAGGTCAGTTTTGCCCCCTGCATGAAAAGCAGCCCAAACGGTCACCCCACCACCTCCAGCTTAGACTCTTCGCACTATACAATCTTTGTTGTAGGCTTCATGCACTTGTCTGCGCACTCGGACGTGGCCATCTTGACGATAGACCAGAAATCTAGACTCGTCACTGAAGATCACGTGATTCCAGGACCCTGGCTGCCATTGACGGTGCTCTCTGGCCCACTGCAATCGGCGCTGGCAGTGTTGTCTGGTCAGGCGTGGCTTTCTCAGGGGACGCCTGGCACGATAGCCTGCTTGAAGCAGTCGTTGGTTGACTCGCCTTCTGGATACAGGCACATTTGTCAGTTGCTGCCACTCAGCCCTAAGCTGATTAGTTGACTTGGTATGGCCATTGCGGACTAACCGGTGCAGCTGGCGATCATCCCTCCTTGTGGTTCTGCGGGGACGTCCTGGCCTCGGTATTGGAGTAGGGACACCCCTCTGAGCATTTCGTTTCAGGATCTTTGACACCTGACCTTGAGTGATGCCATACTGCCAAGCAATAGCACGCTGTTTCATGCCGTAATTTCGTAAAGCCACCACTCAATGACAAACAGCATCGTCGAGTTGACGGACCATCTTCAGAGGAAGCGGCAATAACTTTTGGAGATGTGCAGCAGTTGTTTTCCACTAATACAGAACGCAACAACCCTTGTATACCCGACTGTGAAGCCAATCATCAAATGCACCTGTCCGTACATTTTGCCACGCCACCTGTGATATAATCCTGTTTGATGACTTCTTGCTGCGACAGACAATCAGTGACATGGTTCTTTTAACAAATAAATCACCAAAGTGTAAAAGAAACTCACCAGATTGATATACTGAGTTAAGAAAGTAAACCCAAGTCAAGGAAAAAAAAAAATCCATATTAAATGCCAAGTCTGTATATATCTTATATAAAGTCAAGTGACTCATGGCTCTGCCAGCAAATGAACGGACACTCCTCAATGTCTCTATGACTTTTCTCAAGGCGAATGGGATTCGCTCCAGCGTTCGATGGAACGAAATCCATTCGAAGCCCGAATCTCGCTCTCCCGCCGATATCCGAAGCGTGTACAGTGGGCACGGGTGCTTTTCCCGCCAAACTGTACAACAGCGCCCTCCAGAGGCGCACCTCCACCGCTCGCTCAGCAAACCGCAATGTAATTGGAGACGAAACGGTCTCACCCACTCATTCCCGACAGACGGTAGGATGTTGGGGAGAAGGCGACACGAAGCAAACCTTCACAGGTCCGAAGCACGGGGTTCAAGATGGCCGATGGCTCTGGCTTGAGCAGATGCGACGAGGCAAGGATTCACCAGAATCTCAGCGCCCCAAATCTGTCTACGCAGATTTCTCCACTCCAGCGAATATTCGTATCGCCGGATGTCCCTTCCAGGAACTAAAAATCCCCTCGCGGCTGTCGGTAGACCTGGCTCGTTACGGAGCGCTGACGTCACCCTCTTCTCCGACTTTGCACGCGCTGCTTCTTCCTCTTCACCTCATTGTCTTCTCCTTCGGTTTCCTGTTTCACTTACATTTATCCTTTTTAACTTTTGATAACCGTTCATGAATAATAAACCTTGTGAAACTAATAATAATACATAATATCAGAAACATGTCCCGTGGGTGAAAACCACAATAACGGAAGTCACGAACCCGTAACACTCCCCCCCCTCAAGAAAGAAAGTTTGAACACAGCGAAAACTTTCTTTGCATGCAAACTTTCACAAAAAAAAACAAAAGTAAATTCACAATCCAAATTATCAATTCCCGTGGGCAACAATTATCACATCTCAAAAATAAAGCAACAAAATTTCACACAACCCACAGAGATTTACAAAGTTAATTCACTCTGGACAAAGCATCAGCAACGACATTGTCCCTGCCCTCTACGTGCACAATTTCCAAGTTGAACTCCTGCAAAGCCAACTCCATCTCATCAACCTCGGATTTTTGTTTTTCATTTTTTGAATGAAAGTTAAGGGGTTGATCAAAAATCCAAAGTTAAGCAACTCGATAGCACTTTTTCCGGGAGGCCAAGCCGAGTATTCACTACATGGACGCCTTTAGGAATGTGGAGTTCATGGTTAGTCCGAGGAGGAAAGTTCACTACATGGACGCCTTCAGGAACGTGGAGTTCACGGTTAGTCCATGCAGGAAAGTTCACTACATGGACGACTTTAGGAACGTGGCGTTCACGGTTAATCCGTGTAGGAATTTTGGCTCGGCTGCTCCGCAGCATTCAGTGCTTCAACTATTTCTAACTTTCATAATAATCCCGGTTGGACCGCTTGTCCCTGTGGTCACGGGAATAGCAGTCTCCTTCTCGGCCGCTACCCTGATAATCATTCTTTCGGGAGATGCCGTAACTCTGGGAGCCTCCATAGTAATATCGGCTGCGGCCACCACCAAAACTACCGCCAAATTGTCCTCTTCTGTAGACCTCTCGATGCCTACGAAATGCCTTCCCTACTGTTATGGTCCGACCCTCCAAATCCTTGCCATTCCAATTCTTCTCTGCCTCATTGGCGTCCTTTGTGCTTGCAAACGTGACAAAGCCGAACCTTCTTGACTGTTGCGTTTCCCTGTCTTTTACCAACCGCACTTCCACAAGCGGTCCATATTTGTTGAAGACAGAGGTCAGAACTTCTTCCTTTGTTTTGAAGTTCAGTCCCCCTACAAATAACTTGGTACTTTTGTCGCCATCCCTAACTGGTGTGGTGTTATTTTCCCTACTGGGTTTTTTAACAACCATCGGGTTACCATAAACTTGACCACCAGCCAAATCATTCCGGACAACAAAAGAAACTCCCTCGACAGGAAGAGTGGCTTGTAAACCTACGGTGACCGGTCCTGACACCACATCGGACTCCAAATGGATGGCATGAAGTGGAGCTCTAACACAGCCACCAATCCCCTGTTAACGAACACTATCACCAGTTGCCGTCTCCTCTGACAATGGCAAGATGCCTTGAAGCATTAAAGATTGATGTGCTCCTGTGTCCCTCAATACCCTAACAGGTTTCTGGGTAGTCGGGTCTCCATCCAGTGACACCAACCCCTCTGAAATAAATGGTCGGTAACCCTTCTGAGGGCAACCTCTCACACTGGCCATTGCATTCGGAGTTGTACTAGTCGAACTCCGCTCCTGATTTTCCTTTCCCAGAGCATAACAGTTGGACATCCAGTGTCCAGGTTTATGGCAAAAAGTGCAAGTAGGCCCGGAGGAGAACCTCGTGGTCTGCCAAGGCATGGGGGCGGCGGTCTGCCTCGAGCCCCCTGGACGATAGGTTTGTCTTGGAACCACAGTCTTCTGATTCCTAGAAGTCGTAGTATCAGAGTGGTCCTCATTTTCATCTGGAGGCCGCCCCCCTGAATCTGCGTTCTCCGCACCACATGCAGCATAACTCTCCGTGCAAACTGTAGGTGGGAAGTTAGGTTTATGGAACCTCATCCTGTGTGTTAAGGCATAGTCATCCGCCATGGTTGCTGCCTCATACAACTTTGGTACTTTCCTTTCCTCCAGATGTACTTTAAAGTCCTCGTGGATGCACTGTTGGAATTCCTCCACCAGGATCAATTGTCGCAATAGTTCGAGGTCTTTCCCAACTCCTCTTGAATCACACCACCAATCAAACACGGTTTCTTTCATTCTGGCAAACTCCACATGGGTCTCATTCTCCCTCTTCCTGGCGTTCCGGAATTTTTGCCGGTAAGCTTCAGGGACCAATTAATAGGCTTTGAGAATGGTTTTCTTCACTGTCTCATAATCTGCACATTGATCAATCGGTAAAGCCGAATAAATATCTTGAGCTTTACCCACCAGAACACTTTGTACTAATATGGTCCAGGACTCCGGCCATTTTAGCAGTTGAGCCACTTTCTCAAAGTGTAAAAAAAACTTGGCTACCTCCTTTTCATTGAAGGGTGGAACCAGCCTCACATGTCTGCCAACATCCCAGGTGTTTTGACTAGTTGTCGAACCAGTCGGCCTGGGTGGTACCTCTCTCCGTTCTCTCATTAACTCCAGCTCCTTGACTGTAATTTCCTGCTGACGCACCAATTCACGGTCCTTTAACTCCCTTTCGGCTCTTCTCTCCTCTGCTTCGAGTTCTCTTGCAGCTCTCCTTTCCTCTGCTTTTTTGTCTTCTAACCTTTCCTGGAGTTCTCTTTCCACTCTCCTTTTCTCTGTTTTTTTCTCTTCTAACCTTTCCTGGAGTTCTCTTTCCTGTACTTTTAACCTTTCCTGGAGTTCTCTTTCCACTCTCCTTTCCTCTGATTTTTCTCTTCTAACCTTTCCTGGAGTTTCAATTGCATCTCCGTTTTTTGGAGCTCCACACTTTCTTGTTCTTCTGGTAACCAATCCAAGGCTCCCTCTCTCCATGTTCCTTGTTCCACCATGGATTCTATCACCACTATCTGCATCTCTGTTTTCTTCCTTTTAGCTCGGACCTCCAAGTTAAAATGTTTGCCCGTGACATAGGTTAAATGTAACGAACTGACAGTGAGGCTGCAGTTGGGCATAATAACGAGGTGATTCGATGAGCAAGAAAAAGGAAGAGGGCAGTGGAGGAAACGCTAGTAAACTGCAGGTAAGAGGGTTTGTTTGGGTAAGGAAGAGTTAATGGACGTAAAAAAGATTGTGGGTTGGTTTTGAGGATGAAATGAGATGTTAGTGCACCACCTACTTCAATGGATGATAGGTATCAAATCCCTAGAAGGAATTGGGGAGAGGGCAGTCTTGATCAACCTCAGGTGGGCAGGTCCATTGTATTTTTTGGCTATTGAATACAATGGTAGACTTGATGAGTATTTTTATTTTTACTGGACTTATTCTGGACCTGGTTTGTTCATGTCCCTTACAGGACAGTGCCAAGTGTTATGGATTCGTCACTTCTGCTGTTGTGGTTTTCATCCACTTGAAACACTTCTGGTTCTATGTATTATTATTATCATTGTTTAAGTGAAATGCCCATTAGTATTATCAAAATGTAAAAGGGTTAACTTTAAATGAAACAGGAAACCGGATCGGGAACCGGAAGACGAAGAGGAAGAAGAAGGCGAGGGCGTGGCGAGTGAAGTCGGACAAGAAGTGAGTAGCTTCCAGCTCCGTAGCGAGCGTTGTCGAACGAAAGTCGTGAGTGAACTTTGAGTTTCCTTGAAAGGAGTTCCTGCGATAGGTGTTATCGCTGGGGGATTGAAAAACCTGCGTGGTCAGGTTTGGGCGTTGCGATTCTGAAGAATCATCGCCGGGTCGTGTCGACTCAAGTAAGAGCCGTTGGCCATTTTGACACTCACGCTTTGTTCATCAAAAGGTCTTGGCTACGCATCAGTTTTTCACCATCCTGTCGTCTGTCGGGGATGTGTGTGCGCAACGCTGAGTTTGGAGATTAAGTTGCGGTTTGCCTACTGAACAGTGAATGTTCATACCTGGAGGGCGCCTTTGGGATATTCCATTCCGCCGTGAGTTTGCCTTTACCCGGTTCTGGACCACGTGACTTTTGCGTCACTTCGGCTGCTTACGCCTGAGAGCTGCTTTGGCGGTGCGACTGCCTTTGCCATCCGCACGGGATTCTGGTCTCGATTGGACATTGTTCTAGCGATCGCTGGAGCGAGTCAACTTCGACTTGAGGACGGGAAATAAAGACATTGGGGAAGTTTTTCCACTCACTTGGAACACCGTGAGTTATCCTATGCTAGTTGATGGTACCATCATAAGCTGTATTGAGTGTACTTTTGATTGCCATTTGTTGTACCGTTATTCTTGTGTGATTTTTAATACAATATTTGTTTGTAGATAATCATTGGTGTGGTTTCACTATTAATTTCTGACACAGAATAACATATTTTTCTGCCATTGCTCCTCTCGGGGCTCGGAGGTACACCGTGACCAGGGGGTCGGGGAGTTGTTGTTTTGTGTTGTTGCAACGGTTTAACTTACGAATTTCGTCACATACTACTGGCCACTTATATCAACATGTCTTACAACTATTTTGACAATCTTCCAAGCGAAGCTAAATAGAGATACGAGACCAAAGTATCTGCAATTGGCCTTGCAATTTGTCCATACCGGTTACCGGCAAGTGCGTGGATCAACGACCCGACGGCCTGGCCGGATGTTCAGTTCGCGGATGTGTACATGTACCTCACGAGCACACTAGGTATGAAAGTACATCCGGGTACTTTCATCCTCTGACACCTGACAACCGAATGGCCGATGAAAGCAAACACGCGTAGCAATGCGTGCGTACATGTGTATACATGCGCGATACACACAACAGTTACTTATGTTGCGTTGCAGCTTTCACTGAATTTATGAACGGTTTGGTATTTTTTCGCATGTTCTTTTTCCAGAGAATATTTCAGTTTGTTGTACATATCCTATGCGTCTTCATCAGTTGTTATAGAGTTAAAATGCCTCGAAACTGTATAGCGTTTGGCTGCCATAATCACAGTCTGTCGAGAGATAAGAAACGATCTTTCTTTGAAATCCCAAAACGACTATGCAGTCCAGAGAGAAGAGACTGGTGGTTGGCCGCGATCAGCCGTGACAATGAAGATAGATCCCACTGGAGTCCAGTCAATTCAAGGACGATCTGCTCTGATCATTTTGTCTCAGGTAAGGTTTATGATTATTAGGCCTACCGTTGCATGTTTGGGCTACAGTGAAGTTAAAGAAATTATTGCAAATTTAAGGATAATGCTTGGCTGAATGAGTGATATTTTACTGTTATTGTTAAAGATGTCAAGATGTCACTATTTCTCATTTTGTGTTTGTTTGTTTAATTTTTGCAGGTCGACCTTCCAAGGATGCACTTCATCCTGATTATGTGCCGTCGATCTTCCCTCATCGTCCTCACAGCCTACAGAAAGCAGAGCACAGCCTGAAGCGATACCAACGCCATGAAGACACATCTTCCAAGTGAAAATGTAAACAGCGATTGGACTTTGAGGAGACTTTAAGTGAGAGAAACACTGCTACTGATTTCGGTTTTGCCCCTCTTGATGAGCATACAGCACAGGCAACTGACAATGACATATCAACCCAGACACATGAAACTCGAGAGCAAACACTAATCACAAATCTTCATGAAGAAATTCAAAATTTGACACAGGAGAAGGCGGAGGCCATTCAACATCTAGATGAACTTAAAGTTAGATACAAAGGAGTTCAGCTATCGAGTTGTGTCATTAAGGACAATGATGCGAAGTCCCGTTTTTACACAGGTTTGACATGAGCTGTGTTTCTTCAGACTTTCAATTTTTTGGCTAGCCATGTGAGTGGGAGGACAAAGGACAGTCTAGCCTCCATAGATCAGTTCTTCATAACTCTTGTTCGACTTCGCCTGGACTTGCCATTTGAACTTATTTCAGATATTGCTGCTTGTGGGGAGACCACAGTTAGAGACTATTTTTGGAAGTGGATCGATGTGATGTATGCTAAATTGTCATTTTTACTCAAGTGGCCAGAAAATGATGCAGCTGCACACACTTCCGCCAGAATTTAAAGTGTTATATCTACGTTTGACTGGCATAGTAGACTGTTTTGAGATTTTCATTGAAAATGCAGGAAATCTACTAGCGCGTCAGCAAACTTACTCCAACTACAAAAAACATACGACGGCAAAAGTTTTCATTGCATGCAACCCTTTAGGGGCAATTACATATTTGTCAACCACATGGGGAGGTCGAGTGTCTGATGTTGAACTTGTGCGCCGTTCTGGGTTTATGTCTCCTGAACTTCATTGGCCGCATGACCAGATTTTGGCAGATAGGGGGTTCACTCTGCAGGAAGACTTTGCTGTAAGATGTGGGGTGGAACTAGTGATACCTGCCTTCACCAAAGGAAAGAAGCAACTGTCGGCATCTGAGGTTGAAGTATCACGGCAGATGTCCTCCATCCGCATCCATGTTGAGAGGGTAATAGGACTTTTAAAGAAACGCTACACAATTCTCCAAGGGACTTTGCCTATCCAAATGATAAAAACTCTGAAAGATGAAACGGACCAAGTGGGGGAGGCAAGCATCGATAGACTGCTAAGAGTATGTGCAGTGTTAGTCAATCTTGGTGGAAGCATTGTATATAAAGGATGATGGCTTAATTTGCTAATATCAAATTGTGTACAGATTGATGTCATACTGTCACATGTATATGTTATTTGTTCTTTCTTTATTTGGTTCAGGTTCTTTCCAGCTCACTCCATTTAAGCTTCGTATTTTGTTCAATGCACACATTTGGGACAGCCCCTTAATAAACAACATTTGCAACTGTAATTTGTATTGTTTGCTGCAATTATTCTTTAAATTTCTTGGAGTTGTCGACTGACTAGAATGTGGTGAGAGTTGCCTTTTAAGTGTTTCATTTTTAGTCATTGATTTTGTTAAGATGTGATTTATGCTTATTTTTACCTGTAAATAATGTAATGCATGCATATTCTGTTTGTAATTTGAAATTGTGTATGAGCAATATCTGTGCGAGTATGCGAGTTTGGCAAGACGTGTTTTTTTCTTTCTTTCATTTTTTAAGTGCAATCAACAAACCTATCCACTTACTTTTGGAAATTATAAGTTACCCTTAATGTACCTTTATGTTGGTAAATACAAACAAATTTTAAAATAAGCACTTATAACAAAAGTGTCTTCTAAAAGTGTTGGAAACATTTCAATAACCCGTTTATATGAATCAATGATTTTGGGGGAGGATCATATAAAATAATGAAAATAAGCTGGAATTAACGTTACTTAAAATTTATGCATTGAATTTCTGTTGCTCCAATCACATGCAATAAAATACACCCACACACAAAATACAACCAACTTCTATCTGAATCAGTGATATAAATGAAATACTTCAAATGGTAGTGATATAAAAAAACACAATGGTGTTATTTTGGTTCGAGCAGTGAATATACATTTTCTTCTATAAATTTATTTCAACTACATGCAATGTTTCTCTTTCAATTAATTTTTTTTTTCATTCACATCCCACCCCTTCACCCCCATTTTCTTATCAAAAAAAATACTGCACTGTCTCATAACATTTACACATGTGAAAACAATTACAAATATAATGACTTCTACACAATGAATTTCCTGGTGTCAACTTTATTTCATTTATTATTTCTTGTACTTCGTCTTCACAGAACCTTGATTATACTTGTACTTCATTTCTAACTCATGAAATGAACGAGGTAATGTAGGCATTATCGGTATTACATGTAAATTATATTGAAAGTACAATACATGATATCAAGTATTTCCTGTTTGAATTTCCTTTTCGTGGCAGCATTTCTTACAGTACCATGTGCCTTTCGTTGCTGTCTTCCTAGCTGGACGTATGCAATTCAAGTGTACCCACTCAAACAGGCAAGACCGCCCATCGCATCCAACTAGAACAGAAACTCAATCCCACTTCTTCCTGCAACAGCAATATATCCGTTCATCACGCTTAACTTGTGCATTTGCATGTTCTACACATCTAGTGAGGAGTTCATGTGTGATGTGACGTTTCCAGAATCCTTCAAGCGTTGGCAGAATTTTGCTGAGGAACATATCATTGCGAACAATTATTGTCTGATGCAGAAGAGAGTCTTTCACATACACAACAAACTCACAGGCCTGCACATTGTGAACATATATTTCTAGCTGAACTTGTGTGTAGTACTGGTGTTCCTCTTACAAGTGTCCACCATACATGTAAGATGCCTCGTCATAAACAAATTCCTCTGCTTCTTTGTCCCTTGCTGAATATGGGCACTTGATTTCTAAAATCCTTGTCCCATGACAGGAGCACTTAACAATGCCATCAACCGATGCTGACAACCATGGCTTGTCCTCGCATATCACCATCCCGCAGTGCGACTGTGCGAGAGTTCACAGTTTTCATGATATTGTCCGAGGAGTTGACCCGCTAACTGGAATACCTCGGGTTCCTTTTTGCGGCCATAAATGAGGGGGGCTGAATGTATCTCTGAAGGATTCGGTTTTGTCAATCTGAGGATGGCGGATGGAGCTGGGCTGTCCTGGTTAGTGTGTAGGATGGTATGAGCAGAAGAGGCAGTGATACGACCAGCTCGGGGTTCATGCCAGATGGTGGTCTTTGCCTGGAGTCGAGTTTTCTGTTCCAAAAATTCAGATTCGCTTCTGTTCACTGCGAAAGATGTCGCTAGTTCTTCACATTTTCTTTTCAGTTATGCAGAATGTAGTTGTTTGTTAGTCTCTTTGTAATGTGACCGCTATGTCAACGGCAGATGCGGTGTTGGTGGTAGAATCCGTCGAGACTCGAACGCAGCTTTAGTTGGCGAGAATAGTGAAAGGGCAACAGGAGGGCATTCATTGGTGCTGAGTAGTTTAAGGAAACTCTGCTGTTAATCTACAGAAGGCTGAGTCATATGTGATGTGGGCCATCTCTTTCTTTTTTTCAAATCCACTTTTTTGATAGCATCCTGGTTGTACAAACCAATATTATGGATTGGAGCTGGCTGAACCTTATCCGTGTGGTAATTATTCCACTCTCACGGCTTGTTTGTACAGGCCACTGATGTCAGCCCTAAACGAACAGCTGCCTCCACCTTGAAGAGCAAGGCAGCAACGTGTGAACAGGACTCGCCAAGCCTGGAGGGGAGAGAAAAAATAAAATTATATTAAGTACTTAAACGGCCCAATTTATTGTAAATTATATGAATATGAAATACTATAGTCTTGATAGAAAGTGATATTTTCAGTAGCTGTGATGTAATGAAAATACTAACTGAAGTTAAAAGTAATAGTTTTATATTTAAACTTACCCAGCCATGCAAGTGCAGTGGGCAGCTTGCACTACTCCGTCACTGTTTGTGGCTAGCCATGGGCGATCTGAAGGGTCATTAGCCCGCTGTGATGGACGTACATCAGCTTTCAAGATAATCAACCCTGTTGCAGACTTGACATGATGTACTGTCTGCACGAAGCCAGCAGTGAAGTACCGATGGGCCTCCAGTGACTTATAAGCCTTCATCGCTTGATGTGTGTACACGCCTGGATTGGAGAGAACATTAAAGTAACATTTGGGCAAGTCTTTCAGGAAAAGAGTACGAAGCCTAGCCTTTGGTAGGACAGCAATATCCCCTCAACCACCCCCTCCCCCAAGTACCGGTTTGACAATCTTCTCAACATTACTAGACCTAATCATACTCGCACACAGATCTGCACAGACTCAGTCTGGAATACATTACATGTCACAGGAACAAACTGCACACATAATATGACAGAAAGTTACACAAAATTAACAAATTAATTTCATTTTTAGATCATGATTTTCTTTTGCCAAGTATGAGCTGCACTACTTAAACTCTTTACAAAAAATGTAAAGGTCTTTGTTGCAATAAATTGAAATATTATGAGCATATAACACATTCCATACCTGGTGTGGTCGTGAGGTTCATGTACACATCCGCGAACTGAACATCCGGCCAGGCCGTCGGGTCGTTGATCCACGCACTTGCCGGTAACCGGTACGGACAAATTGCAAGGCCACTTGCCGATAATTTGGTCTCGTATCTCTCTTTAGCTTCGCTTGGAAGATTGTCAAAATAGTTGTCAGACATGTTGATATAAGTGGCCAGTAGTATGTGACGAAATTCGTAAGTTAAACCATTGCAACAACGTAAAATCTAGCACTTTCCTGCGCAAGTCTGCAAGCACAAAGCACACACACTGCAAGCGCGCGGCGTGATTGTTTTCATCGCTCTAGGGCACGTGACGCCGTTACTAAGCGGAAGTGATCTCATCTCCGCCCCCAAACCCCCCACCCATTGCTTTGTCGCGTTTATGAAATTTCGTCAGGAGGTGAGATAACGTGTGTGTACTCGTTACCGGGTTAAGGAATTAATGAGAGTTATAATTAAGTTATTAATGAGAAATGTATAATGAGGAGGAAAGAAGGGGGAGCCATAGCCATATCCATATTGTGATATTGGGTTCACATGTTCATTCATTTCGTTAAACATGGCGCCGAAGATGGCGCCTGAAGAAGAAGAAGAATAGAATGTCGGATCTGTGAACTCGAGCATAAAACTTATCATATTCCATCTTTATTCGTTTAACGTGTTTCCGTTTTGATCTGTTCCGAGAGACTCTTCCTGGTCCGTCAGACCCTCACTGAGATCCATGAACTGAGGTAATGGCCTTGATGAGCGAGAAACCTACATTACTGATTGTGTTTAATTCTAAAGTAAACACATTGACGGACTCGAATCGAACGTGAAAGAACTGGATGGATTTACACGGATAATCAAGGCTGAGGTAATTATGACTGATAGTGATAATGCTGATGATAATTAATAAACTCGGATTATTAATAATTATTAATAATTAATTACTAACCTCCAGGTTATACGTCTCTCCCAGCAGGAAGGTGAAGATTGCTTGGATTTGGCGAATAATCTTTACCGATAAATTCAATATGGCAGATGTTAATGTGGACCGTCCTCACCGTGATGGATCTAAAATGGACGGTGGATCTAAAATTGACGATGGATCTAAAATGGATGTTGGATCTAAAATGGACTTTGGATCTAAAATGGATGATGGATCTAAAATGGATGATTGATCTAAAATGGATGATTGATCTAAAATGGTTGATTGATCTAAAATGGACTGAGAATCTAAAATGGATGATTGATCTAAAATGGTTGATTGATCTAAAATGGACGGAGAATCTAAAATGGATGATTGATCTAAAATGGACGGAGAATCTAAAATGGATGATTGATCTAAAATGGACGGAGAATCTAAAATGGATGATTGATCTAAAATGGACGGAGAATCTAAAATGGATGTTTGATCTAAAATGGATGGAGAATCTAAAATGGATGATTGGTCGAAAATGGACGGAGAATCTAAAATGGATGATTGATCTAAAATGGACGGAGAATCTAAAATGGATGGAGAATCTAAAATGGATGATTGATCTAAAATGGATGGCATCGCTGGTAAATGGAGGGATGTATCGATTTATCGCTGGTAAATGGAGGGAAGGAAGTATTGATTCATCGCCCCGAAGGTGGCTGGACGTGTTATGTTTTTGAGTTGTCCGTACGGGCTAAACCTCGTTTTTCTCAGCAACTTTATGTCCGATTGAGACGAAACTTTCAGGGTTGGAGCGACACCCATGCAGAATGCTTTTATGATAATTGTGAAGTCATAGGTCACGTGTTATGGCAGCCATCTTGGAACAAACGCAAATAATTAAAATATATATTTATCTGAAACCGCTGAATGGAAATTTTTTTTAACTTGGCACATTGTCAAGTACTTCCAAGAGGGAACAAATGCATGATTGTAGCGGCTACCGCTGGGTTTTCACAATCGCCTTGCACCTATCAAGGACGCGGAGCGATCACCATGCCGGGCTCGTCCAGGACGCCCGGGCAGGCTCGCCCTCAACTTGCCAGGCCGCAGCCAGGATGCTCGGCCACGCCCCCTCTCGCCTTTCCTGGGCAAACGCTCCGGGATAATGTGTGTATATATATTGCTGCCCGATAAACGGGCTTTTCAGAGTACCTGAGTGTTTTGTTTGAATAAAGCAACTCGGACGAATTCCAGCTTTTTGTCGCATCCATTCTTTCGATCGACGTGGGAGCCCGAGCTCCTTCATTGGTGACCTACCGACATGGACACGGCAGTGGCCCTTAAACTGCCTACCTTCTGGGAGGCTCACGCGGCGGTTTGGTTCGCACAGGCGGACTCCCTGTTCGCCCTGCGAGGCATCACGGCCGACGACACCCGCTTCCACCATGTGGTAGCAGCGCTCGGCTCAGCCACCGCGGCCCACGCCCTGAGCCTCCTCGAGAGCCCACCAGCCGCTGACAAATACGGCGCGATTAAAAAGCTCCTCCTCGACGCTTTCGCCCTCCCATCGGCGGAACGCGCACGGCGCCTGCTCGACCTGCCCGAGCTCGGCGACACGCGCCCTTCCGAGCGAATGGACTACATGCTTTCGCTGCTCGGCGAGCACTCTCCGGCATTCCTGTTCCGGGAGCTGTTCCTCCGTCAGCTGCCTAGCCCGGTACGCCTCGCCCTGGCAAGCACGACGATCACGGATCCCCGTGCCCTTGCCAGGGAAGCCGACAAGATCTCCGCCGCAGGCCAGCGCATCGCAGCAGCGACCTGGGGCCCACCGCCGTCCGACGCAACACCCATGGCGCCCGAGCACCCGGCACGGTCGACGACCGAACTGCCGACGCAATTGCCGGCCACTACACCGAGCCGACCACCTCCAGCACGACGACCGGGGCCTCCACCTGACCAAGCGTGGTGTTACTATCATGCCAGGTTCGGACAGAAGGCCCGGACATGCCGACCCCCGTGCACCTTCGGCAGGCCGGGAAACGGCCGGGCCGGCGTTCATTACCAGCCATGAGCGCCGGCCACACGGGCAACTTACTGTTCATCACGGATAAAGCGTCCGGACGGCGCTTCCTGTGCGACACCGGCGCCCAACTGAGCGTCATACCCGCCTCTGACCAGGACAGGCAGTCCGCGGTTTGCGGCCCCTCCTTGGTTGCGGCCAACGGATCGGCCATCCGCACCTTCGGCCCGCGCAACGTCACCCTCTGCTTCGGCGGCCAATGCTTTGCTTGGACGTTTGTAACCGCAAACGTGCCCATGGCTCTGCTAGGCGCCGACTTCCTCTGCGCACACGGACTGCTGGTGGACGTCCAACGGCGTCGTTTAATCAACGCCGAAACCTTCAGCTCCCTGGTATGCACATTGAGCAGTTACGCGCCGACCGAGCTGGCATGCGCCCTCCCGGCGGCGAACGAGTTTGCTCGCCTGCTCACGGAGTTCCCGGCCCTCACGCGGCCGACGTTTTCGGTCGTCGCAGTACGGCATGGGATCGAGCACCACATACCAACCACGGGCCCGCCGGTCTACGCCAGAGCCCGCCGCCCCGACCCAGCCAAGCTCGCCGTGGCCAAAGCCGAGTTCGACGCTTTAGAACACCTCGGCATCGTGCGGCGCTCCGATAGAGCGTGGGCTTCGCCACTACACATCGTCCCAAAGCCAGGGGGCGGCTGGCGCCCATGTGGCGACTACCGCCGCCTTAACGACGCTACCACCCCCGACAGGTATCCGATCCCGCACATCCAAGACTTCTCCGCCCGTCTGGCGGGACGGGTCATTTTTTCGAAAATTGATCTCATACGGGGATATCACCAGGTACCTGTCAGGGCGGCCGACGTCCCTAAAACGGCAGTCATCACGCCGTTCGGCCTATTCGAATTCTTACGGATGCCGTTTGGTCTCAAGAACGCGGCTCAGGCGTTCCAGCGCTTGATGGACGGCGTGCTGCGTGACCTGCCGTTCCTTTTCGTTTACCTGGATGACATCCTCGTCGCCAGCAGGTCCCGGGCCGAGCACCTCCTCCACCTCCGAACACTGTTCGGGCGCCTCAGCGAGCATGGCCTCATCGTCAACCCGGCCAAATGCCACTTTGGCACGACGGCCGTTGATTTTTTGGGCCACCACATCACTAAGAACGGGGCCGTGCCGCTGCCAACCAAGGTCGAGGCCATCACCACGTTCCCGCGTCCCCGGACCATAAAGGCCCTGCAGGAATTCCTGGGAATGGTGAATTTTTATCACCGCTTCGTGCCCCGCGCTGCTCAACTAATGCGGCCCCTCTACGAAGCCCTCCGGGGCAAGCCGGCCAAGCACGACATCGCCTCGTCCGCAGCAATGGACGCGGCCTTCCAAAGCTCAAAGCGGGCCCTCGCCGACGCAACACTGCTCGCTCACCCGGTGCTCAACGCTCCCATTGCCCTCACCTCGGATGCCTCCGACTACGCGGTGGGCACCGTACATGAGCAATGGGTGAACGGGGTTTGGCAGCCACTCGCTTTTTTCAGCCGGCAGCTCCGGCCGAACGAGCTCAAATACAGCACGTTTGACCGTGAGCTCCTCGGTCTACACCTGGCCGTCCGCCATTTCCGCCACCTCCTGGAGGGCCGACCTTTCACGGCGTTCGTCGACCACTAGCCGTTGGTTTACGCAATGGCCAAGGTCACGGAGCCGTGGTCGGCCCGCCAACAGCGCCACCTCTCCGCCGTGTCGGAGTTTACCACGGATATCCGGCACGTCGCCGGCAAAAACAACGCCGTGGCCGACTGTCTTTCCTGGGCCAGCGCGAACGCGGTCCACCTGGGCGTGGACTTCGCGCTTATGGCGGCGGACCAAACCACCGACACCACGGTGCAAGCCCTCCGGGCGGCGGACACGGGCCTCCGCCTGGCCGACATCCCCTTCGCGGACACTGTCCTGCTCTGCGACGTCTCCCAAGGCCAGCCTCGCCCCATCGTGCCCGTCACCTGGCAACGCCGCATCTTCGCCTCCCTCCACGGCCTTTCCCACCCAGGCCGGAAAGCTTCCCAGAAGCTGGTGTCGGCGCGATTCGTCTGGCACGGCCTTCGTCGGGACGTCCGCGATTGGACCAGCACCTGCACAGCCTGCCAACAGGCCAAGGTCCACCGACACACCCAGGCCCCGCTGGCACCTTTCACCGTGCCCGAACGACGTTTCGACCACGTCAACGTGGATCTGGTGGGCCCCCTCCCCCCATCACAGGGGTTCACACACCTGCTCACCATGGTGGACAGGACCACCAGGTGGCCGGAGGCCGTTCCCCTCGTCTCCACCACCACCGCCGACCTGGCGCAGGCTTTCATCGCCACCTGGGTCGCCCGCTTCGGCGCACCGGCGGACATCTCGTCAGACCGCGGACCACAGTTCACCTCCGAGCTGTGGGGCGCGGTCGCCCGCAACCTGGGGGTCAAGCTCCACCGTACTACGGCCTACCACCCCCAAGCAAACGGGTTGTGCGAGCGATTCCACCGCTCCATGAAGGCCGCGCTCATGGCCGGCCTTCAAGACGGCGGTTGGGCCGACCGGCTGCCGTGGGTCCTTTTGGGCCTCCGCACGGCCCCCAAGGAGGACCTCCAGGCATCCACCGCCGAGCTTGTCTACGGCCAGGCGCTACGCGTCCCAGGCGAATTCGTGCCCGACGCTACCAGTCCCTGGTCCGCAGCTCACCAGCGCTCGGACCTCACAGGAGGCCGCCCGACGGTTTGCCCCCATGCCAACATCCCACCACGGTGACCCCCAGTCCTACGTCCCCCCAGCACTTCGCACAGCGGAGTATGTTTTTGTGCGTCACGACGCACATCGGGGGCCACTCCGGCCGCCGTACGACGGGCCCTTCCGGGTCCTGCGTCGGGACGACAAGTCGTTCGTCATCGACATCGGCGGCAGGTCGGACCGGATTGCGGTGGACCGCCTCAAGCCGGCGCACGTGGACGTCGACCAACCACCACGGGTGGCCCTTCCGCCATGGCGAGGCCGCCCACCGTCCACGGTGCCCCCCACTCGACCGCCCACCACCACACCGGACCCCCCCCCCCCCCACGACCCGCCAGGGGTCGCTTCGGCCGGGTCATCAGGACCCCCCTCAAATTGACCCTGCCGGTGCAAGTCGATTCTGGGGGGACGTGTGTAGCGGCTACCGCTGGGTTTTCACAATCGCCTTGCAGCTATCAAGGACGCGGAGCGATCACCATGCCGGGCTCGTCCAGGACGCACGGGCAGGCTCGCCCTCAACTTGCCAGGCCGCAGCCAGGACGCTCGGCCACGCCCCCTCTCGCCTTTCCTGGGCAAAGGCTCCGGGATAATGTGTGTATATATATTGCTGCCCGATAAACGGGCTTTTCAGAGTGCCTGAGTGTTTTGTTTGAATAAAGCAACTCGGACGAATTCCAGCTTTTTGTCGCGTCCATTCTTCCGATCGACGTGGGAGCCCGAGCTCCTTCATGATAATGATAATCATTGGTGAAGTGGTATGCCAGCCATAAATGTTTTAATCAAATGCCTTCCCCTAAAAATCTGAAATTGCATGCGCATGATCTATGATCCATTTGTATTGATATATTAAATTTGTGACCACATAGGTCACATGGTTTGGCAGCCATATTGGATTTAACCTAAAACCTTTAAAGAACATCTGATGGCTAGTGGTATTGGAAATGTCTATGTTGCACAACTGGATTTTGAAGATGCTTTCGCTGATGTGGGAGGCACCTCTTTGTGGGTGGCTGCCTGCGGCTGCCGGCGCCTAACGGAGGCTCTGACCACAGCCCTCTCTCAATGACCAAATTTTGGAAACGTTGTGTCAGTGGTTTATAAAGATACTTACACGTTAGGTGGGTTTACGTTTAAGTTACAAAATGGCCGCTAGTCGGCCATATTGGATCTGATCTCGTAAATAAATGACGTGCATATGTAACCCATCATTCATTATCTGTGTGCCAACTTTGAACAAGACCGGTAAATGCATGTCTGGGTTGAGGATGTGGTTAATATCGGGTTTTTTCCAACTAAAATGGCCGCCAGTCTACCAGTTGGCCATCTTGGATCCGATCGCAAAATAGAATGAGGCACACGTGTATGGCATCATGTTCTGTGCTTGTACCAAGTTTGAACAAAATCGGACCATGTATGTTAAATAAATGGTTGTGGGCACATTTACTTAACGAAATGACCAGCGGTTGGCCATCTTGGATCTCATCTCGAAAAACAGACATGCATATATGTAAGCCATCATTCATTATCTGAATGCCAAGTTTAAACGTGATCGGTAAATGGATGTCCGATGGTTGAGGACGTGTTGAACTTTGGGTTTTTACAACTAAAACGGCCATCAGTTGGCCATCTTTGATCGAATTGCGAAACAAAATGATGTGAATATGTATACCGTCATGTATTGTCGTTATGCCAAGTATGGGCAAAATTGGTCCATACATGTCCGAGATATGGCTGCGGGCGGACGGACGGACGAGACCCAGACCATGAGCCCCCGCTTCGGACAAATCCAACGGGGCCTAATAATTCGTTTTTCATTTCAGGTAGTACCCGAGGGCCCTGCAGAGCAGACCAATATCATGATACGATACGATACTATGTATGATATTACAATAGTATTACCAGCCTGGTGTTGGCTTAGCGGTTAGAGCTTGGGATCCTAGGATCCTGGGTTGGAATCTCAGGCGATCGCTGAATTAACGCCAGGGGGGTTGACTCAGCCTGTCATCCTTCCGAGGTCGGCAAATTGAGGACCATTTCACTGGTAATTCCCTGTGTGTCGCAAGAGGTGACTAACAGGGCTGGCGGCAGGAAGGACATCCGGCTGCAAAACATTGCTTCAAAAAGGGGAACCATGGTGCCCATAAAAGGCAACCACGGTGCCCAAAAAAGGCCAACACCTGCTCTGCAGGGAATAATGGCCTCCAACGGTGGTTTTTATTGCAATATTATTACCCTATATCATGATACAATACAATATTATGTACGATATTACAATATTATTACCCTATATCATTATACGATACAATATTATGTAAGATATTACAATATTATTACCCTATATCATGATACCGTACGATATTGCAATATTATTACCATACATTATGATACGATACGATATTATGTACAATATTACAATATTATTACCCTATATCTTGACATGATACAATATTATGTTCGATATTACAATATTATTCCCCTATATCATGATACGATGCAATATTATGTGAGATATTACAATATAATTCCCCTATATCATGATAGTTACGGTTTTGGAATAAAGGATAATCCCCCTCGTAGGTAGATGCACCACAACATGAAGCCTCGCGATAGTTCAGTTATTTCTTAGTGAATGTAAGCGTAGTCCTTTCCTGTGTTAGTTTTGCGTTGAGCAGGCCCGTGAGTAGGGCGGTCTTTTGGCGCTGGAATGCCACGTGCTCGGCCTGAACAAGTCTGGCAAGGCCGAAGGGAGGAGCTCCAGGGGGAGTGGCCGATAAGCGCGAGCCGCCAGTCAGAGCTCGAGGGGAGTGGCTTACCACGGCGACGAGAGGCGGAGCATGGAACATTCGGGTAGGGCCGGAGCTATAAAACCCTGCTCCGAGCACCCACGCCTCAGTTCAGAGTCGGGATCGGAGTCAGTCAGAGCCGGGGAGTATCGTGAGTCAGTTGAGTTCAGTTGGAGTTCCGTTCATTCGAGGAGTGAGTCAGAACGTCAAGAGAACGCACGAGAACGTGAGGAGCGTGCCAAGGAGTCGAGTCAAGAAGCAGAACGAGTGAATTGCATTGCCTGTTATCATCGTTGCACACGAACTTTCCCCGTGCCCTGCGCTGTATTAATCGCGCTAGGGAAGACGACCCATTCCGGGCCACAGACGCGCGATCTCCTCCCTGCATGCATTTTCCTGCATACGTGCCTTGACCGCCAGAGGGCCACGCCGGGCGAGCTGTCCCGGAGTGATCGACGGCAAAGCGCGTTTGGCGCGCGAACTTCTCTTCTTCTTCTCCCCGTGTGCATGAGTGGGCCCTGTGTCTGGGGATGAGTTAAACACTTAAGCTTCTGCTCTGTGTCCCCTTTCCTTTATCCGAATCCTGTACATTGTGTAAATAGTGTTCTTCCTCTGATTTGACCGTTCCCGTCCCTTCCATTAATTGGCCTCGCATGGTACGAATAAAACCGCTCGAATCGGGTTCCATAAAAGTAACGGCACGAGTCACGTGATACGCATGTACCACTCGGGCGTACTCGATTAAGCGTGGCTCGTGCAAGGTCCTGTCCCCGCTTTCGTGGCAGCGTGGGTCAAAGGTACGTGCGGCGTCGACCTGATACCCTTTTTCACGCTTGCTGCGGAAGTGGCGATTCAGCCGCGTGGACACGAAGACCCAAGGGGAGAAAGGGGTTTAATCTCCCCTTTGTAACGTGGACGGGCTTCGGGAGATCCGCAACAATACGATACAATATTATGTAAGATATTACAATATTATTACCCGATATCATGATACAGTACGATATTACAATATTATTACCATACATCATGATACGATATGATAGTATGTACAATATTACAATATTATTACCCTATATCATGACACGATACAATATTATGTGCGATATTACAATATTGTTATGTCATAATACGATACAATATTATGTACGATATTATTGTGAGGGAGTTGTTATTAGCGGTATTTAACAGCTTTATCTCATGACAGCGTGTTTGGCGATACAGCGCCCTCTACTCACAAAGAACCAGAACTACAGATTAGTTTGGTTTTCGGCTCCACAAACACTTGGGTGCAAAGCATTTGATTTGATTTGGATCCAGCCCTGAAGGAGACATATTTATAAGTGAATATTGGACCAAGTGACCTTTGATACTACCCCAAATCTATTGTGACGAACATCCTGTTAACAGTATCACTCTGTCGCTGCATCCCCAGTATCACCCGGATCAGACCAGTACGATATCACCAGTACCAGACTAACAGTATCATGATGTCCCGATCACAAATGAATCCACCTATCTATGTTTATGGTCAGACACTGAAAGAGGTTCAGCTTCTTGAACTCCCAGAAGAGGAACTTAAGGGAGCCAGGGGGGAGATCATATAAATGAAAGATGAGATAGATAAAGTGAAGGAAGAACGAGAGCTTCCAGGGAAGCAGAACTCAACTGAACTGACTGGACAACTTTAATGCCGGCCTATGGCGGCCATTTTGTGACATCGGGTTGACATGCAATAGCAACCTACCTTGTGTGGTAAGAGTCTCACACACCAAGTTTGTTCAAAATCCATAAATATTTGTGGACGTTGAAGTCTTAACGTCGTTTCGGAGCTGAAAACAATATGGCGGCCTATGGCGGCCATTTTGTGACGGATCGGGTTGGAATGCAATAGCAACCTACCATGTGTGGTAACAGTTAAACATTCTAAGTTTGATCAAAATCTGTTAATATTTGTGGACGCTAGAGTGCTAACGTCGTTTTCATGACCAAAAACAAAATGGTCGCCCAAGTCCACCATTTTTCAACGGATCGGGCTGAAATGTAATACCAACCTGGTCCTTGGGGAAAGGATGCGGCAGGTCAAGTTTGCTCAGAATCGGTTGATAGTTGTGGACGCTGGAGTGTTAACGTTGAAAAGTTAACGGACGACAGACGACAGACGACAGACGACGGAGGGTTTAGTATGTGATGAACTCAACTGGACGGTAGTCCAGTTGAGTTAACAAGTAGAGACAGGGGAGAGGGTACAGAAAATGAATGTTGAACCAATGGAATGTGTTGAAACTATGCATAAAGATCGGGCTAACGCACTGCAGGTGCAGGAAGAGAGGATACAATAACTCAAGGTGAGCCGGGATGAGATGAGTCAAGCAAAGATGATATGAGGCTGTGTGAGCCGGAGCGAGTGCATAGTATAATTGGGTGTATGTCTAGCTTGGGCGGAATAAAGGTCCTGGGTTTTCTTGGAGTGATGAGAGGCCAGGAGGGTGTGCAGAGTGCATGTGTGACAGAGTGCGTACCGGAAGTGA
Source organism: Myxine glutinosa (assembly GCF_964187855.1). Lineage (NCBI taxonomy): Eukaryota > Metazoa > Chordata > Myxini > Myxiniformes > Myxinidae > Myxine > Myxine glutinosa. The sequence continues at coordinate 118,053,763 of NC_136266.1, read as the reverse complement.
GTGGAATATAATTCATGAGTGGACGAGGAAGTGTGGGACAGCGGAGGGGTTGGCAGAGAGATGCTCCATGTTCAATAAATTACCAGAGTGCAGATGCCTAAAGAAAAGGAAACTATTATTGGGATTGAAAAAGGATTAGTGGAATTTGGCTTTAATAATTTCCCATGGGAGTCAGGGTGTGGGGCAATGGCATGCTGCGGGACATGTGCGATGGATGTGGTGCACCCGGCGCAAGTGGAGATGGCTGGGGTGGCAGAGGGACCTTGGCGGGATGGCCCCTGTTGGTGCAGAGAGTGAGTGTGGGAAAGCTTTGTGGTGGTAGACAGTGAGGTGAATTGGTATAAAAGAGGGAGAAAGAAGGGCTGTGAGATGGATCATGTGCATTGTGCATCGATGGAGTGAGAATGAGTGTAGTGGAGACCGCAAGGTGGCGCGTGAGCGTGAGTTGACCGAACCTCTGCGCAGCCCGAATATATATAGTTATTTCAGAAACTATGAAGAAAAACAGATAAAACATCTGGCTTTTTGTTCAGAAAGAAACTATTTTCCTGCCCACTCACTTTTAGACAGAGCTAAGAGAAATTGCTTTCAACAGAAGATAAGAAATACAATTTTCCAGGAAAGGGAATGTGATAATGGTTGTTTTCTGCCAAGGTTAAGGGAAAAACAATTAAATACAAGTTGCCTTTTTCCAGAATACTTTGCAGCCATTGCCTAGTAACGGCCTTTAGTTTGTATGGAAAGCAGCAAATATAAAGTTAAAATATATGAAATCTCTGATATCCACATATGTATTTCTTTTGTTTGCAGTGGAACAAAACAAAAAATGCTGAAATAATTACGAAAGCTTAGCTTATTCCACACAGAAATCCTAAAATGGCCCGGACAATGTTATTGGTACCTTTTAGAAGTTGTTAGAAACAATTAGATTTCAAGCAGGTGATTTCCTTTACTTTGGAATTGAACTTAACTGTGGTGAGTTGCAGGTGCGTGCAATATAAAAATCACTCATCCAACCAGTTTGAAGAGAGAAAAGGCATCATTCTGCTGTTTTGTGCCACTGTGTGTACCACAATGAGCATGGAGAAAAGAAAGAAAACCAGAGAATTGTCTGAGGAGGTCAGACACAAGATTGTAGCCAAGAATGGACAATCTTAAGGATACACGTCCATCTCCAGAGACCTTGATGTTTCTGTGTCCACCTTATGCAATGTTATCAGGACGTTTTAGGCCCATGGCACTGTAGCCAACCGCCCTGGACGTGGCCGCAAGAGAAAACTTAATCGAAGATTGCAGTGAATGATTGTTCGAATGGTGGAGAAAGTACCTCGATCAACTGCCAAACAGATTCAAGCTGACCGTCAGACACAAGGTACGACAGTTTCAACTCGCACCATCCGTCACCAACTCAATGAAAGGGGGTTCTATGGTAGGAGACCCAGGAGGACCCGACTGGAGAGAGAGACAGAGAGACAGAGAGACAGAGAGAGAGACAGAGAGAGAGAGAGAGAGAGAGAGAGAGAGAGAGAGAGATAGATAGAGACAGATAGAGAGAGAGAGACAGACACGAGACACACACAGAGAGAGAATTTGAACACCGTTTATTTCCACAAAATGCACAAGCAGGTCAATCCATACCGCAAAGGTATTTACAAGCAGGTCAATCCATACCGCAAAGGTATTTACAAGCAGGGGCAGAGAAAAAAAAGGTACAACAAAAACAAAGCATCACACTCTTGATGCAATTCTCAAAAGATCATGACGAGTTTCGAGTCCTGAACCACACACAAGGCCTCGTTAGTGCACCATTTCCATTCAAAAAGTTCAACATTCTCGTTACTCATATGGTGATCAAATTCCAGCCTTATTCTTGCTGACACCAGCCCTTTAAATATGGGAATGACGTCATGGCCATAACATTTATCAATCTTAATTTTCCTTGACTTATAAATTGCATATTTTGCAATGGCAATCAGGAAATTCATCAAGGCACCAGCATTTTTACAAGACGAGGTAAAGGGTACACCAAAAATAAACATATGCAAGGTAAAAGTGAAAGATAATTTATAAGAAAGGTGTGCAATCACAGAAAATAGAGGTGCTAACCTCCTACACTGGACATATGCGTAAAAAAGATCCTCCTGCTCGCAGAAGGGACAATTTACAGGCACCGAGGCATTTAGATGGTGAATAAAAGTATTTGAGGGGAGAGCCCAATGTGTTAGCCTCCATTGGATATCCGCTAGGAACCCATAGATGGGTGGAACAAACATATTATGCCACAGTGGAGTAGAGGGAAACCCCGGCCCTAACCGTTCTGACCACAAGGCCACACCCGTCGCTCCAGACAGGGATGAGACTTCTTTCCCCCTCACGAGTTTAAGGACACCAGCCTTAGTTACTAAGTGAAAGGGAGAGGGAAATTCATCATCATTGGACTGGACAGAGGGCAGCACCTTGATTTCGGGGAAAGATAGCCGAAAATCTTCGACAATTCCGGCACCTTCCCAGCCAATGTTTAGCTGCCTGAATTTTTTTACAACTACATGTTTGATTTGTTGAACAACTCGAACAGACGCTACACAAACACTTGTTGCCACCACCCCAGCAGACCTCCACTTGGTTCCAGATACATCCCTCAGATCACTCACTTTGCTTACGCCTCCTTTAATGAATTTTTGAATTAAAGCATGGCTATGAGGAATACATGGGAAAAAGCTGTTATAGAACAGAGGTTCTTGGAGGAAATTACGACAATTATATGCCTCAAGACAACGTTTAACCACAAGGCCTTTCTATGCATCCAGCAAACTCCGATAAAAAGCTGGAAGTGAAGCACTGCTGACACAATCAAGGTCCACCAAGAGAAGGTGCCGATCATAGTTCAGTTCACCAGCCTGTTGTAATAGAAAATGTGCAAATGGACGCAAGGGCAGCTCCTCCGCATACAGTAGTCTCTGCACAGACTGCAGGCGAAAAGCCATAAGCCGCCCAGAGACATCAATGACTCCTTGGCCCCCCTCCTTTCGAGGGTGGTACAGTATACTGGGCCGCAGCCAGTGGTAGCCACTCCAAAAAAAATCTATCAACTTCCTCTGGATGGCAGGGATCAGCTCCTTGGGTGGCTGCAGGGTAATGACTTTATGCCACAATCTCACTGCAATCAGGTTATTGATAACAAGAGCGCGGCCTCTGTATGAAAGAGACCGCAGTAGTCCTTTCCATGATTTTAAACGGTATGCGATTTGTTCCACACCTCCTTCCCAATTCCTCATTTCCATTTCATGGTTTCCAAGATAAACTCCAAGATATTTGACCCCGTCTGTTTTCCATACCAGATTTTGTGGGAGTGATGGTGGTGATATGACTGAGGGGTTACCTGAACTACACCACAAGGCTCCACTTTTACTCCAGTTTACTTCACCAGAAGAGGCTGCAGAGAAGTGTTTTAAGCACTGCTGTACTGCAACTACACTGCCTGGGCCTTTAAGTAAAACACAAACATCATCAGCATAAGCTGTTACGACAAATTTTGACCCCTCTACCCCCATATCCTGAGGCAATCGTTTCCTGAAAGATGCCAAAAGTGGTTCAAGGGCACTTGTGTACAACAGTCCCGAGAGAGGACATCCTTGGCGGATACCCCGTCGAAAGGGAAAGGGGGAGCATAAGTTATTATTTACTTTCAACATACAGAAAGTGTTTGTATATAACAGTTTAACATATGCTGTGAAGGTTTCACCAAAACCCATCCCCTTAAGAACCGAAAGCAAGTATGCATGATCAACACGATCAAAAGCCTTTGTTTGATCCAGAAACAATAACCCAAAACTGGCAGGCACATACCTTTTACAGGAAATAATATCTCTTACCAGAAACAGATTATCATGCATGGACCGTCCAAGAACACAGTAGGTTTGATCAGGCTGTATGACAGAGCTGATCACCTCTTTCAGCCGATTCGCTAATACTTTAGACAAGATTTTGTAGTCAGCACACACTAATGAAATAGGTCGCCAGTTCTCAATGAGTTGAATGTTCCCATGCTTCGGCAAAAGGCATACGACCGCCCTTCTACAGGACAGAGGACATTCTCCAGCACGAAGGCTTTCGTCAAGGACTTCAAGCAGATCGGGTCCCACAAGATTCCAAAATGTCTTATAAAACTCTCCAGGCAGCCCGTCAATCCCCGAGGCTTTACCATCTTTCAAGCCTCGCATGGCTGCTTCAAGTTCATCAGGTGAAATTAACGATTCCAGTGTGTGTTGCTTGTCCTCCTCGACTTCTGAGAGCCCAGCAATCAGCTCCTGTATCGCCTCACTGTTGATACTCTGGGCAGAATACAGGTCAGAGTAAAATGCTTTCAAGGCCGCTTTAATCTCCAGTTGGGAGGTAACCGTTGACCCATTAGCAGTACAGAGCTTATGAATTTGCTGCGAGTTTTTCACCGAATTCTCCAAGCTAAAGAAGTCCTTATTTGGCATATCCAAAGTCAAGTAACTCATCCTCATACGCACCAATGTACCCATTGCCCGCTGCATCACCATTTCGGTCAGTAACGACTTTTTTGTCCATAGTAACTGATCATATCCCAAATCTTTCCCAGCCCCATTACGATTCTGTTCCAATTCTGCAATTTCGGCCTTTAATGAGTCAATTGAGAGACTTTGCATTTTCGTCGTAAACAGACTAAACTGTTGACAAAACGTTTTAACTTGCCACTTTGCAAGGTCCCACCATATGCGAAGGTTGGCATGCTCAAGCTTAGAGGACCGGATTTTCCCCCACACGGTTCGGAAGGCATCTTTAAATTTCTTATCACTTAACAGCCGAGTATTGAGTGACCAGTACGCGCTACCTCCTGATGTTAGGGGTAATTTAAAGGACATTGCCACTAAATTATGATCTGAAAACCCTGTTGGGAGTATTTGGGTAGTGGACACCACATTCAGCATTGGCTTATTGATATAGATCTTGTCCAGCCTTGCCCTTGATATGACGCCATCATGACATCTGCACCATGTGTAGGCCCGTGAGGTTGGATGCTGTACCCTCCACACATCCACAAAACAATAGTTATTGATGAGGCTCGCTAACACCTTTGCAGAAGTGCCGTGGGGTTCATGTCCATTCCTGTCAACTGAAGGATCAATTGTACAGTTAAAGTCCCCTGCGATACAGGTGAGAGCAGCTGGATCCAGTCCCTCTACAAAGTCCCGCAATGTGGAAAAGAATATTCTTCTTTCTGTAGGTTCACTTGGTGCATACACATTTACGATAATAAGCTTTTGTGTATTGCAGTAGAACTCCACCGCTATCAAATGTGCCTTATAGACCTCCCTATAAATAACACTCTGAGTGGGAAGCCTGGGACTTAAGGGGATGGCAACACCAGCCTTGGGTGTGGAAACCCCACTCAGCCACCATTGCCCTTTAAAAAGTTTACACCATTCAGCTGCCAAATTGTTTGTGGCATGGGTCTCTTGCAATAGAATGACATCTGCTTTTACCCTCTCCATTGCCTGGATTGCTTGAATTGTTCGTAAGGGGGCACATCCCCCATTGATGTTCAGGGAGGCAATATGTATTTCTCGCATTGTCATTCTAAGGTGGTAGCTCACCCTCTGCCTGCAATTCCTTATTCGCCTTTGTTACTGCTTTACGAAGACGTTGAAATTGAGGCTCCGAGAGCATGGGGTCATTTTTCTGTAAAAGAGGTTTCGAAGCCTTAATGAAAGCTTGAACATCAAGGAAATGATCTCTAATTACAACATGACGTTGTCTGAACGTTTCGTTTAAGAAATCAATGACCTTCCCTTTTGTCACCTCTGCTTGCCTCACCTGCTCCTTCTGAGACTCACTCAGGGCAGCAAGACTGCATCCTTCCTCATCAGCCTCGACCCCACTCTCACCTAGAAGTGTGTCGGGTACTGGCACCTCATCTGTCATTGTCACCATGGTATTTTTGTTGCGTCTGCATGGGACCAACTACCCCATCGTTGTTGTCTGCCACCGACTTATCAATCTCTTTCTCATCATCTACTGTTGAGATGAGGGTCCTTAACTGCTCGTCGCATGGTGCAGGGTGTCCACCATCACACACGGTGACACGCTCGGTAATGCTTCGATTGTCTTCATCCTGTGAAATGGGCAGATTCCCATCTCTACCTATTGCATTACCATTTTGCTCATGGTCATCAGGTTGGTCTGTATTACCATCTGCCTGCACGAGAACCATTTTGTTTCCTTTTCATCCATTCTCATCGCTCGCAAGAGAGCGTTTCAAGTTTCTCCTCGACTCGGTCTCCATCAGCTTCACCTCCTCAAAGTCCCTTTGTTCTTGAGGTTGCAGCCTCTCCTCCACATATGGTTGCTTCACTACCGTATGGGCTTCTCCACCAGCACCACTGTCACCCGCACCCTGGTATTCCGGTGTTGACCTTTTTTCTACACCTGGCTCATCTACAGGGTCATTCAGGTCATTTACAGAGGGGAGGGGGGGGGGGGGTGCCCCAGCTGCTGCAGCTCAAATCTTCCTCACATCAGGACAATACTGCCGAGGGTGTCCGTATGCCCCACATGTATAGCAAATCAAGGTCTCAGTAGCTGCAAAGATCCGGTAATCATGATCTCAAATTTTAAAATTTATAGATATGTTCAGCTGTTTCGCCTCATCCTTTAGTACGATGAAACAGAAACGTCTAAACGACTCTACATGCTTCAACCTTCCGATCCTGGTTCGCAGGGGGACCGTGATAATTTGTGAGATGACAGTCCCATGCTCCCCTAATTTACGTAGGATTTCATCATTCCTCAGAAAGGGCGGAACGTCACTTAAAATAACTTTAACCGCCGGCGTGTCCATGGACGATACCGGAACAAATTGGTCGTTCCCCAACGTTAACCCGTTCTGCACCACGATGTCTGCAAGGCTAACTTGTGACACGAAAACCACCACTTTGTGGTTCATTCGAGATGCAGCACGAATGTTATTCATCCCGATGAAATCCCCGATTGCAAGTAGAACATCGTCCATTTGCACGTCTTCTGGCGGAACAAGGCATAGCCCGTGCTTACGCGATAACACCTCATCACTAACACGATCAGCAGCCCTTTGACTATTCCTATTAGCCATTTGTCGGCAATAAACTAAACAAACTAAACAGTAACAATGCAATAAACTAACCAAACAAATCAAAATTAATTAAATAAATAAATAATCGGCACGGTAAAACCAACCCACGTTATAAATTAATACAGGTGGCTAACCGTTACCGTGCTGTCTCTCTCTCCCTCTCTTGTCTCAAGAGCAGAAGGGGAACACGGAGAAAACTTCACAACCACGTACAAGGACACAAATGGAGTGAAAGGAGGATAGGAAAGGAGAGAGAGAGAGAGAGAGAGAGACTTTGACTTTTACATCCTTTTATTACAAAAATATCAAAAAGTATATTTTGTAAAACGTATAAATACAACCATTTCACAAAGCATTTCACAAATCAGAGGTAAAAAAAACAAGCAAAACCATTTTAAAGGGAACATTTACATGAAGACCTTTAGTACATCAAGAAAGGGAACAGGAAAAAAAATAATAAAGTGTTTTGCTCCTCACAAAGAAATCATATCATGCTCGAGGAGTGATCAATCTGTGATCAGCGCACCATTTTGCACAGAGCAAAGCGCATTATTCAATGCCCATATACTTTTGAAGATCAATACTTTATCCATATATGTATAGAAACAAAATTCTGTTTTAATCCGGGCAAAAACAAGTCCTTTAAAACAGGCCGGGAGGTTATCTGTACATCTTGTAGGATTTTCAATTTGCATTTTCCTCGTGCGATATATTGCTTTCTTTGCCATGGCAACGAGAAAGTTCGCTAGGGCCACTTCTATTTGGTGTGTGTTTGAGGCAAAGCAAAAAATGAAAGAATTCAAAGTAAAGTTTAAAGAAAGCTTCATGCACATTTCATGCAGCAAACCAAATAGAGGAATCAAGCGTGCACATTCAACATAAGCATGTGACACGGTCTCAAGAGCACCACAGAAGGGACAATGGTCAGATATTTCAGAAGAAAAAACATGCAAGAGCTTATTGGTGGGTAATACCCAATGTGCCAACCTCCACGACAGGTCGGCAGTTTTCTTTGGAATAAGTATGTGATAATAGGCTTTCCAGTTAGGTTGGAAGGGGTATTCTGTAGGCAAGCAATTGTGCCACTTCCTTGACTGCCAAGTTCTTAAGGAGGGCCGGATTGCTTTGACGCAGGCCTGGTATATTGCACGATTTTCCAGACCTGCAGATCCAAAACGTATTTTTGGTAAATGTTTTATTATTGTACCAGAATTCATTACAGTGGGGGTGACTTCTAAATTTGGGAAACAGAGGCTTGGCTCACAAACAATTGGGCCATCACCAGTGCGAGGAGATTGCTCCCAGTGCACCTTAACTTTGCGGTATACGCTAAGTATTTCGCATAGCACAGCAGATATTATGCGGTTTGACCGCATGCCAACTTTATTTGCAAGTGCTGCAGCACTTAACCATGTCCTTGTCTCAATCATTAGATCAGCAACGTGATGGACACCATTCTGAACAAAATAATCAATAAAAGAGCGTTCCGTTCTTATTCTTTTGAAGAGAGAGTTGTAGAAAATAGGCTCTCTGAAAAACATCTCTTGGGTGTAGGAAACATAATCACGGTCGACCATGAAAACACGCCAAGCATTCAAAATTATATTGTAAAATGGTGGAAGCAAGGACAGATCAATACATTTCATGTTCATTAGGAATAGACCAAATGAATAGTCTAGCATGCCGGCTTGACGGAGGAGGAGGAGAGCAGTGGACCTCCAGACTAGGTCTGATGGACCATAGAGAAGCCGCCAGATTGAGGCGATGCCAAATGCCATAGCCCTGCATACGATGTCCACAAGACCATGCCCGCCTTCCTCTAAGGGAAGATTCAAGATCTCTGGACGAAGCCAATGTTTTCCACTCCAGAAGAAGTTTATTATTGTCTTCTGTATATTCAGCAGAAAGCGTTCAGGAGGTGGAATGGCTTTGATTCTGTGCCACAGTATAGATGCTGCTAGGTTGTTTATGACCAGGACTCGTCCCCGGTATGAAAGCAAAGCCAGCAAACCTTTCCATTTCCGCAGCTTTTGTTCGAGAGAGTCAGCGAGACCCTCCCAATTTTTCGCTTGTGTTGCTTCATCACCGATGTAAACACCAAGGTACTTCATTCCGTTGAGGGACCAGGTGAGGTGTTTCGGGAGGACAGGCATAGGGTGCTGGCATGGGCCCATCCACATCGCCTGGCACTTGTTCCAGTTTACCAAAGCTGAAGAAGCTGAACCATAATAGTCCAAGCAATCCACCAGTTTCTTTATCTCATCACTATTATGTACGATGGCGCAAATATCGTCAGCATATGCAGAGACTTTCACAGGCCTTGTGAGCAAATTTTTGCATCCGGTTAAGATGCTGCGGACTTTGATTAAAAGAGGCTCAATGGTTAAAGAGTACAGAATACCAGATAAAGGACATCCCTGACGGATACCCCTTCCAACCTTTACAGGTGAAGTTAGCTCAGAGTTTACTCTGAGTATTGAGGAAATGCCATTATAGAGCAGTTTTACCATGGAAAGAAAAACAGGACCAAGTCCAAAACACTCTAGCACCTTGAAAAGATATACATGACTTACACGGTCAAAAGCCTTCTCTTGGTCAAGCACAATCAAACCAAGATTGTCATTTTTTATTTTACACACATCCCAAAGATCTCTTAATAAAAAAATGTTATCGTGTATCTGTCGGTTAGGGATACAGAAAGACTGATCACTTTGAATCAACACTCTAGGAGTGGGGCGATGCGTCGAGCTAGAACTTTAGAAAATATTTTATAATCTGAAGTTAGAAGAGAAATTGGACGCCAATTATATTATCAATGAGCTGAGGGTCTCCTTTCTTGGGTAATAGACTAATGACTGCTCTACGGCAGCTCATCGGCAAGTCACCACAACGTAATGAACTATTAAAGACCTCCAATAGTTCTGGGCCTAATAAGGGCCAAAAGGATTTATAAAACTCTATTGGGAGGCCGTGAGGAAGGCGTGAGGCGTGAGGAAGGTCGAGGCGTGAGGAAGCACGGTCGAGGCGTGAGGAAGCACGGTCGAGGCGTGAGGAAGCACGGTCGGGGCGTTTTCTTTTTTACAGCCCACATTGGTGTGTCCCAATTTGCCGCACTTCGTACAAGATGCTTTGGGACAAACCCTTTTAACGTGTCCGAAGGCTCCACAAAGGAAGCACGTTAAGGTGCCTGACGAAGCGTACATTTGATATTGACGATCATTTACCGAAATTTTAAACGAGATGTTTAGTCCTGTATCGTCGCCGCGATCAGGAAGCACCATGAATACTTGTCTCCGGAAACTCATAACATGTTTCACTCGTTCATCCCGACATCCCAGGGGAATCATCGAGATTCGGGAAATAACAGTTCCATACCGGGTCAGAACAGCCATTAACTTATCATCTGTGATAAACGGAGCGACATTTGAAATAATAACTTTAATCGCCGGTGTGTACATCGGGGAAACCATGACGAACTGCCCACCTTTCAATGACAGACCGGTACTAACAACATCATGCACGAACTTCTCGTCCGACATGAAAACAACAAACTTTTGGTTCATCCGCGACGCGGCGCGGACATTTTCATCGCCGATAACATTCCCTACAGCTAGGATAATGTCCTCGGTAGGAACACCTTTGGGCGGGACACACACGAAAGCATGCTTCCTTGTTAGGGTTTCAAACCCTTCCTGCCATGCACGAACACTCGCCATAACGGCGATGTCTCACCTGTCCACCTTGACCAGGCGGAAAGGACACAAAATAAATAAAGTCGAAGTGAAATAATAAATAATAAAGTTCTCACGACGCGAGTAAGGTAAACAGCACCGACGGAGCAGGTAAACTGAACCGAACGGGTCTGCTCTCACCTTTGGGCTCTTCTCTCACTCTCTCTGTCTGTCTGTCTCAAGGGAGGGAAAGAGAGACAGGTGGTAAAGAAGGACACGACAAAGGGGCGATGGGAAAGGAAGGAATGGGGGGGGGGGGGGGTGAAACAACACAACACAAGCACGGAGCTACAGCACACGAACACGAGTGCACGCCATCTTGCCACGCCCAACACACAAACGGCCAGCAGGGTGGGAGACAGAGAGAGAGAGACAGAGACAGAGAGAGAGAGAGAGAGAGAGACACAAAGTGAGACTTTTGACTTTTGTATCTTTTTATTATAAAAATTAAAAAGAAAACCCCCAAATTGGGGTCACATTCTCATTTCAAGGAGAAAAACAGAGACAAAAAAAAATTAATACAGTAAAATTATGCACAAAACATTTCACAAAACAACAAACGTTTCTCCGGGATTTTACAAATGACTTCTTTCACACACCATTTGGCCTCAAACTGTGGCAGCCTTCCTGTTATGGGGAAAAGCAAAGTCCAACTTTACACGGCTTGTCACAAGATTTTAAAACAAGAACAAGGCATTTTCCTCATTAGCTCCAAGATCATCAATTTTTCTTTTCCTTGATTTATACGCTGCCATTTTTGCCTATGCAAGCAGGAAATTGCCCAACACATCATTCAAATTCTTGTGTGAGATGTCTAAGCCATAAATGAAAACACAAGTGTTGAAAACCAAACCAATCCTGCCAAAACAATTCTTAAGAAAAATAAATAAAGGAACCAACCGTTGACATTCAACGTAAATATGAAAGAGGTTTTCAGGCCTTTTACAAAAGGAAATTCATCTGCCAGGAGACTTGAGAAGCGGTGCAGCAAGTGGTTAGAAGGGAGGATCCAGTGTGCAAGTCTCCATTGGAGGTCGCCATGTCGTGGCGGCACAGGAGGATGATAGAATCCTTTCCAATTCCGAAAATATTGGGGGGAACATGGTAAGAGGTCTCTCCATCAAACCATCCGCTGTGTCATTTGCCCTTGTAAAAGAAAACTTACGCAACCCAAATAGAGGTCTTTTTGTTAAGGAAAACCATTGAATCCTATGCTAAAAGAGGTACAAGGAGGAGAGTTGGCAAGAGAAAACTTGCAAATAAGTTCAGGAAAGGTAGCAGGAGGAGCACCTTGTTCATTGTCTGCTTGGACTTGCTCCCAATTAGGTGCAAGCTGTGTATAGGTATGAAGCACACAGCGTAACATTCGTGCTACAACTCTGGAGGATCACACGCCAACCAGGCTTGCCAGTGCATCAGCTCCAATCCAACTGCCATTTGGGGTTAAAAGATCGGCAACCGATTTTATGCTCTTCGTGACAAAGCATTGAAGGAGACACCTATCAGCAGGCATATCGTGGAAAATTGAATTGTAAAACAAAGGCTCCATCAGGAACATTTGCTTTGTGTACGAATGCGTGGCTCTTGTTGTCATTAGGGCTCGCCATGCGTTTAGTACACTCTGATAAAACCTAGAGAGGGGAGACATATCAAGGTGCGAAAGATCCATCAAGAATAGAGCGTGGTCATAGCCTAGTCTCCCCGCCTGCTGCAAAAGGCGACGAGCAACGTTAACCCAAGGTGGAGAGGGGTGCATGTACAGCATGCGTAGAGCAACCGAAAGTCGAAAGGCCATTAACCGGCTCTTTATGTCAACCAGGCCTTGGCCTCCATCGGTCAGTGGCAAACTGAGGACCTCGGGTCGCAACCAGTGCTTTCCATCCCAGAAGAAAGACACAAAGCACTTCTGGAGCTGTTGAAGCAACACTACTGGAGGGTGCAGCACAAATAACCTGTGCCATAGGGTAGAGGCCACCAAACTGTTGATCACCAAGACCCTTCCACGATAAGACAGTTGTGTGATCAGATTTCTCCATTTTTGCAGTTTTCCTTCAACAAAATCCGACAGACCAGCTCAATTCTTTGCTACTGTGGCATCATTACCCAATAACACTCGAAGGTATTTCACACCATCAGTGGCCCATGCAAGAGGAGCAGGACGTCTTGGTGCCAAGTGACACGACGGACCAAGCCAAAAGGCACTCGTTTTGTCCCAATTCACTTTAGCTGAAGAAGCTTTTTCAAACACGGACAATAACGGACAACGTTAATGTCATTGAGGTTCCGCACAAAGACACACACATCATCGGCATATGCCAGCACCTTAATGGGCCGTTCAATATGAGAAAACCCAACCCCGGTTAGTCTAGTACGCAAATAAACCAGTAAGGGTTCGATGGAGAGAGCATAGTGCAAGCCAGAGAGGGGGCAACCTTGTCGAATTCCCCTGTTAACAGGCAAGGGTGTAACAAGTTCATTGTTTATCTTAAGCACACTAGAAATATTGTTGTACAGCATTTTAATATAAGAAATGAAGGTCGGACCAAGTCCAAACCATTCAAGCACTTTAAAGAGGTACCGATGATCAACGCGGTCAAAGGCCTTCTCCTGATCAAGGAGAAGAAGTCCCAAATCTGTGGGGTTTTCTTTGCACAGTTCGATCATGTCTCTTACGAGGGAGATGTTGTCATAGATGGAGCGTTTGGGTAGACAATAGCATTGGTCTTCTTTCAACAATGAGGAGAGATGAGGAGTAAGTCACGATGCCAGGGCTTTCGAGAATAACTTATAGGCTGTGCATAACAAAGAAATTGGGCGCCAGTTTTGAATGTAGAGCAAGTCTCTTTCTTTGGAATAAGGGTGAGAATAGCCCGTCAGCAACTCTGAGGGAGCTCTCCAAGCTGGCAGCCTGCGTTCAAGGTGTTGAGGAGTTCAGGACCCAGTAGATGCCAGAATTTCTTATAAAATTTCGTTGTAAGTCCGTCCAATCCAGGCGCTTTCCCAACAGCAAGGCTGTGCAGAGCGGCGCCAAGTTCGTCCAAGGTAATGGGTCCCTCCAGGTGGGAACGTCCACCCTCACACAACACTGGCAGGCCTACGGAGATAGAGGCGACACTGACAGGATTTATTTGGTCCATCGAATATATTTTAGAGAAATATTCCTTTGTGAAAAGTTTGATAACTGATTGGTTGAAAGTGATGGACGAGTCTGCCAAACGCAGTTGAGAGAGGTTTGTTCAGAAGGCGTTTCTCTAAAGAAAAAAAATACTTAGTTGGTATGTCTGTCTCGTTAAGGTGCTGTACCCTCATCCGAACTAAGGCACCATGTGCATTCCTCTCAGTTATTTCTTTCAATAAAGACTGTTTTTCGGTTAAGGCTCTTTGCACATTATTATTTTGTCCTGTGACCCTCTGAAGATGTAAAATCTCCGATTGCAATAATTTCCTTGCTTCATAATCGGCCCTTTTTGAGAAGCTCTGGTATTGTTGGCAGAAACCTTTAATTTGGGTTTTTAATAGATCCCACCGCACCAGTGGGTTAACAGAACAGCTTAACTTCCGTACCAATAGATCTGTCCAGAAAGATTCAAAAGCCTGAATAAAATTGAAGTCTTCTATTAAACTATTGTTGAATTTCCAGTGAGAACTCCCTGGACACGGTTTAGAGAGGTGAATGAATGCTCGAGCTCGGGAGTGATCGGAGAAACCGGAAGGCACGATATCAGATTTACAAACTCCATATAACAGGTGAGAATTTACATAAATGCGATCAAGCCTCGCAAGTGAGATGTGGTTGTTGGAACAACGACACCATGTACAGGATTGTTCAGAAGGGTGCTGCAAGCGCCAGACATCATGGAGATTATATTTTGCAATGATATTCGCAAAAAGTTTTGCGGTACATGGTTGAGGTTCCGGCCCGTTTCGGTCGCATGAGGCATTAACAGTGCAGTTAAAGTCGCCACCAATAATTAGACAAGTCTGCAGATCCAGTGTTTGGAGGAACTTTCTCAGTTCAATGAAGGAGATCCGCTCAACATTTTTGCTTGGAGCGAACACATTAAGGATTGTAAACTTGACCTGATTGAGATAGAAGGTCACAGAGGCAAGATGGCCATCAATGATATTCGCAAATTTAAGCGAGGATGATTGGAAATGTTTCCGTAAGACAAACATGTTTCCTGCCTTAGACGAGGAGCTGTTACTAAAGAAACACTCCTTATCCATAATGAATCGCCACTGGGCCTGAACAGATCTGACGGCATGGGTCTCCTGCAACAAAGCTATGTCGAGACCATTGGCGTTGTGGAAGTGTAACTCAGTGTAACTTATTGATTGGCACTGGTAACTCATTGATTAAGAATGGTAACGAAGCAGATAGACGATTTCGTAAATGAATGCCAAGAATGTGCACGAACATGGTAATCTCTTGTCCACCTGGTCACAGCCCCAGGCTGGAGCACCCCCCTATCGTTTGGTAAATGGAACTCGCAGCAGGAGGGGAGCGAGCTGGTGCCAGGACTCGGTGCATGCATGACCTCGGGGCATTAGCGGAGAAGGGATTAGTGCGACAAGGCCCATAAAAACCAGAGCAAACTATGAGTCAAGAGACTTGTCACCAGAAGCTCTGACCTACGGAACGGAACGGAACCCTGTGAACAGCGCTGAGAGAGGACCGGCCGAAGAAGAAGAACCAACGACTTGAATTAACAATCCGTTTAGCTATTGTAGTCTTTATTGAATTGAAACAAGTGACTTACCAAATGATAATAAATCCTTACTTTATAAAGCTGTTTCGGTCATATTGGAGTCTCCTGAGTCTTAACACATTCTCCAACAACTTGGTGGCTACCGTACGTGGATCAAGTGGACATCGACAAGGTCGCCAAGGTAAGCATGGCTTCTTGTGGATTGACCATTATGATATACGAACCTGTGTATAGTTATTTTGTATGTACAGTATATGGAGAAAGTGGTGTTTGGGCTTCTCCACGCACTATTGGTGCAGGAGAGCCCTCAGAAGGAAGATATAGATGAGACCTTTTGGCTCCGGTGATGTGCTCGCGACACAGAGATCCATTTGAGTTGGTCTAGGGTGCTGGGTAGTGGATCACAAAGAACCATTGCTGAGCTGGTACTCCCGGGTGCTGTGGCTACTACCCAAAGAACCATTTTTTGTATGATTAAGATGGAACGTTTTAAACGATTGTAGCTATTATTCGTGTTTTTCTCATGATTTCTGTAAAATACGTATTTTTCCTGCGCTGCGTAATTCTTCTGACACGCGCCACTGATGTGCACACGCGCCACTGATGTGCGCGAAGCGAACGAATGTCTGCCTGCATTCGCCTGTATGATTGAGACTGCGTCTTTGTGAAGATTAAGTGCATAGTCACGCGAATACGCTGGTTATTAAGGGCCTGGCTGTGAACTGGGAGCGGATGGCCCGTGAGTGCACCATGAGACCATCTGCTTCCAAGTCGTGTAAGGCCGGTACACTCGTTTACACACCCGTACACGTGTAAAGTAGTTTTTTTTTTTGCACTTGCTCAAAGCACGCGACTTGCTCGGCGTGCGACAGGGAGCCGGGAAATGGAGTTATATTTATATATATATATTTTTACCTCATTCCAATTTATGGTATTGCGACAAAACGGCTTATATCTTTGGAACGACTGGTCAGATTTAGACAAATTAAACGGAATTGTGTAGGACGAAAGCCGTGGGTCCAAAGTAAGAAAGAAAAAAAAAAAAAAAAAAAAAAAAAGGGCTGGAGGAGAGGAAAATTTTTTTTTTTCCCGCCATGTCTAAAACTCGTTTGATTACAATATAAATTAATGACAGACAACGCCATCTCATGCCGGTCCAGAATTATTGTGAAAGATGGCGATTGGATGAAAATTGCATACCGACACGCCCTCACTGTCCCTCATTGTCCCTCATGTCCATTTCGGCTACCTGTCTCTTGCTCCCGCTCCTTCTCCCTCCCCTCCCTCTAGTTCCCATTGGCGGACGTTTTGCGAGAAGCAAAGCGTTTTGCAGGAAGCTTCCAGGAAGCTTCCAGGAAGCAAAGCCAGGGCTGTTGCTTTTTCGTGTTTTTCCTCTGCTCCCTGTGCTTGATATTTAAATCCCATTCGAATGTCAAGTAAATCGGATGGAAATTGAGGATTTTGAACTTGCTGTTGGAACTTGTTGTTGGAACGTTTTGGGAACATTCAAATGTTGTGGTTTGCTGACGTTTGCACAACGTCGCTACAACGTTTCACTTTCGTTGTTGCAACGTTTTGCTCCAACGTTTTAGGGAACATTCAAATGTTGTGGTTTGCTGACGTTTCCACAACGTCGCTACAACGTTTCACTTTCGTTGTTGCAACGTTTTGCTCCAACGTTTTGGGAACATTTAAATGTTGGGTTTTGCTAACGTTTCCACAACGTCGCTACAACGTTTCACTTTCGTTGTTGCAACGTTTTGCTCCAACGTTTTGGGAACATTCAAATGTTGTGGTTTGCTGACGTTTCCACAACGTCGCTACAACGTTTCACTTTCGTTGTTGCAACGTTTTGCTCCAACGTTTTGGGGACATTTAAATGTTGGGTTTTGCTGACGTTTCCACAACGTCGCCACAACGTTTCACTTTCGTTGTTGCAACGTTTTGCTCCAACGTTTTGGGAACATTCAAATGTTGTGTTTTGCTGACGTTTCCACAACGTCACCACAACGTTTCACTTTCGTTGTTGCAACGTTTTGCTCCAACGTTTTGGGAACATTCAAATGTTGTGGTTTGCTGACGTTTCCACAACGTCGCTACAACGTTTCACTTTCGTTGTTGCAACGTTTTGCTCCAACGTTTTGGGAACATTTAAATGTTGGGTTTTGCTGACGTTTCCACAACGTCGCCACAACGTTTCACTTTCGTTGTTGCAACGTTTTGCTCCAACGTTTTGGGAACATTCAAATGTTGTGTTTTGCTGACGTTTCCACAACGTTTCACTTTCGTTGTTGCAACGTTTTGCTCCAACGTTTTGGGAACATTCAAATGTTGTGGTTTGCTGACGTTTCCACAACGTCACCACAACGTTTCACTTTCGTTGTTGCAACGTTTTGCTCCAACGTTTTGGGAACATTCAAATGTTGTGTTTTGCTGACGTTTCCACAACGTCGCTACAACGTTTCACTTTCGTTGTTGCAACGTTTTGCTCCAACGTTTTGGGGACACTCAAATGTTAAGTAAATCGGATAAGAATTCACGAGTTATTTAATTATTAGCGATTAATGAAGTACTTATTTAATTAATTACATTTCTTATTAAATTACAGTAATTACATTACAGTAATTACCTGAGGTAATTACAGTAATTACAGTTCCGGTAATTACAGTAATTACAGTAATCATTACAGTAATTGCAGTAATCTTATTACAGTAATTACATTACATTAACTCAGGCACCTTTTGAGTAAGGAAGCTGATATTTGGACATGACACTGACCAAGTGATGTGGCTGTCAAGGAAAATTTTGATTTATTGATTAATCATTTAATAAATTAACTCGTTGATTTATAAATGACTTATTTAATTAAAAGTCCTCAGAGATACATCTTCGGATGAAATACCTGCAGATTGGTTATGCTATGAGCCAATTGATTAAGGAAAATATTTTGTGATGGCCATATTGGCAATTTCGTGGCCATATTCGTGGCAACTCAGTTAGTGCCACTGCACCTTTAAAATGCATCCCTGCGTTCATTTTTTCGATCGATTGAGTTGAAATTTTGAACAATCGGATCTGGACTGTCGTTGTTAACGACTCTAGCACGCACTCGTCCAATCAGGATGGAGCGGTATGGTCCCCGGATCATCACTGCCCGCAGTTTTTAATTAATTTTACTTTTTCTCTTGGTCATATAATTTTGAAGACATGCATGTCATGATATAGGAAATGTTTGTTCTGTTGAACGGAATAAATGTTGTTTATTTTTGTGGGTGTGTATTTTTGTGTATTTTGGATATATTTTCATGACTAATTCCAGTTAACATCCTGCAAAATTTGCTCGTTTGCTGGCCGAGTCGAAATTGCGTTGAGTTCCTATGGCATGCGCCATTAAAAGCGCTGTGTAATGGTTGAGCTCCCTTTATTTCGTTTTGGTCATGCAGATGAGCAGACAAAGTGACAAATGCTGCGGCTGGAGCAGTAGAAGCGATGTTTTAATTGAAATGATGTAATTTAATTCAACGTGGTAGGTGGGCAACACCACAAAGCATACCTCTTTTAAGGTGTGTATAAACCCATGAACATTTCAGCAATCAATACGATGCTGAAATGGTGTAATTTAATTAAACGTGGTAGGTGGGCAACACCACAAAGCATACCTCTTTTAAGGTGTGTATAAACCCATGAACAGTTCAGAAATCAATTAATTTAATTAAACGTGGTAGGTGGGCAACACCACAAAGCATACCTCTTTTAAGGTGTGTATAAACCCATGAACAGTTCAGCAATCAATTAATTTAATTAAACGTGGTAGGTGGGCAACACCACAAAGCATACCTCTTTTAAGGTGTGTATAAACCCATGAACAGTTCAGCAATCAATACGATGCTGAAATGATGTAATTTAATGAGTAATTTAATGAGTAATTTAATGAGTAATTTAATGAGTAATTTAATGAGTAATTTAATGTGTAATTTAATTGTGTAATATGGTCGATCTTGGGTTTGTTTGGGTTTTGTTGTTTATTTTTGTGGGTGGGTATTTTTGTGCATTTTGGATATATTTTCACGGCTAATTCCAGTTAACATCCTGCAAAATTTGCTCGTTTTCTGGCCGAGTCGAAATTGCGTTGAGTTCCTATGGCATGCGCCATTAAAAGCGCTGTGTAATGGTTGAGCTCCCTTTATTTCGTTTTGGTCATGCGGATGAGCAGACAAAATGACGAATGCTGCGGCTGGAGCAGTGGAAGCGATTTTTAATTGTTCAATGATTATTCGATATTGTTATGACTTATTGTCAATAAGTATACTAAGTGGCCATGAGGTAGCCTGTTGCTATGTACAGTCTTATTCTATTGTTGATTATACCACATAGCTGTGGTGATAAAGGAAATGTTCGTTTTAAATAGATGATGGTGATAGGACCATGACTATAAAATCATGATGATTATTATGAATGATATCATAGGGTTGAAATGCAGAATGATTGCATGAACTTGGGAAAGAACTTTCAAGCCCTATGGGATAAATTGGGTGTTACAAGCGATGGAGTTTCAAAATTTAGCATGATTGAAGGAATTTTACAGTCTTATTTAAGGAGTTTTACGAAATTTATATTGCCAAGAGATTTTGGGTACTATTAAAAAAAAAAAAAAAAAAAAAAATGATGAGATATTTTTCCCAATGAACTTTAATATCTGCCATCCATTTTGGCTGTCTCACGAATGAAGGATGAGTTAGTTGCCTTTAGTGGTTGCAAAGAAAATTTGTGGAGACCAGGCAAAATGGGGAAATATGTCAGATATGACCCTAGGACAGGACGGTGATTCATCAATTGACATGAGGTATGAACCAGAGGTGACGACCGATGAGATTCGATCTCAGTCAATGGATGGACCTGTCCTGACATCATTGGGGAAAGGGCTTATGCAAGGAGTCATCCAAAATGATGAATTTGATTTATTGATGAATATTGATGAATTAATTGAAATTGAATAATTGATTGAATTGTTGAGTGATTGAATTTAATTGAAT
The DNA here is from genome assembly GCF_964187855.1 of Myxine glutinosa. Classification (NCBI taxonomy): domain Eukaryota; kingdom Metazoa; phylum Chordata; class Myxini; order Myxiniformes; family Myxinidae; genus Myxine; species Myxine glutinosa. Next base: position 118,033,155 of record NC_136266.1, on the reverse strand, counting down.
AAATTTAACTGGATAAATTGAATTGAATAAATTAAATTGAATATATTGATCGTTTGATTGATGAAAATGCGGTCTCAAGAAAGAAGCTTTAATATCTTTGTGAGATATTATCAATGTGAAGACAACCTGAGAAAATTGAGCAAGGTGGTGAGTTTATATATAGATATATATGTGCGGTTACCATTGTATGATTTCCCCTTCAACAGAGCGGACACCTGAGGAGTCACCCATTTCATACTGACCCTTTGGCTCATCTACAAATACTGATCTGTGAGATTGGATTGTGCAAAAGCCACAGGTGAGAGAGATTCTCTGGAAATCACCGTGTGAACAGGTGGAGAGACCCTTCCTGGAAGTACGAGTGAAGCTTTGGAGGAACCTGGAGCAAGCTACAACGCATCCAACGCTACTTTGATAAAAGGTGGAACAAACTCCAGTAGATTTTATTTATAGGACATATAGTACAGGTGTGTACAGGTGCATTCCAAAGCGCAGATCCTAGTAATCTACCTGGTACATTGAGTGAATATTGAGTGTTATTCACATACAGGCAAAATGGGAAATGGAGTCTGCAAGGGTAAACAAGGTCAGCTGGACTTGTCCCAAAGAGGTGCTTGCGTCAACCACATGTATCAGCAATATGGTCCACATTCACTTAAAGATTTGGAATCTTGGCATGAATGGACAAAAGGGAGAAAGAAGGAATTCCCCAAGGATGGCACGTTTGACAGGAACACATTGGAAACACTCAGAGAAGAATTAGAAGCAAGAGACAGACAGAAGTTGAAGGTGGATTGGAAACCATTTTATTACTGGGACATCGAGTCTAGAGACAGGGAGACCAAAACGAAAATGGGGGGTGTGAAGAAAGAAATGAAGCAGATACAACATAGGTTGGAAAAGGTATCCACTCAAATGCCTCTTGAAGTTAGCAATGGAAAGCGATCCCAGTCCAGATTGTACCCAGACGCAAGGTCATATGAGATAAATGAACTAGAAGAGGAAACTCCTCCACCCTATCGGCGAAATATTGTATATCAGCCACAGGAAGTACAGGTACCTGTACCTCTACCTGCCGAAGGGCCAGTACAGAGTGAAACGATTGGCTCTAGCCGACAGAAGACAGGTGAAAGCAGTGCCCCAGTTGAGGTAGCTACCCCAGAGGGTGCAACTGGAGGACAGGAACCGACTCAAAGTGGGCAAGCAATACAACCAGCTGCAACAACTTCAACATACGTCCCATACCACCATACAAGGAGTAAGGGTTCTGTGATGAATGCCAATCTATCCAACGATCAATATGATCTGCCAATGAACATTCAAAACTTGACTCTCCCACAGGGAGGTTTTGAACAATGTGGCGTTATGAATTTCCCGCAACGGCAATTTCCAGGGGCAAATGAGGAACGCCCAGATTTGATGTATAGACCTTGGCAAATACACCAATTGAAGGCATTACAGAGCGGTATGCCATCAATCAAAACAGATCCACTTCAATTCGCAGAAGAGCTACGATTGATTGTGGAGACGCAATTGCCGACTGTAAGAGACATGGAAATACTCTTAAAGTGGGTAATTCCTAATACCACCACTTTGAAGACATTAATGAGTGAGGCAAACTGGGTACATGCAGTAAATGGAGAATTAGACATACCCACGGAGGCTAAAATGGCACAGATAAATAAATTAATAGAGGCCATACAAAAATTGCCGCCCGTGACTGATTGGAATAAAGTGGTTACGTGCAAACAGAGAACAGGAGAGGATGCTAGTGATTATTTAGACAGATTGCGAGATGTTTTTCGTCTATATTCGGGAATAGACCGGGCACAAATCGACAATGCCCTAAAACCCCTTTTTATTAATGGTCTGTTGCCGAAATTGAAGAGTGAAGTGGAAAGACAGTGTATTGCTTGGGAAGGCAAGCCGATGCAAGAAATATTGAATTATGCTTTGCATCATCAGCGAATTCAGGCCAGGAACAGTGCTATAAATGCCGAAAAATTGATGCAACTACAGACACAAGCCCTGATGACTACGAACCAACGCAATAGGTTTTCTATGCAACAACGTAACAATGCAACAGACAACAACTATGAATCAGGAGAAAACCAGAGGTCAGAATGGCAACCCAGAGACCCAGACATGCAACCCAGCAAGACAAGTCAACAAGTGGACATACCAGGTAACGACAGAAACCGGTGTTTCAATTGTAGGAAGATGGGACATTGGAAAAGGGCATGCCCATACCTCAACAGAAGACAATTTCGGCAGGGAAACCAAGGACAGGGATACTACCAACTACCACCACCTCAGCCAACATATAGGGCCCCATTGAGGAACGCCCCAATTAAGGGAGGACCTCAGCAGAATAAATGGTCTGCAACGCCCTTCTGACTAGATCAGAATGACCAAGTGGCAGCACTTCCTTTAATTTCAAGGTCGGCTGCACAGGAACCAAATGTTAATCTGACAGTAGGCGGATGCAAGGCTCCTTTCTTAGTCGATACGGGGGCCACGCGTTCCACGTTGCGACGAGCAGACTTTCCCAATATACCATTGTCAAAACACTATACGACGGTGGTAGGAGTATCAGGGGTTCCCATACATACGCCTGTCACAAAGGAATTACGTGTCCAACTTGGCCCGTTGACTGCACAACATGCCTTTCTTGTGGCATCTGGCGTTCCAGTAAATTTGATGGGAAGAGATTTATTGTGCAAATTGAACTGTACTGTCATATGTAAGAAAAACGGAGTGTATCTAGAAATGCCAGAACATTCTCACGACTTCGTCATTGATATGCTACAAAGCGCAATAGAACCAAGAACACATCGATGGGAAATCAATGATACACAAATGGCAGAACTTTTGTACGATAGTTTTATGACATTGAAGGTTGCAATGCCCAAAGTACAGGAGTGGGTAGACAGCTACTTGATGGACTCTCTGAAATGGCAGACTGATCTTCACTGTACGACATGTCATGACCCTATAGGGAAGGAGGTGTCCTATGCAGAGAAGGTTTCTAGATACCTGGACACAAGGTATGATGTACATATAACATCACTGTGGGTAGGAGAACAGGGAATTGGCATGTCAGTGTCTTTGACGCCAGATCAACAACTCCTGTGGAATCAACCAGAAACAACAACCCCACACGTCACCTTAGCGGTGGCACAAGGATATGAAGCAAAAGATGTTGGAACAATGATTGCAACTTTGAAAGATTGCAAAAACATGAGATACATGGGAGAAATTCAACAAGCCCCACTTTATGACTTAGATGGAGAAGGATTTTGCTGGCAGCTTGTAGAGCAGGCGCTTTCTTCAACCTTCATCATGATTGATGAACCAATTAACACTAAAAATGTTGGGCTATACCTACTCAGCTCCGACACCAACGGGGATCCGGACCCACTCGATCAAATACCAACATGCTTGTGGACAACGCATCCGAATGATGTGGGACGGATCAAGAGTGTGGCACCGGTAAGGATCACAGTAGATGATTCTAAGCCACTGCCTAGAAAGCGCCAATATCCATTGAGACCAGAGGCAAAAGCTGGTATTGCACCAGTGATTCGATCATTGGCGGATCAGGGAGTTATAGTTCACACCGTGAGCATGTGCAACACTCCGATTTTACCTGTGAAGAAGCCATGCAAGACTACCTGGAGATTTGTACAGGATCTTCGAGCAATTAATGATTGTGTCATCCCAGCCTATCCGGTGGTCCCTAATCCCATCACTGTACTGTCAAGTATTCCAAGCAATACAAAGTTCTACTCCGTGGTGGACTTATGTTCGGCATTCTTTAGTGTACCCATTCATGAGGATTCACGTTATTTGTTCGCGTTCACGTACGAAGGCTCACAGTTCACTTGGACTGTTCTACCACAAGGGTACACAGAGAGCCCAACTTTGTTTTCACGTGCTCTACATGAAGACCTCAGCGACATTGAGTTTCCTGGAGGCTCAGTGATGGTACAATATGTTGACGACCTTCTCATATGCTCGACTTCAAAGGAAGCATGTAAACAGGACACTGTTGTGCTACTGACAGCATTAGCAGACAAAGGCCACAAGGCCTCGAGAGATAAGTTGCAATTCTGTAAGGAAGAGGTGAAATACTTAGGACATATTCTGAAAGGAGATACGAGACGACTTTGCCCTGAACGTGTAAAGGCGATCAGGGCACTCCCAAAACCTACAACTGTCAAGCAGATGAAATCTTTCCTGGGGACAACAGGGTTTTGCCATCAGTGGATTGCTGATTATGCATCACTGACTCGCCCTCTGCTGGACATCAGCTTACCAAACAGTCCAATTCCTTTGAAATGGACCCCGGAGGCTGAACGAGCTTTTACGACATTGAAAGATACCTTAGCATCAGCTCCTGCTTTAGGACTGCCGGATTATGAAAAAATTTTCTTTCTCTACTCACATGAGAAAGGAGGATTTGCCCAATCGGTGTTGGCGCAAAAACATGGGGGAAAACTGCGCCCTATAGCGTATCACAGCACTCGATTGGATCCAGTAGCACGAGGGTTTCCACAGTGCTTGCGAGCAGTGGCAGCAGCATCGTATGCAGTAGAAGCCACAGCTACAATAGTCCTGGGGTGCCCCTTAATTCTCCTTGTTGAGCATGCCGTGGCGACGGTTTTGCTGAAGGCAGGAACACAGCACCTTTCAGCATCAAAGGCTACAACGTATGAACTAGGATTGTTGGCACCGTCAAACCTCACCATTCAGCGTTGCCCAACGCTGAACCCAGCATCTATGTTGCCAACAGAGGAAGATGGTGAGCCCCATGATTGTGCAGAGGTATTGGCACATGCACTAGTGCCTCGCATTGACTTGAAGGACATTCCCATCCCAGACGCAGATCTGGTACTGTATGTTGACGGATCATCATCAAGAGCATTGGACGGTACACTACTGACGGGATATGCAGTATGCACAGATGCTGAGACATGGGAGAGTGGGAAATTACCAAACACTTACTCGGCTCAACAGGCAGAACTGTATGCATTAACTAGAGCCTGTCATTTAGCGGAAAGCCAGAGAGTAACCATTTATACAGACTCCAGGTATGCGCATGGGGTCGTTCATGATTATGGTGCTCTCTGGAAACAGAGAGGATTTTTGACATCTTCGGGAAGCCAAATAAAAAACGGGAGGTTGATTGCTAGCCTCTTGGAAGCAATCCTTCTACCATCGGCCATTGCAGTGGTAAAATGTGAGGCCCATACACAAGGAAGAGATTAGGTCTCACAGGGAAATGCAAGGGCGGATGAAGCAGCGAAGCTTGTGGCACATTTGGAACAAGACCCGGTGATCATACGGGACCTGTAAGGGTTCCTGAAAATACCCCGACGCTGCAAGACATCAGCGCTATGCAAGAAGTGGTGGAAGACCGGGAAAAAGAGGTGTGGGTACAGACTGGATGCACATTTGACAAAGAATCTAAATTATGGACTACTCCTGATGGACGTGTTGTCGCCCCTCACCAATTGTTGCCATGGATTGCTCGTCTGGCTCATGGAGTGAGTCATACAGGTAAAGGAGGAATGTGTGCATCAGTGTTAAAACAATGGTATGCACCTGGGTTTACACTTGTGGCAGAGCAATGTTGTGCTACATGTCAGGTGTGTCAGACGTATAATCCAGGCATAGGTGAAAAGACTACACCAGGAGCTCATCCCGCACCGTCAGGTCCGTTTGTACATTTACAGATGGATTTTATCCAAATGGAAAAGTGCGCTGGATTTCAGTTTGTCTTAGTGATTGTAGACATGTTTACAAAATGGGTAGAAGCTTACCCTTGTCGACATGCAAATGCCAAAACAGTGGTGAAGATTCTGTTGAAGGACTTCATATGTCGCTTTGGAGTTCCTTGCAGGATTTCTTCTGATCAGGGTACGCATTTCACAGCAGATGTTATTAAGGAATTGGGTAAGACAATGCAGATAAACCTTCATCTTCACTGTCCTTATCACCCCCAATCGGCGGGAGCAGTGGAACGACATAACGGAGTAATAAAGAACAAGCTGGCCAAAATCTGTGCGGACACTAACTTGAAATGGCCAGATGCCATTCCACTTGCACTCCTCGCAATGAGGGCTACTCCCAATAGGAGAACGGGATTATCCCCGCATGAAATCTTGATGGGGAGACCAATGCGGGTACCTCATTCACCTCCCCTGATGATCAAGGAGATGGATATTCACCAGATGGATGATTTGATGTACTCTTTCTGTATTGAATTGACCAAAATCGTGAAGATGTTTCATTCCCAGGTGAAGGAAGCTTTACCAGAACCTGCAGAGAATGAGTGTCATTCTTTTCAACCTGGAGATTATGTGTACATCAAAATTTTCAAACGAAAAACTGCGTTGACACCACGATGGTCAGGACCACATCAGGTGCTGTTGACAACGCATACTGCAGTAAAATGCCAAGGCAGACCAAGTTGGATTCATGCCTCTCATTGCAAGCGAGCACATGGTGCTAAAGTGGATGGCCCCACAGAAAATGAGGCTGCACCTAGCAGCCCAGCAGAACATTCAGTGGCGGATAAATGATACTCGTGATTTACATTCATTTGAATTACATTTTAACGCCCCTTGTAGTGATTGATTATTTCATCATGTAGTAGTCCTACTTGAGATAGTGACATTTATTTGCCTACATGACATACAATTACCTACTGATATTAGTACAGCATCAGTGATAATGTAGCACAATTACACTCATGATCAAGGGAGTTAGGTGGACCCCGGGATATAAGGGAATCAGGGAAAGGCAAATAATCAGATTTATGTTAAATAATAAGGAATTTTTAGGGATTTTCTTTCATTAACCTGTTAGGAAGTTTGTTAGTTACGATGTTGAATTTTATTGACATGTAATTATGTTATAGGTACGGACATATACAAGGGGTAGCTCACATGTTTTACAGATGGATACAGGTGGGACAAAGGGAAACACCTTATCAAGACAAGCCGACCAATCAAGGGAAACCAGAGACTTCTACTTCAGATACTCCTTGAAAATGGTGATATTTATCCTAGGAATGGGTTCTCTAGTAGTGGGGACTCTGTGTTGTATGGATTACTTTGGGGTAATGAGGGAACAAAACGCAACACCAGCAAATGATATACAGATATATGATCATGCGGAACGACAAAAGCAGAAGAGAAGTTTGATGAAGGATAAAGACACACCTTTAGAACCCGATGGATTACACGGGATTAATACTTTTTTACATTTAGCCCATACAAGGGCTGCTATAGCAAATGAAAGTAATTGTGGATATGCACACAAATGCCGCATTCTAGTGAGATCGGAGTACCATTGGAGGCAGTTCCTTTTGGTTGGGCAGAGTTATGTAGCCGTTTCCCAGACACCCTGATAGCAGCAGATTTTGAAGGCTCAATGTCAGGGAAAATAGGATGGCAAAGAGGAGGATATAATTGTTACCAATTTGAGGACAGTTATAGACCTACATATGATAAGAACAAAATGCCCTCTTACATGACTATTCAACAACAAACGAAAGGATTAATGTGTATCACCAGATGCCAAACGCCTAGGCATGACAAGTTTATGGGAACCTCCAAATGCCGCGGTTATGGTCGCGAAGAAGGCTGGATGAGAATGCCTGTCCCACTAGGACCAAATGGCACGAAGGGTTTAACTTTGTATTGGGAAGGCACTTGGGGAATGGATAGCACATGGACATATAATAATACATCTTTTATATGTGGACACAAGGCATATCCGTATCTTCCGTCGGGATGGTTTGGAACATGTTTTCTGGGGTTTGTGCTTCCACACATGTGCCTGTTAACAAAGTCACCAACGCATATCCTGCATTCTAGGCAGAAAAGAACTATTAGCATGGGGGAATGGATTGGAATGGTAATATTTCCATTTTATGGAACCTGGAAAGCAGGGCGAGAACTCAGGCACATGGCATTGGCTATGGAGAAGTTGGCAAATAAAACAGCTAGTGGATTGGAAAAACTTACAAGAGAGCTGGCAGCAACAAGAACGATGGCATTACAAAATCGTATGGCATTAGATATGCTGTTAGCAGAAAAAGGAGGTACATGTGCAGTCATTGGTACAGATTGCTGTACGTACATACCTGATGAGTCAGAAGAAATTTATAACATAGCCGATACAATCAGACAAGAGGGAGCAAGATACCACGATTATATAAAAGGGGGTGCCTTTGCATGGTTGGGAAACACATTTGGAGGGGTGGTAGCTAAGATACTCCAATATTTGTTTGTTGGTTTAGTAGTTATATTGGCAATTGTTTTAGTGGTGGCTTGCTTGAAAGCCTTAGTGACGGTGTGTCTGAATAAGGCAACCAACAACACGATGATAACGCATGAAGTGACAAATGAGGAAAGAAATGTGGAACCAGAAAAGGAAGACTTTTATGGCGACATAAATACTGAGATAAAAAGATTAAATCAAGTGATGTTGCAAATGAATACAGTAGAATTAAGATAATGGCATAACGACAATGTTATGAGTTGTGTCAATTACAATATCAGTGAACTCATATCACCACGAGTGACACACTGTTAGGAGAAAAAAAAAAAAAAGGAAAAAGAAAAGTGGAGAGGAATTATGGTAATAATACATTATGCTTAATTTGTTGGTTTGGGAAAATTGTTGTTGGGAATTAGATATTCCTGTTTGTGATTGTAATCATATACAATTTATTTTCTTAGAGTAGTGCTAAAATACCTGCACAAGTTAATTTTTGAACTATATTAACCTGAAAGCAATTGTGGATGCTATTCTTAGTTTAGTAATAAAATACATACCTGATTGAATATTATTTGTGTGACGCATATAAATGAATATAACTTTTTGTGTTAAGGAAAAACAACAAATTGTTGAATGTGAAACTGTCGGAAGATATACATGATTATGCTGATTTCATGGTAAGATGTACCCTATCTGATTCAGTGTGTGTGGAAAGCAGATTCAGATGTGACTGAGCATAAGGATAAGACGAGATCACATTTGAAGGGGGTGCTAACGGAATTGGGAAGAAGTTCGAGAAAGAAAATTTGTGGCTAAAAATGAAGTTAATCATGGCATACACCCTCTTTCTCAAAGAATGATGAAGACATTCTCCCGTGTAACTTGGAGATGAATGCTTACCTTCACCAAGGAAATTTATGTGACCATTTGCCTGGATCACACTGCAACATATGAAAGAAAGGCGATCACTTACTCTTGTTCGAAGGCTTCGAACATTCATCACATCAGAAGTTGCAGGACAACGACATTTTACCTGCAACCTCTGTGAAATGCGGGGACATATGTTATTACTTCACCAACTTCTGGGGAGCCAGCATGGAGCTGCAAACCAATGGCTGTGCCTTTTCACAACAGCTGTGCGCGATTCTGCGGGCCACTCCTGGTATGGACCATGGATGACCTGAACACCATGGTCCCAACATCATTGTGGATGCATCCGTCATCCCTGTTCCACATCTTGCTGGCCAATCAACGTCACACCAATACTTGCTGCCCACTCACAATGAGGGAGGAGGCAAGTCGACTACAACTGGGTGAAGGCCTTGTTCAGGAATTACAATGGTTTACAGCAAAAAAGTGGCAAGAATGCTACAAGGAGAGCAGGGTCAGTCTATGACTCCGCAATGTTACCACAACAGCGAAATCCTACACGAAGTAGTGCAGGAGCTATGAAGACATTAGGAGAAAATGTTTCATACCTGGATTCAAACACAAGTGATCAGCCCTTCCTTTCAAACAAAGTCAACATTTGTGTGGAGGCAAACGTTTTTGCCAGATGGTGCAGATGCTTTACAAAACTTGAAAATGAAGTGAAATTGTTGTATCTTGGTGATGGTGAAGTGTTGTTTTGAAAATATATTTGTGATGCAAATGCAATAGATTGAACAATATGGAAGGAGTCAATGATCAACGAAATGTTTTGTGATTCTTGCAGGATGACGGTGTATGCCTAAGGGAATTTGATTACCAAAGTGATTGATTATTTACTTATACTTGTAATGATGTTTACTTGCAGTGATTGATTATTTACTTATACTTGTAATGATGTTTACTTGCAGTGATTGATTATTTACTTATACTTGTATTGATGTTTACTTGTAGTGATTGATTGTTTACTTATATTGATGTTTAGATTAATGGTTAATATAAACAAAAACAAAAAGATGAGGGAATTGTGGAAGTGTAACTCAGTGTAACTTATTGATTGGCACTGGTAACTCATTGATTAAGAATGGTAACGAAGCAGATAGACGATTTCGTAAATGAATGCCAAGAATGTGCACGAACATGGTAATCTCTTGTCCACCTGGTCACAGCCCCAGGCTGGAGCACCCCCCTATCGTTTGGTAAATGGAACTCGCAGCAGGAGGGGAGCGAGCTGGTGCCAGGACTCGGTGCATGCATGACCTCGGGGCATTAGCGGAGAAGGGATTAGTGCGACAAGGCCCATAAAAACCAGAGCAAACTATGAGTCAAGAGACTTGTCACCAGAAGCTCTGACCTACGGAACGGAACGGAACCCTGTGAACAGCGCTGAGAGAGGACCGGCCGAAGAAGAAGAACCAACGACTTGAATTAACAATCCGTTTAGCTATTGTAGTCTTTATTGAATTGAAACAAGTGACTTACCAAATGATAATAAATCCTTACTTTATAAAGCTGTTTCGGTCATATTGGAGTCTCCTGAGTCTTAACACATTCTCCAACAGCGTCCATCAGCTGCTTGGTCTGGATCTGTCGGAGTGAACTTCCACCACCATTGACATTTACTGTTCCAATCTTGAAACTCACCATGGGTTAACTTAGAGTCTTTTTCACCTTGGCAATCAATTTTATTAAACGGTGACAATGTGCCTGACGAAAGTTGAATAAGTCAGGCCTGCGTACAATAGCCTGAGCGCACACAAGGAAGGACGGTAAATCTGGAAAGTATTCTGTATGGTTTACCATGCGTTTCCTGTACGTATTTTGCAAAAAAAGTCTTATTTGTTCAGTGGAAGTAGGACCAAGACAGGTAAGCCTCTCCATTGCTTCCACCTGGCTGTTTGCTTCCTCTAGGTCAGATTCGTCAGAGTCAGTTTTAATTTCCGAATCACACAAGCTTGTGTAGTCCTGCATGTCAATACTGTCATCAATATTGGCACACGGATCTGCACTTGTAACATCTGTGTGCTCTCCCACCGTGGGAACATTGCTTTGTAGAATAACAGCAATAATCTGTGGATTTGGTGAAACAGCATCAGCAGATGCAGCGATGTTGCTTCCCCCGACTGCAACAACCTCTGATGGTGTGGCGGAATCCAGCACAATAGGAGTCTCTTGCAAAACATTGATTCCTGCGATTCCAGCTTCACCAGGTGATGAAGTGAGAGCAGTAACTGGGACAGTTTCGCTATTTTCTGCTGACAGGAATTCAGCATCATCATGCTCAGGATTAACATTTTCCAAAGTGACAGCAGGTTCATCACCAGTGGTCTCAGCAGGTTCATGACCAGTGGTCTCAGCAGGTTCATCACCAGTGGTTTCGGCAGGTCCATCACCAGTGGTCTCGGCAGGTCCATCACCAGTGGTCTCGGCAGGTTCATCACCAGTGATCTCAGCAGGTTAATCACCAGTGGTCTCAGCAGGTTAATCACCAGTGGTCTCGGCAGGTTCATCATCAGTGGTCTCGGCAGGTTCATCACCAGTGGTCTCAGCAAAATAATCAGAGGACTTTCCAATAGCCGAGTCCATAACAGGTGAGACAATTTCATTTGATTTGTTAACAGGTAAAACAGTCCCTGCAGGTGGAACGTCTATGTCCTCACATGAAAGGGGGCCGAAATTGTTGGCTGTAGGTACAGGGTTTGTCCCAGGTAACCCTAACACGCTGACATCGTACGGCAGGACACAAACGACGCCATGTCAACGCTTTATATGCCGCGTAACGCGAAAACGAAGTCATTATTTACAAGGGAAGAGGGTGGGGGGGGGGGGGAGAAGGGACGAGGGTAGGGGAGGGGAGAAGGGACGAGGACAGGGGGGGAGGGGAGAAGGGACGAGGACAGAGGGGGGGGAGGCAGGGGAGGGAGGGAAGGGACGAGGTGGGGGAGGGGGGGAAGGGACGAGGCGGGGGATGGGGGGAAGGGACGATGGAGGGATGGGAGGAGGGTGAATATCGCTCTCTAACAGTGATTAATTAATTACGAGCCGAGACCGATTTTCAAAGGCGAAAACAAACAGCTGGTGGAGAAAAAAAACGATCAGCCCGAGGACGGGATGGACTACCGATTAATGTAAAAGTTATCCACAAACAGCTGCGGGCTCTCTTTCTCTCTCTCAGAAAAGGAAAGGGAACAAAGGACAGGAAGGAGTGAATAGAAATGAAAACGAGATAAGAAAAAAGAAACCGAAGAGGGAAAAGGGAGGCAGAAGGGGTGGGGGAGGTGGGGGGGGGGGGAGGAGGCCGACGCCCTGAAGTGTTGGGTCTGATCAAAGGGGAGGGGTTGGGGCACAAATGCAGAGTAAGGATGTGAAGATAAACGAACAGGGGGGAGGAAAATGTGAGATACGACGCAGAAAGGGACAAAAGAGTAGAACAGCAGAGCAGCTCGTACCTCACCAGACATGCACAGCCGCCATCTTGTCACGCCCAACACACCGACAGCCAGCAGGGGGCGAGAGAGCGACACAGAGAGAGAGAGAGACACACAGAGAGAGAGAGAGACTTTGACTTTTAAGTCCTTTTATTATAAAACTACAAAAACAAGCATCAACAAGAATAAACCAAAAAACAGTTTTCAAAAGAATACAACCAAAGTCATAGAAAGTCAAATAAAAGGAGAAACAATCAATGTAAATGAACTACATTCCAAAACAATCGATTTCAAAGACAAGGAAACACCTACATGTAAATCTCTAATACATTTATCATTTACCCCGCATATTTTTCCCACACACCATGTCTCAACAAAATCCCTAATGTTTGCATTTCTGCTATAATACTGAAATTCCAGTTTCAACCGAGTTGTGACCAGGGATTGGAAATGCATAATCACATTGCATTGCTCGGGTGGCTTGCCCTTGATTTTAGCTTTTCGTGACAAATAGATGGCCAGTTTAGCCTCTGACAAGAAATAATTTAAAAACATTAACAATTTTCCCTTTGCTGAAGTGACCCCAAGGCCAAAAATAAACAACCGGAGAGAAAAAGGAACATTAACTTGACCAAACACATTTTTCAGTAAAATAAAAAGAGGACACAATCGTATGCAATCAACATACCCATGAAACAAATCTTCGAAATTATTACAAAAGGGACAGGTCACTGATACCATGGCATCCAGACGGTTTACAAAAGTGTTTGTTCGCAATACCCCGTGAGCCAGTCTCCATTGCAAATCACCCGACCTTTTTGATATGGGTGTACCATACATTGATTTCCATTCAGGTTCAGAAGGGGGGCCATTAGGTAAAAGAGCTTTCCATCTCATAACTCCTGCTGCAGAGGTGTTTACATTAATCAAAGAAAGACAGAACTGGTAAATAGATTTACTCTCAAGACTACTAAATAAAGAGCCAGTACTGACTGGGGAAGAAGTAGAACCCGTGAAAGCAACAAGTAAGTTAGGAAGCAAAGGATTATGGGATGCCCATTTAACCCCAGTACTCCACTGCAACCCAAGTCTGAAGGATGTACGAATGACTTCTACAAGTACCTGACCTGCAGCTCTCATTGATCGGGTACCAGTAACCTCAGCAACTTCCTTGGCAGATCTCCAACCACAATTGGCTGAGTCACGAAGATGCCAGACATTTCTGATGCCACCTGAAATGAAGTTTTGGGCAAAACACCGGCTCTTGGGAACCAGGGGAAAGAGTGGGTTGAGGAATAGAGGTTCTCCCACAAACATTTTAACCTCATAGGACTCCTTTTGGCGGCTTACCACTATGGCTTGCCAAGCATTCAACAAGCTCTGGTAGAACAGAGGAAGGTGGGACACATCAACTTTTTGGGATTCGATCAAAAAAGTCTCAAGGCTGTAGCCGAGCATTCCAGCTTGCCTCAGTATTCATTGTGCCACAGGGCGCCAGGGCAGTTTTTCAGCGTTGAGCAGACGTTGTATTGACTTCAGCCGACACTTTAGGTCAATGAGCCCTTGGCCACCAAGAGACACGGGGTGGCAAAGTACGTCCATCCGCAACCAGTGGTAACCTCCCCAAAAGAAATTTACCAGTGTCTGTTGAATAGCTTTAAGCAAGCCTTCTGGTGGCTGCAAACAAATAAATTTATGCCACAGGGCAGAGGCGACCAAGGTGTTAATAATCAGTATTCGGCCTCTAAAGGACATTTGTGGAAGGAACCTTTTCCATTTGTTGAGCCGCTTGGTTGCCTGTTCTACCACTCCTTCCCAGTTAATATGGGAGTACTGATTGGGTCCAAGATAAACACCTAGGTATTTAACCCCTTCTCTTGTCCAACTTATGTCTTTTGGAAGAGACTGAGGGGGGGGGGGGGGGTGGCGGGAAGCCTACCGGATGTACCGTGAGCTGAGGACACCCACAGAGCTTTGCTCTTTTGCCAATTGCACCGCAAACGTGAAGCAAGGTAAAACCTGTGTAAGGACTCAACAAGAATAGTTAGGTCCTTATCATTCTTAATGATTACACAGACATCATCAGCATATGCTGATACCATGATGTGGTTCTCTTCTGCAGAAGGCACAAAGCCGGAAAGAGAGGCTCTCAGACTTATGAGTAGTGGCTCAAGAGAAAGGCTAAACAGCAACCCTGACAAAGGACAGCCTTGCTGAACACACCTCTGAACCTGAATGGGTGGACAAAGACGATTATTTACTTTGCACAAACTAAATATGTTGTGGTATAACAATTTCACAAAGCCTATAAACTTTTCACCAAAACCAAACTTTTGCAGAACATGGAACAATTGGAACATGTAAGTGTGATCAATGCTATCAAAAGCCTTTTCAATGTCGAGGAAAATCAACCCAAGCCCCTCTTCCTCCTTTAAGGCCACAGTCAATCAAGTCTTATTTTTTTTTTTTTTTTTTTTTTTTTTTTTTTTTGTATACAGAGTCGAGGCTCGTGAAAGAGCTAACATTTATCAAACAAACAAATCAAACAAACAAGCAAACAAAGTATATAAAAAGGGGAGCGGTCGACAAGATGGGGAGAGAAGGGGAGGAAACACACAAATACAACATTTGAGAGCAGGGACATCGGGAGATGTGTGGGAGGGAGAGGGCCGGGGGGGGGGGCAGGATAGGTATAAAACGCAAGGACACCAAGGACTTCCAGGAAAGAAGTCGGCACCTCAAAAAGTGGATTTGGGGTGAAAGTAGCGGGGGTAGAAGAGATCAAGGTTTTGGATTGGGGAAGATAAGAGATGGTGGTGAACAGCCGTTTTAAAGACCTGGAGGGAGGAGTGGGATTGAAGAGAGTGAGGGAGTTTGTTCTAGAGGCGGGAGAAAATGAAGGAGTGAAAGTGAGCAGAGAGTCTTGATTTTGGCAGTTTAACCATAAGAGGGTTGCAGGCAGATCTTGTGCGACCTGTAGGAATATTTGGGGGACAGAGCCCAGCGAGAGCTGGGGGAGCAAGGCCGGAGAGGAGTCGGTAGAAGACGGAAAGACCACCAACCTGCTTGCGGTGAGTAAGTGAAAGGCCCTCGGAGATAGCGTCATCGCGGGAGATTCCAATGATTCTGAATGCTTTGGTTTCACTCACCGCAGGCAGGTTGGTGGTCTTTCCGTCTTCTACCGACTCCTCTCTGGCCTTGCCCCCCCCAGCTCTCTCTGGGCTCTGTCCCCCAAATATTCCTACAGGTCGCACAAGATCTGCCTGCAACCCTCTTATGGTTAAACTGCCAAAATCAAGACTTTCTGCTCACCTTCACTCCTTCATTCCTCTTTTCTCCCACCTCTGGAACAAACTCCCTCACTCTCTTCAATCCCACTCCACCCTCCAGGTCTTTAAAACAGCTGTTCACCACCATCTCTTATCCTCCCCCATCCAAAACCTTGATCTATTCTACCCCCGCTAATTTCGGTCCCCTTGTGTTTTATACCTCTCCCCCCTCCCCCCCCCCTTCCCACACCTCCTGCCCCCAAGCCCCCTCCCTCCCACACTTCTCCCTGCTCTCAAATGTTGTGGTTGTGTGCTTCCCCTTCTCTCCCCATCTTGTCTTCCACTCCCTCTTTTTGTATATTTTGTTTGTCTGGTTGATTTGTTTGTGAAATAAATGTTAGCTCTTTCACGAGCCTCGATTCAGTATACAAAAAAAAAAAAAAACCGCGTGAAGACGAGCTAGGTGTGAGGCAGGAGCACCAGCCACCAGCCCAGAGGGGAGAGCAGTACTCCATTGAGCTGCGGATGAAAGCCTTGTATGTGGTGAGGAGCTCAGGTGTGCCAAGGAAGGACTTCGCACGACGGAGGATGCCCAGTCGGCGACTGGCTTTGGAGGCCAGCTTGGAAATGTGGTTTTCCCAGGAAAGATCATGGCAGATAGTGAGACCCAAAAGCTTGAGAGACAGAACTTCTTGGAGAGGATTATTCAGAAAGTAGATGGGAGGGTTGTCCAGTCAGTGCTTTCGGAGAGACATCGTAAGAGTGTGAGATTTGTCAGGATTGAAAGACACTAGGGCATTGCCCGTACGTGGGTGCCCGTTCCTTGCCAAAAAAAAAAAAAAACGCTACCCGTACGCTCTACCCCGCCCGTACGCCCGTAAACAAAAAAAACAACGCTCTTCGCTTCCGCCCTTCGCTCTGACTGAATTGGGAGAAATAATGCGCATAAGAAATCGAATTACGAACCGTAATGGCGGTCAGCTCGTAACGCGCTCAGCTCCGCTCGCTCTCACATCGGCCACGCCTACGCAACAAAGCGTTCTGTGATTGGCTGCCGGAAATGAAGTCCGGAAGTTCGCAAATCGCAGTTACGATGAATCGTTTTAATTTAATCGCAGTTTGAATTCGTTTTAAAACATAGTTTAACGCCAACATAGTTTTCCAACGTGAAATAAATGAATACGCTCTCAAATGTGCCATCCGAGGCAGAGTGTGTCCGCCACGTTCGGCACACGCGATAGTTCGCTGCTCTCTGATTGGTTGAATCGTTTTTTGGACATAGCTCGGTAAGTAATTGTCCGATTAATATGAAACCTTGAAAAGGCACATCCTCGGGTCCCCCGCAATATACCTGGCAAGTTAAAAGTATATCGGACCCGTGGTTGTCGAGAAACAGCGGTCACAGACAAACGTACAAACGTACAAACGTACAGAGATTACTGGAATTATAGATAGATGTTACACTTGTTTGCCCAGTCTGTGATTTTGTCCAGGTCTGCAGAGAGTGAGGAGGCTGGAGGCTGCAGACTGCCGATCTGAGGGATGAGGAATGGAGCGGCAGAGAGTGGAGTCATCAGCAAAGAGATAGAGAGGATTTTCAAGAGAGTCAGAGAGATCATTGATGAAGACCAGAAAAAGCACAGGGCCCAGAACACTGCCTTGGGGAACTCCAGCCTGAACAGGAAGAGGAGATGAGAGAAACCCATGCAGGGCCACACGTTGACTACGACTAGAGAGGAAGTCCGCCAGCCATGCATGGAGATTTCCATGGATACCAAAGGAGGAGAGTTTGGTGAGCAGAGCGGGGTGCCAGACCGTATCGAAGGCACGTGATATGTCGAGGGAGACAGCTCTAATTTCCTGTTTGGCATTGAGGACCTCCATCCATTGTTGAGACAGCAGAAGCAGCATGTCCAGAGTAGAGTGACCTGGTCTGAAACCAAATTGATGATCAGAGATCAAGCCATTGGAGAAGAGGAAAGATTTATGACTTGAAATTTCTTCTTGAATTCTTGAAACTTGATGATGAAATTTATGACTTGAACTTGAAATTTCAAGCTTGACTTGAATAAGAAGAAAAAAAGATATGACTCTAATTAAAAAGACATTAGAGATTGATCTTCCCGGGATGCTGTAACTCTGATCAGGATGGACAACAGTGCCAATGACAACCTTTAGCCGATTGGCCAACAATTTGGAAAAACGTTTGTAGTCAGAGCACAGTAATGAGATGGGGCGCCAGTTCTCTATCCGACGGAGATCACCACCTTTTGGGAGAAGGCATACAACTGCTCTTATACAGCTGAGGGGTAGTATGCCAGAGCGTAGGCTTTCTTGTAGCACCAGCAGTACTTCTGGACCTAAAATGTCCCAAAACGCTGCAAAAAATTCCACTGGAAAGCCGTCGATCCCAGGGGCTTTCCCGTGTTCAAAGCTACGCAGAGCTGTGCTTAGCTCCTCCATAGTAAACGGCTCTTCAAGACCTTGACACTGGTCACAACTCAACGAAGGCAGGTAATTAGTCATATCATCAACCATATCTTTACACACAGGTTTCTCCGCAAATAAGCCAGAAAAAAACCTTTTCACAAGCATCTTAACATCACTTTCATTTTGTGTAATATTCCCCTTAACATCTAGCAAGGAAAACATTTGCCTTTGGGACTTCTTAACCCCTTCTAACTGGAAAAAACTTTTGTTTGGGGTGTCAGAGAACTTCACATTTTGGATTCTGAGTCTAACTGACATCCCCATTACTTATTCATGAATCAGTTCTCTTAAATAAGCTTTTTTCTCCAATAATAACTGAAGTTTCCTGCCATTTTGAGACTTAGTCAAGTCTTCCTCTAAGTGTCAAATTTCAGTTTCTAAGAGCGAAACGGCAATCTTACTCTTGCTTGTGGAAAGGGACTTAATATATTGACAAAAGACGCGAATCTGGGCTTTCACGTTATCCCACCATAACTGAACAGAAGAGTAACAAGGTTTTCTTTGGATGAGTGTTTCCCAAAAACTACGAAAAGCATCCTTAAAACAGCAATCCTCCAACAAGCTGGTATTGAAAGTCCAATACGCACTTTTACGAGTTGACTGAGAAAAGGATAGACCAAGTACAACCAGGTGGTGATCAGAGAAAGTAGAAGGGAAATGATTACAAGACACGAGTACGTTTCTAAAAGTGGAATTAATATACCATCTATCAAGCCTTGCAAGTGTTATTAACCCACCAGCACAACGGCACCATGTGTACTGAGATGTTGTAGGGTGCTGTATACGCCATGCGTCAAATAGACCAAGTGATGAGAAACAATTCAATAAATCTTTATGAGATTCTGGATGTGGTTCTGGTGTATTTCTATCTAAATTATTCAAAGGTGCAATTGAAATCTCCTCCTATACAGATACAATGATCAAAGGCTCCTGTGTGAAGGTAATTGGCCAGATGTGTGGAAATATCTTTACGAGCTAAGCTGCTACTCGGAGCATATATATTGAGTAGGGTGAGGTGAAAACCTTGATAGACCACCTCTAAGGATGCTAAGTGTCCTATAACTATTTCATTAAAATTACAAGAGTCAGGAACAAACCCCGGACGAAGCAAGAAAGCAATTCCCGCAGAAACAGAAGAAAGATTGCTAAAGAAGCACTGCCCAGCATTAAGGTGAAGCCAGTCGGGCTGTGAAGTCTCTGTTATGTGTGTTTCCTGCAATAAACATATATCGATATGTTTCTGAAACAATAGGTTTTTAACTTGGAGCTGACGTAAATGGTTAGCACCACCGCCATTCATGTTTAAGGTGCCAAACAGCACTTCCTTCCTTTTCATGCCTTATCAAGGGGGGTTTAGCTGCTGTTGAGACAGTTCCAATCTTGCTTTTGTAATGAATTTCCTCAGTCGATGTATTTGTGCTTTTGTTGCTTCAAAATCTTTAGAATTTCTAACTATGCACTTTGCAGTCTGCATGAAGGAAAGCAAGTCAGGAAAATGTTTTTGAATCATGACATTTCGCTGCCTAAATGTCTCGTTTAGAAAGGTCACAATAACCTCCGTCGGGGCCACACAACCTGTATTCTGATCATTTGTTGCAATGGGAACATTGGGAAGGATTGACGCACTATTTTGTTGAGGCTCAGGTAGTGGTGGTGATGATGATGATGGTGATGTCTCCTGACATTCAACCAACGTCTCATCAATAATAATAGACCCTTCATTTGTACAAATATTTGATGGAACCGTACCACCTTGTGCACTTTGGATTAAAATTCCATCATTGGAAGGTAATCCATCTTTTTCCTCACTACCTTGAGGTTCCTCAGCGACTGCACCACTCGTATCCAGGACAACTACTTTGGGGGCACGAGTGGAGCCACGAGGAGCGGAGGCTCTACGTTTTTTTGCCACAGTCACAAAACCCTCCTCACTCTGTAGGGACACAGCGTCAGCGGAAACATTTGAGACACTAGGTGTCACCTCCTCCACCACACGAGGTAGTGGGTTGTTAACCGTTTTACAATCTTGATCAAATTGGCCTGATTCCCCACACGTTGGACAAGCAGCTTTCGGACAAAATCTCTTTAAATGCCCAAACGCCCCACAAATAAAACATGTTAAGGTCGCTGATGAAGTGTATATTTGATAATCATGGTCATCAATTTTAATCTTAAATTAAATCTTTAAACCCATATCATCCCCACGGTCTGGAAGAACCATGTGAAGCTGCCGCCGAAAGCTCATCACGTGCTTCGCTTTTTCATGGCGGCACCCGAGGGGGATCATCGAGATTCTCGAAACGATTGTACCATATCGAGACAAAACAGACACGAGTTTTTCATTGGACACGAAAGGAGGACAATTTGAAACGATTATTTTCATTGCAGGGACATCCATCGGGGAGGCCATAACAAAATGACCACTCTCTGTGGTTAACCCAGAACTCACGACATCGTGAACTAGATGCTCATCCGCAACGAAGACCACAACCTTCTGGTTCATACATGACGCAGCACGTACATGTTCGATTCCGATAACCTCTCCAACCGCCAAGAAGATCTCTTTGGTCAGAATCCCGTCAGGAGGTACACAAACCAGAGCATGTTTGCGGGTTAACGATTCGAACGCAGCGTCTTGCTGCGAACGAGTCGTCACCATGACTAAAACAAAGGAACTCCGTTTTAACCGAACACCTCGGGTTGAGGAGATTAAAAGGAAAAAAAGGAAAGGTAGTAATAATTAAACCAAACGAAAGAAAATAAATATGATTTAAAGTGAAACGTCGATACTCCGGCAAAATGCCGGATTGACAAAGAGAAAAAAAACGAAACCAAAATTTTATCGCGATAACCAACGCCCAGAACAGGGAAAGGCCTACCGCCAATGCCTCCAAATAGCAGCTCTCTCTCTCTCTCTCTCTCTCTCTTGTCTCGACAAAGAGAGGAACCCATGGGGAAAAACTCCACAAACGCGTACAAGACACAAAGGGAGCGAAATGGGGATGGGAAAGACGCCAACACAGCACCGTACTCACAGCTCAGCGAACACAGCCACCATGACGACGAGAGAGAGAGAGAGAGAGAGAGAGAGAGAGAGAGAGAGAGAGAGAGAGAGAGAGAGAGAGAGAGAGAGACAGAGACAGAGACAGAGACAGAGACAGAAAGAGAGAAAGAAAGAAAGAAAGAAAGAGAGAGCGAGAGCGAGAGCGAGAGAGAGAGAGAGAGAGAGAGAGAGAGAGAGAGAGAGAGAGAGAGAGAGAGAGAGAGAGAGAGAGAGAGACATAAGAAAGCCTGACTGGAGTTTTTTTAAACGCCTGAACAAGCAAAATTCCTTCTGGGAGAATGTCTTTTGGACAGATGAGACCAAATTAGAGCTTTTTTTTGGTAAAGCACATAATCTCTATGTTTACAGAAACACTCAGGCTGGCCAAGGTTCATGGGTACCATATGAAAGCTCTGCTATTCAGGAACACAATGCTGCCTGGTAGCAGTCTGTAAGTAGTAGCTTTCACCTTGAAATATGATGTTGAAAAGACCACCCTATTGGTTCGATTTTTAGCAATATGTATAATTATGTTGTACAGACATGCTAGGCTTCAGAAGATCACATGTAAGCTCTTGGAAACAGTTTGTTTTCCATTTACAGCCACCATACATTACACTGTAATCATCATCATCATCAAAATGAAAATAACTTGACTTTTCATCAAAATAAATGAATTAATTTCATCCAAATAAATTAACCTATTCATGGAAATCATTGGCATCATCAATTGCAGAAGAATAATTCATAAATATCAAGTTCATCCACATCATCAGCATCATCCTGCACAACCGTGTCCTCTCCCTCAGATGGCTGGTTGTCACATGTCTTTAGTTTGCGGAGCTCTGAGCACCTGAGTTTATTCATCAAGCAGGTGCAACCAGGTAGTCGGCATGACCTGGAACAGTCACAAGAAAGGAGTTCTATTACATAGTCAGGTTCACTATGTTTTTTGGTTCAAAATTTTTGGAGATTAACAAAACTATACATTTTTGGAATATTCAGAGCATGAGGAATCCAAAAATTAATGTTGGCATTTGCAGAGACACCTTTGCGAAAATGACACAGGACAGTGATGAAGATCTGTAAAAGCATATTCCTGAACGGTTAGACCTAGTAGATCCTGTGTATAGGACTTATAGTTCAATCGGATACTAACAAGGCTGCTTTCTTGCTTTATAAACCCAGACCTATAACTTCAAAGGACTTGCAATATCATGTATTATGTAATACAGTTATATCACAAATATAAAGATAATGGTTTTCAATCACCTTTGTTTGTTGCTTTTCAATAATCCTGAGCACTATTTTGAGGCCTTTGTTGGATTCCTTGACCCAGCAAACATAGGATTAGCATATTTAATTAAGTTTCTAGGTTGACTAGAAGCGGAGATAGCGCAAAATATGTATTTTAAGGCGGACATTTTGAAAATCCAAAATGGCGGCCATGCAGGTGTCTGTGCAAATGCCAACATTGATTTTCGGATTCTCCATGCTCTGATGATTCCAAAAATGTACAGGTTTGCTAATCCCAAAATTTTGAACGAAATTATATTTGTTAACATAGTGAACCTGTCTACCAGCTTCTGGAGCTGGTGAACTGTCTAACCAGTCAACTTTACGTTTCTCCCTGCCATCATGTTCTTCATATTTCCAACCATGACCATTTAGTGCTGGGATGTTAGGTCTGGCTTCAAGGCTCCTTCTCCATATGGCAGTTTGGTAATTTGTTCGAAGGATGTGCTTGTGGAGGACATCTGCACAAAGTGACAATTGGTGAGGATCGACTTGGCCATTTTGGCTGGTGAACAAGTGATAACGCAGCTCATTAACATTCTTCACACTGGACTTGTTAGCATATAGTCGGCAGGTAAAAGCCTCTAACCTCTCAAGGAATGACGGAGATATTGTCCAGTTTTTTCCAATCTCTGTGAACATGCACTGAAGGTCAGTTTTTCTTCAACATGTTCAAGAAAGCAATCTTGCCACGTCCAGCTCGTGTGCTGACACTGTCACATACACTGAACGCATGCATTCCTGTTAATGCTTTTCAGAGAGATTTTTTTTTTTTTTTTTTTTTTTTTTTTTTGTATACAAGATCGAGGCTCGTGAAAGAGCGAACATTAATCACACAGAAAGACAAACCGACACAAAAACATATAACATCGGGAGTGGTAGACAAGATGGGGAGAGAGGGGGAAGGACACAAACACAACATTTGAGAGCAGGGACCGAGAGACATGGAGACATCGAGAGATCTGAGAGAGGGAGAGGGCTTTGGGGGGGGAGGGGGGGCATGGGAAGGGGGGGGGGCGTGGGAGAGGTATAAAACATATGGACACGGCCAGGACTTCCAGGAAAGAAGTTGTAATTTCAAACAAGGTGGATCTGGGGTGAATTAGCGGGGGTAGAAAAGATCAAGGTTTTGGATTTTTTTTTTTTTTTTTTTTTTTTTTGTATACAAGATCGAGGCTCGTGAAAGAGCTAACATTAATCACACAAAAAGACAAACCGACACACAAAACACAAAAAACAAGGGGAGCGGCAGACAAGATGGGGAGAGAGGGGGAAGGACACAAAAGAGAGGGGGAAGGACACAAAAGAGAGGGGGAAGAGGGGGAAGGACACAAACACAACATTTGAGAGCAGGGACATCGGGAGGACTTGGGGGGAGGTGGGAGAGGAATAAAACATATGAACACTGCAAGGACTCTGGGGTGAATTACCGGGGGTAGAAAAGATCAAGGTTTTGGATGGGGGAAGATAAGAGATGGTGGTGAACAGCTGTTTTAAAGACCTGGAGGGAGGAGTGGGATTGAAGGGAGTGGGGGAGTTTGTTCCAGAGGCGGGAGAAAAGGGAAATGAAAGAGTGAAGGTGAGCAGAGAGCCTAGACTTTGGCAGTTTAACCATAAGAGGGTTGCAGGCAGATCTTGTGCGACCTGAAGGAATATTGGGGGGACAGAGCACAGAGAGAGCTGGGGGAGCAAGGCCGGAGAGGAGTCAGTAGAAGACAGAAAGACCACCAACCTGCCTGCGGTGAGTGAGTGAAAGGCCCTCGGTGTTGACTACATCGCAAGAGATTCCAATGATTCTGAAAGCTTTGGCCTCAACAGCGTGAAGCCGAGCAAGGTGTGAGGCAGGAGCACCAGCCCAGAGGGGGGAACAGTATTCCATTGAGCTGCGGATGAAAGCCTTGTATGTGGTGAGGAGCTCAGGTGTGCCAAGGAAGGACTTCGCACGACGGAGGATGCCCAGTCGGCGACTGGCTTTGGAGGCCAGCTTGGAAATGTGGTACCTCCATCTAGGAGAGATGATCCTAGACTCGACTTTTTTAATGTCCATGTAATGTGACTTTGCTTGGGATCCATATTTCAGATAGTGTTGCACTGATGTCTTCCGTAAAGGCCATTAGGTGCAGAAACACATCAGTGTCATCAGCCAGAGTACAATAGACTGGAAGCCATGAAATGCTGCATGTGCCGCATGTAAAATGAGTCACGTATCTGCCTCTTCTTATGAAGAGCAGAGCTCTGGGACCAGAACACTTTCTTCGTGTGTGATTTTGAAGCAGTTCTCTCCAGAGGTTATATGGTGAACCTTTCCTCTTAGTTGTTCTGTGTATTTTGGCTGCTTCCAATCTTGTACAAGAAATTCAATGACTGGTTTTGTTTGGAGTTGAGAGAAATTTCTTCCACTGGAACATCCGAGCAAGTGTGAAATTTTCAGAAGAGAGGTGACTTACCTGGGTCACGTGATTAGCGAGAGCGGCGTGGCCACTGACCCTGGAAAAGTAAAATCGGTAAAATAGTGGGACGCTCCCAAAAATGTAAGAGAGGTCAGAGGATTTTTGGGCCTCTGCTCTTACTACAGGAGATTTGTGGCAAATTTCGCAGAAATTGCAAGACCCTTGCACAAATTGACAGAGAAAGGAGCCCGATTTATATGGTCGGAGAGCTCAATCGAGGCATCCAGTCACTCAAAACAACGTCTGGTGGAGGCCCGAGTTTTGGCATACCCGACGGCTGATGGCAACTACATCCTGGACACAGATGCGAGCCAGCAAGGATTGGAGGCTGTGTTGTCACAAATGCAACAGGGAGTCGAGAGGGTTATTGCGTATTACAGTCCGGCACTTTCGAGGCCCAAGCAAAATTATTGCGTTACCCGCAAATAACTATTGGCCCGACTGTCTGCAGTTGGACACTTTCACCCTTACCTTTATGGGAGGGAGTTTGTGATCCGAGTGGATCATGCCTCCTTGCAATGGCTTCTTTGGTTCAAAGAGCCGGAGGGACAAATTGCAAGGTGGCTTGAGAGGCTGCAGCAGTATAATTTCACTGTGCAACATCGGCCTGGCAAAGCACATGCCAATGCAGACGCTCTCTCTTGGTGCCCTTATTGGGAGGCACAGTGCAAATTTTGTGATAAGCAGGAAGCCAAGGATCCAATTGGGCAGGGACAAATTGATGCATGCCTATATGCATGCAGCGAGAGTGACCAGGCGAACTTTGCCACAACCCCCACCTGAATTGGGCGATGTGAATTGGCGTGAGAGTCAAAGGGAGGATCCTGTTTTGGGGCTTCTTTTTCATTGGCTAGAGGAGGACAAAAGACCTTCTTGGGAGGAGATTGCTCCGCAAGGGGCCCAGGTAAAGGCCTATTGGGCACAGTGGCAGATGTTGGGGTTGAAAGATGGCTATTTGTTTAGAAAGTGGGTAACACCAACGGGCAATGTAGCTTTCTGGTTGATAATTGTACCAAGCAAATTGAAGGAAGTGGTTATGGGGCACATACATGGGACTAGGACGATGGGACATTTGGGCATGGCCAAAAATTTGTCCAAATTGCGGCAGAGGTTCTACTGGGTGAATTTGGGCAGGGACATTCAAGATTGGGTGAGATCCCACGACCTCTGCCACGGTAAGGGACCCCTTACGTGCGTGCAAGGCCCCACTCCAGGTGTACAACGTAGGAGCACCACTTGAGCGGGTGGCAGTCGATGTGGTGGGGCCCCTGCCAGTCACCTGCGCTGAGGGAACCGGTACATTATGGTGGGAGTGGACTACTTTACCAAGTGGCCAGAAGCCGACCCATTGCCCAACCAGGAAGCCCGGCTGGTAGCTCAAGTTTTAGTTGAGGGATTCTTCTCCCGATTTGACGTTCCCAGGGAGCTACACACCGACCAGGGCCGGAACTTTGAATCCGCGCTCCTGCGGTCGGTGTGCGAGCTCCTCCAAACTCATAAGACCAGGACAACCCCCTTCGGCCTCAATCGGATGGGATGGTGGAGAGGTTTAACCACACATTGTTGACCCAATTGGCCCTCTTTACATCCGAGATCCAGCAGGATTGGGACGAGCACCTCCCCTTTATACTGATGGCATACCGGACCGCACAGCATGCGACCACTCGGTGCACCCCTGCCTTGTTGATGTTCGGTAGGGAGATGCGAGTCCCCACAGATTTGTTGATGGGACCGTCACCAGAGGAACCGGGTGAAGCATCTGTGGAGAGCTATACAAGCAATTTGAAAAAGAGCATGGAAAAGGCTCACGGGTTTGCGAGGAAGCAAATTGGCTTGGCTTCCTCGCATATGAAAGTGCGGTATGATGCACGGGCGCACACACCACGGTTCCTTCCCGGAGACCTTATTGGCTCTACTGGCCCCGGAGGAGGAAGGGGTTGTGCCCAAAACTCACCTCACCCTGGAAGGGCCCCGGGGTGGTGCTTTGGCAGGTGACCGATGTGGTGTTCAAAATTCAGATGGGCCCGCATACCCTTCCACAGATAGTTTATGGGGATAGATTGAGCTCTTACATGGGTCGGGAGGCTCCTGGGTGGATTGGAAGGGTGAGGGGGAAATTAGGTGTGGTGGATGGCACTCTTGGACCCGACCAACCTGCAAGTGCCTGCACTTGAGGTGAGTGTTTGGATGCGTACTGTTCCAGGCTTCAGGACTTGCTTATGTAAATTGGGGACATGTAATTTGGAGTTGGGGGCGGGTGAGAGTGATGACATGGCCGGTGAGGGGGGATGGAATGTGTGCCACACAGTGTCTTGTGGGTGGCGTATGTTTTTGTGCAGTGGTTATGTGTTTTGATGTGGTCGCGAGAGTGGAAACTGAGGATGAGTGGTGATTATTGGAAATGTGCTTTTGAAAATGTGTATTGGTTAAATGTGAACTGGGAGATTTCACATGTAGCAGGCCATGGCAACCTTTGGAACATCTTGTACACCATCTATGGAATTGTGCTGAGTTGTGTGAGAATTGAATGGCAGCGGGGAGGAAGTGTGTTTTGGGGTCTTGTGGGTGGGGAAGGTGTGTGTGTCCGCAGGTACGGATCAAGCTCTGAAGAGCGATGCCTGCAGCCCCCCTCTGTGGCAATTACCCCTGGCAGCCCATGGTATCTGGAAATTGGAGCTCGTCGGTGGAGGGTCTGGTTGGGCGCCCTGGGGTAAAGGAGACCCCCGGCGACCCGTGAAGCTGTGCGGCAGCAGGAGACAATGGAGCCTGGTGTGTGTGGAGACCCTCACCGGCGGGGTAACGGCGGAAATGGGCTGTCACGGCGCCAAGAGGTAAAGGGGGGGGGGGGGATGAACTTGTAAGTTGGTTGACTTGTTTTTGGGACTGCGGGCACCACAGCCTGAAGCGCCCCCACCATCTTTTTGTGCGGTACCTCCCCGCTGCCTTGTTGAGGAATGCACACATGTGAATGACATCAATGCCATGGTCCTGCAGGGGGGTGTATTGAAATAAGTGCTTGTTGACTTTTGAAATGCAGTAATGAGTGGTGGAATGAGAATGAGTGGTTAAGGGGTTTGTGTTGCATGAATGTGGGCGAAATCCACCGAGCCATGTCACTCACCTGTAACATCTGGACAGGGCCCGTGGAAATTTATGGGCGCATTGGGGATGGCCCCGCAGGTAAGGTTGTGTCTTGTGGCATCCACCGGGGGACGCGGTCTGTAGACTGTGGTATGTATAAGTGTATAGAGTTTTGTGAATTTTTGTCAGGTTAAGTTTTGTGATGAAGGTAGATTTTGGTGTGTTGTTCATTTCCGCCCTCCGCAGGAACAAAGAAGATCAATGTACATATATGATTGCATGATTGTTAAGGGGTTTAGCTTGTTAAGGAAGTGTAGGTAAGTAGTCCAACTCACTTCCCACAGCCCTCCTGATTTATTTCATAGGTTAATTAAGTGTGTGACAGTAAGCGTTAAGACTGGGATGGTAGCGCCTGCAGTGAACCTTGCAGGAGCTACGGTTCCAGGGGGGGGGGGGGGGGGTCGGCTGTGTTATGTCTGGTGGGTAGTGATATGTAGAGCAGCTAGAGCTGAGTAGGTAACATGCTTCGAGGTGTCGCGATAAGGAAAACTACCTGTAATAAGTTATTCATGTGTAGGCGTTTGTCGGATTAAGATGTATACTTGTGAATCTACCAGGAGGTTCGAGTGATACGTAGTGTAGGGATTAAGGAGTAGCGCCCCTGTGTGTCCTCACCTGGTTAGCCAAACCTTTGTCCCTTTTGGCACTGCACACCACATAGACATTCCGACGGATCCTTAGCGCAACACTAAATAACGCCCTCCCCCCTGACATGACTTAGGAAGAAACCAGGCCAGGACACCGCCGCATAGCCGCCGCCATTTACACCTCCGACAGGCCTATCCACCTTACCACGCCCAGGAGGTCTGTGATCGTTTGGCGCGAATGGACGCGGAAGGCGCGAAGCAGGTCGACAAAGGGCGGGAAGTTACGAGGCTCTGGTTGGGTGCCGCGCTTAGGCTGACGTCACCGGCCAAGGTTATAAAAAGAGCGTGCGGAACTCGGCGCGCAGTTGAGTTGGTGAGATTGCGGTTGAGTGGAGGGTTCGTTTGAGGAGTTGGGGGCAGTGGGAGTTGAGTTCGCAGAGACGAGCAGTTGGTTTGAGACACGGGAGGACTTTGAGAGTGAGTTGCAAGAGTTGGTTCAGAGCAGTTGCTTCTGGCAGTGGACTTGCGCTCTCATCCCCCCTTTGCCGTTCTTCGTCGTACCGTGTTCGTGCTCGAGTGGAGGGTCGACCTTGGGTGGAGCTCGCGGACCTCGTGTGCGGGCGATCGGCGCTTGTGGAGCTTGGAGCGAGGCCTGGTGGCACTCGGAGAGGGCCGCGTGGGACGCTGAACGGGGCCGTGTTACATGGAAGACGACAAGACGAGATAAGGCCGCATCCGCGATTACATTTTACACAACGAACGTGTTTCTTTTCCTTAGTTCGCAGTCCCTCGTTTGTATCTGAAGTGTGAGTGGGGACGTCCCGATTAGGATATTTTATTACCGGCGCGTGCTTTTTCCTGTCCTTGCCTTTTGACTTGAATAAATCCTTCTATTATTTGCTCTACATACTTGAACGCAGTTTCCGGGTGATTAATTTAATAGATAAGGCTGCAGGGCTCTCGCCGCTCCCCTCCATTCCGCACGCTTGGTGTATCTTTTTGGTTCTGGAATCCGCCCTTGAGTTTTCGCCTCAGGGGTTAAGGCCTTCACGACCGGCATCCGTGACCGCCTGATATTAATCAAAGGCGGTAGCGCGACAGTATCACTATTTGGTGATAACACAAAACTAGACACAAATTATTTTTGCATGACATGGAAATTGACTTGTATTCCAATAATGACAAGAAATTATGTTACATTTAATTTAATCAGTGACATTATAGTCAGGTTCACTATGTTAACAAATATAATTTCCTTCAAAATTTTGGTAGATTAGAAAAACTATACATTTTTGGAATATTCAGAGCATGAGGAATCCAAAAATTAATGTTTACATTTGCGTAGACACCATTGCGAAAATGACACTCAGGACAGTGATGAAGATAGTCAGGTTCACTATGTTAACAAATATAATTTCTTTCAAAATTTTTGGAGATTAGCAAACCTGTACATTTTTGGAATCATCAGAGCATGGAGAATCTGAAAATCAATGTTGGCATTTGCACAGACACCTGCATGGCCGCCATTTTGGATTTTGAAAATGGCCGCCATAAAATACATATTTTGCGCGATCTCGGCTTCTAGTCAACCTAGAGACTTAATTAAATATGCTAATCCTATGTTTTCTGGGTCAAGGAATCCAATAAAGGCCTCAGAATAGTGCTCAGGATTATAGAAAAGCAACAAACAAAGGTAATTGAAAACCATTGTCTTTATATTTGTGATATAACTGTATTACATAATACATGATATTGCAAGTCCTTTGAAGTTATAGGTTGTTATAGGAAGTTATAGGTATCAGATTGAACTATAAGTCCTATACACAGGATCTACGAGGTCTATACCGTTCAGGAATATGCTTTTACAGATCTTCATCACTGTCCTGAGTGTCATTTTCGCAAAGGTGTCTACGCAAATGTAAACATTAATTTTTGGATTCCTCATGCTCTGAATATTCCAGAAATGTATAGTTTTGCTAATCTACCAAAATTTTGAATGAAAAAACATAGTGAACCTGACTATTATATAGAAAACCAACACTCAGTCATTGGTGTGGCAAAATAATTTAATAATAATCACCAATAATGTTTCATAGATAAAGGATTCATTTTTAGACTTTTATAGATATTAATAGTTATGGTCATCCAACAGCTAAACCCATGGTATTTAGTACTGGAACTGATAAGCATAACAGAATGTGGGGGGTGAACTAATAACTCAGAAACATGTTAGATCAGTTCATCCTCCGTGTCGTCATCATCCTCACTGGCTGTATCCACTTCCATATTTTCACAATCATCAACACAATTACAAAGTTCAGTGCATTTTAGTCCTGCATTTCTGCACTTGCAATGCCTTGCAGCACACTTCGTAGTAGCACAGCCACACTTTATCAAGTGAATTACTGACTCAGGTGCTGGGAGTTGTGTAGATGTTATTTCCACCCAGTGCCCATTGACCATATCCCAACCATAATCCTGAGGTGATGGAATGTTGGCATGGACATTTTTGTTATTGTTCCAGATCATTGCTTGGTAATGTGCTCTCAAGATTGAATGTTTCAGTGCATCTTTTGTTGGTGGCAGTTTTTCAGACTGGGCTTGTTTCTTCTTGAATAACCACCACCTCAAGTCTTTCACCTCATCTATCTGTGTTTGAGGAAGAAACAACTGGCATACATACTGCTCCAGTGCCTTCATTGTGTCCTCTGTTGGTTTGGGAGTCTTGCCTAAATTACTAAAGGCTGAAATGTTTCTTCACTGAAGTTCTGAAATACCTTCCAGCATGTTAGCTTTCCCTTGCCTGCAAAGCTACCAGTGATGTCAGCTCCTGTAAAGAAGTGGAATCCAGGAAGGGCAGCAACTTTGTTACTGCCTGGAGCATCACATATTGGTCCTCGAGGAATTGATCTGTGCTTGTCTTTAGCTCCTGTTATGAATGATGAATCTTTACATAATTCTGGGTAACGTCTGAGAGCAAGGATAAGAACATCAGTGTCTGGTGAATGAATGTCAATCCTAGTAGCTCCACGAGCTGTTGCATCAAGGACGTGCAGCAGTAACTTTGTGTCAGCCTCTTCCTGTTCACTTGCCAGGTAGCTCATGTCCCTGTGTGTTGCTTCACATTTGTCTCCCCAGGCCACAACAAGCTTCATTCCCATTTTTGGTGCCTTGCTGAAGAGATTTTTTGTGCCAGGTAGTTTGAGAGCTCCATCTTTGTGTTTGTATGAGAGAGTAGTTTCTTTAGGGGAACTTGTGCAATGTTTGTACTGTCCATTATGTGGTAAGCAACTGGTTGAGTGCCACCTTGCCTTCTTTCTCACTCAGTTGTTTTCAATGACTGGGAGACATCATATCTGTCAAATACCAGATGCACTTCATCGTATTTCTGTTGGTTGAACTTGTTAAAGACAAGTGTTGTGAAGTAAAGTCCAAGATCTGAACACAGCTTTATCCTTTCCGGCTTCAGCATTGATTGAACTTCTGCCATGGCATCTATAAGGGCAACCTACATTTCTGTAATTGGGTGCTCAGCTACTTCAGCATTTACCTCTGGTAAGGCTTTGGGGGCATCTTCAACGATTTTCATAAGGTTGCTCTTCGCTGAACAGTGTAGCATTGTGCCATCTGCAGCAAACAGAGCCCTTGGCAGTACTGAAAATTCATGTTTCCCAATTTCATCTTTCAAGTTTATGTCAGACCTCGACTTTGACACAACCAGCATGCGGGCAAAGAGTGATCGGTCTTCCTGAAGTTCAATTATTTTCTGTCCTGCTTTGACTGCTACTTTTTTCCCAGTGCGTTTCCATGTTTGTAGCTTTCTCTTCTTCATCGAATCCCAGAGATTTACTTCACCAATTATGATTCTCTTTGACACAAATTCATCAAACAGATCCTGGCAAATTTCATTCCTGTTGCAGAGGTCATTCTTGATATTCTCTGGTAAGACTGCTTTTGTAGCAAAGTTAAATAGATCATCACAGTCTTCAGTGGATGGATTTGTAAAACCCCTCAGAGTTTGGACAAGATTCTGGATATTTGTCTCTTGTCGCTTCAGTACAGCCTCTGAAAGCTCATGATGCGATGATGATGTCTGGGCAGACAATCCTGCCATCTGCTGGGCATTTTTTGAGAGTCTGGCTAGTTCTGGAGAAATGAGAAAAAACTTTGCACGAGCACTAGGATTTAACATAATTCCTACTAGTCCTCCTGCCACTTTCATTGACCGGTTGATTTGTTGCAGAGCATGATCTGCTCCAATTGCACAGAAAGGCACATTGGCATTTTTGTTCACAACCCAGTTTCCTTGCATGAATTCTTCATATATCTCTGGATTTGAATCCTTTGTGCGTTCCAATAATTTTTCCCACATTTTTTTATATTTGTAATATGTTTAGGTAGTGTACAACAACATGCATTTTAAGGCCATTTTCCCTGCTAGAGCGGGGGTTAGCCTTGCGGTCCCCATGACAATCTTCTCCATTTTGGCCTATTTTCTGCATCTCTCCTTGATAACCCCCATGCCCGCATTTCTTCTTCCACCATCTTTAGCCAAGTCTTTCTCGGTCTTCCCCGTCCTCTACTTCCTTCTACATTCATTTCCATCACTCTTCTCAACCAGTCACTTTCATCCTTCCTCAACACATGACCAAACCATCTCAACCTGTTCCTCTTCACAGCATCAATCACAGGCTCCATTCCCATCATCTTTCACAATTCATCATTTGTCTTCTTCTCTCTCAACGATACTCCGCACATCCACCGAACCATTCACATTTCCACCCTTTCCAGCCTTCGTTGCTGCTCTACATTCATGACCCATGTCTCGCTCCCATAAATCATAACACTTCTCACACATGCAGCATACACCTTTCCCTTCAGCTTGAACGACACACCCCTCATCAGCACACCACTCAGTTCCCGAAACTTCTTCCATGCACATCTCACTCGAGCAACCGTTGCCGAGTCTGATCCACCTTCTCCATTCAGCATGTCTCCGAGGTAGCAAAATGTATTCACACCTTCCAGCTTCACACAGTCTCCAAGATACAACTCAACATTTCCTCCATCTGCAGCTCCCTCTGTGCACACCTTACATTTGAATGTAGCTGCCACACTGGTTAATGACCCTCTCATACCACTACATTTTTGATGAACCCACTCAGCGCACATTGAATGGAGTTCACTCCGACACCCTTCCTGCACACAGCACATGGCCACTTCCCAGTTCTTTCCACCTCACCACGTGCTTTACCACTTGCCATCACCTTCGTCTTTCCGATATTCACCTTCAGACCTTTTGTCTCCATACATTCCTTCCACTTGCTCATCTTTTCCTTCACTCCATCCATACTTTCCGCAATCAACACCAGATCATCTGCATACAACTCCCACGGTAAACCCTCCTTTACGTTCTGAGCCAGCACCTCCATCACAGCTACAAATAGTAGCGGACTTAGTACCGACCCCTGATGCACTCCCACCTTCACCTCAAACTCACCACTGTTCCCATCCTTCGTCCTTACAGCTGTGCACGCTCTTTTGTACATTGCCATCACTACTCTGATCAACCATTCCTCCACTTCTAACTTCCTCAATGCCCATGTCACTACTTTGCGTGGAACCCTATCGAATGCTTTCTCCAGATCAACAAACCCAAGAAACAACTTCTTCCTCTTCTCCATGTACTTCTCCTGCAACTGCCTCACAATAAAGAGCGTGTCTGTCGTTCCTCTTCCTGGCATAAATCCAAACTGCATTTCGTCGATCTTCACCTTCTTCCTTATCCTCCTCTACAACACCCTTTCCAATACCTTCATTCCATGCTCCAATAACTTTATCGCTCGGTACGAGCCACACTCCAGAGGGTCACCTTTCCCCTTGTATAGAGGGACGAGGGTACTCATATTTAGGTCGTGTGCTGTACAGAAAACAGTATAAACAGTTCAGTAGCTTCATTCTGAACATTTTGAGCCCAACATCTTTAAATTTGATTTAGTTTCAAAATTATGAGTTTAAGCATCGTTTTATGGTGACCATCTTGATGACGTCATAATATTGTGTTCTACACGTTTTTGAGATGGCCACTGTTACGGATTCGTGACTTCCGTTATTGTGGTTTTCACCCACTGGACATGTTTCTGATATTATGTATTATTATTAGTTTCACAAGGTTTATTATTCACGAACGGTTATCAAAAGATAAAAAGGATAACTGTAAATGAAACAGGAAACCGAAAGAGGAAGACAATGAGGTGAAGAGGAAGAAGCGGCACAAAAAGGAGTCGGAGAAGAAAGCCGAGTTGCTCCGGGTTCTGAAGCGAACCTTGGTGAGCTGAGTCACTAGCGAACTTTGGGTTTCCGGGAGAGGAATTCCTACAACGGAGTTGTCGTCGCTGTGACCGGTCACCCTGCATGTCAGGTCTTGCGGTCGATTCAGGAAAGAATTATCGCTATGCCATGCGCCACGAGACCGGGTCGTCAGCCATTTAGACTCGCGCAGGATTCGTGCTTCGCTCGCGGTTTCGTTTCTTTTCAACAATTCTCACCGCATTCAGACGTCGATCTGGTGTGTTCGTGTGATGCGGATTTTTGAAGGCTACTCCGTCCATACCCGAGGGTGCGATTTCTTGGTCGCCTGGAGGGCGCCTTTGGAGTTCCCAGTCGCCCTGAGGGCGCCTTTGTACAGCTTCGGCTGCGTGAGTGCCCTGGCCATCCGCACGGGGTTCTGGTCGTTTGGACCACGTTCTAACGACCGCTGGAGCGAATCAACCTTGCCTTGGAGAAGGTTACAGCGACATTGACTTTGAGGAGTGTCCGTTCATTTGCTGGCAGAGCCGTGAGTCACTTGACTTTATAGAAGATATTGTTGCGGTCCGCGGATTAGGATGTTATTTTTACCGAGCGGAGGTATAACCGCGGCCGAACTGTTCTTCCCCGATTCACCCGATTTACCCAAACGTTGGCCGTATCGCGCCACAGCTACTCAATCTGGAAAACTCTAAAGCGACCGAATGCAAAGAGGAAGAAGACGTACAGAAGAGTAACGGGATTTATTATTATTAGCACACATAAGCCAAAAAGAGCAGTCACGATTATGTACAGGGACATGAGACGCAGGTGACACAGTGAATTCCTTATACAAGCTTAATTACCTACCCAGGACAGAACAAACAAAGACGACTCACACGGGGAATTGCAGAGTGGATTGGCTGGAAGGAGGTGTGTGGCTGGAGGCGGAGGACGGCACGGAGCTGGCTGGAGCTTGATCCCGCACGGGACGTCGGGCTGGACCTCGACGGTCGCTGATGCCACCGATCCTGTCGTGTGCGCGGGATCACGGGTCGGATCATGGTCGGAGCCGACGCGCTGGTGGGGGGTCTGGCGTGATGGGTTCTCTCCTCTCTCTTTCTTGGTCCAACCACTCTTTCTCCACCAACAACTCAACGCAACCACTCAACGCAACCACTGACCACCCCTGACGACCAACTCAGCTCTTGTCATGGACCTCTCTACGCAGCTCTGTTCTGACGACCCAGCTCTTTCCTTGGACTCATCTCCTTGTCTCTGTAAAAGCGCATCTCCCTGTCTCCTCTCTTGGACTCATCTCTCCTTTGGGAACGCCCCGCAGCGGGTTATATAGGCCCCGCCCCTCAACCTTTTCGAACCTCCCCCAAACGTTCTCTCTCCGCCCTCTCAAGCCAAACCCCTTGTTCATGGTTGGTCGAGTGGGGCTGGCTCACTCCTCCCCTCTATGACGAGGTGGAGACACGCCCTTCTTTCCCAACCCTGCCTCGTGGCCAATGGTGGTTGAAGAAAACCGCCCAAAATGCAGTTGGCCATTGAAATGAAATGAAAGGGGATCTACTCTTATTTCACTTGGTGCAATGGAGTATTTAAATTAATGGGAGACACGGCCTTACCCTAAGACACATAATAAGATATAAGCTACTGAACAAGGGTTTTATCGGGTCCTGCAATGTGGTGTTTATGGAATAACTACCGAGACGCCCTTTTTATCTTTACACTACGGAGGTATTTACAAGGAATCATTACATTTTACAGAGGGTGATATTTACAACAATTTACGATACAATAAAATTAAAAAAACATTTCTCATATCCACAACACTGCACCCTCCTCCTCTTAGGCACGACCCGGGCCTACAACTTAATTTAGTGTGACACGTAGGTGTAGTTCCCTCTACTTTTAACCTGACCCTGAGTGCGACAGTTTTAAAACATAAATAAATGTGTCCCGCTGCTCCATTGCACCCTGCCTAACAGACTCACACCCACAGTTAACCGAATTGCGGAATGGTCTTCAAACTATACATTGACGGTGGGGAGCATTATTTACAGTTGACACTACTTTTATTTACAAAACTAACCCAGGACCTGTGATTGTTCTTTCTGGGGGGGAGACAGTCTGCTCTGCATCAATGCACCATGAAAGCACTCAAAACGCACCATCACACCCTCAAGCACCAATCGGTGCAGTCACCACAGTTCATCAGTGTTCATGAATAACCAAAATAAACCAACAACCCCTAACCCTGCAGGTGATCTCTTGCTCTTCAGCTCCCTCTGCTGGCTATTATTATTTCTCTTCCAGATGTTGTCTTTTTCCTTTGCTGGCGGCCTATTTGCAATAATAAAATGCACCCAACGTGTCCATTTGTATTTATTTATGGCCCACAGGGGCCGACTATGTATGGTTCACCTGTGGGGCATCGGTGCCCTGTGGCCAAAGTCCGCCAGCAAGATTTCGGGCCCTCATGGCCGGTTCCAGCAGAGGGGCCATGCCCCAACCCATGGGGTCCATCAGTGGTGCTCGGCCACAGACATGTGGTCCATAATGTGGTGCATCGATGCAGACAGCTGGTTCTGGGAATTTCGGGCGCACAATGGAGGACTCACGCACGCTCCCCTCGGCGCCCAATGGCGCACAGGTCATGTGGGAGACAAAAGGGGGACAAGACAAATGAGCGAGGGGTAAGGTCACAAGGGTACACATCAATAAGGCAATGCAAGGCGAAATGCGTACGGAGGGCGAAGTGAGAAAGCTCGTCCCTACCGTACGTCACCCCCCCTGTCACCTACACTACCCTTGCCCTCACCCCATATTTACAAAATCTACACATTTACAAATCCGTCGCTACTGTCACGTCTTCCCCATATTTCTTCTATACCAAATTCGTCTTCACAATCCCACTATCCAAAATTTGCCATCACCAATTCATCATCAATCCTCATAAGGAGGAAGAGATGGAACACAAAGCACAATGTCACACCCACGTCATGATGCGTCTCACAATCCAAAACATTTGCACATAAAAAATAATCAAAACATGGCATGGTGTGGAGTACCTGTCACCTCAGGTGAGTGGATGTAGATGGTGCGAGGAGACTTCGATCCTAACTATCCTCTAAATGATTTTAACACACTTTACACTACCCGGGGTCTCTCCCTGCCAATCCATTGGCCAACTTACACTATGGGTTCTAAAAACCAATTCCCATTGACCAAACTGTGGTGCTTCTCAATTTGGGGTCTCACTCCCCCGATTCATCTCCCGGTGCCCTTGCACAATTTCTGGGCTGTGACGTGTAGCTCTCCCAGCAGGTCTA
The DNA here is from genome assembly GCF_964187855.1 of Myxine glutinosa. Lineage (NCBI taxonomy): Eukaryota > Metazoa > Chordata > Myxini > Myxiniformes > Myxinidae > Myxine > Myxine glutinosa. The sequence continues at coordinate 117,994,603 of NC_136266.1, read as the reverse complement.
CCCACCTGCACACCTCCACCACTGCAGTTGCCACCTGAGCTTACCTAGCTCCTCACCCTAACCTATCTAATTGGGGAAGGCCCCTCCTGGCTCTGTCACCCCCTGGTGCCCTCTGGCACTGGGCTACCCGGGTCCGTCCTCCGGATCCTCGGGCCCCATCCACAACTACCGGCTCCCAGAGCCCACCTGCGGCCTCACCTGGCCGACATCCTCACAGTGGTGGAGTGCCCAAACCAACTACACACACTAACAGGCTACACGCCCAGCCATTTCCACAACACTAATGCACCCATCCAAATACCATTCTTTCACCTCGCACCACAGATGCCAATATCCAACCACCATTTACCTATACCCTCTACCTAACACTTACACTACCCGCCCCGGGTATTCGTGATGGGGGTCCACTCTTCCCCCATTCACACCTTCGCACCATCCACTCCACTCCATAGTTTCCACCATACTCACTCCACGACCATCCATTCCAATACTCCAGATATTCCACACTACCATATTCCACACAACCATTCTCCATACACCTGTTCTTCATACCTGTTGTTGCACACCTGTGCAATCACCCCTGGTGCCACCTGCACCCTCCTTCCCCCTGGACCATTTGGTCAACCCAATACACATCACCATCACTCTCATCCATACACTGCTCCATCCACACCTGTTCAGTTGCACACCTGTGCAATCACACCTGTTCAATCACACCTGTTCACCATACACTTCCAATCCTCAAACACACGGCATCATCTGAACTAACTACTCCCCTCTGAAACTTGCGCTTCCCAGTCGTCCCTTTAAACTATTGCGCTCCCACGTCATTATCATCCACTCTAAACTACCTGCGTCCCCACTACAGGTGTCATTGTCACTACCTAACCTTAACGTTACCTAATGTCAATCTCTAGGGCCCTACACACGATATATCCTAACCCTCCCGGGCTAGTTTTCACTGCCATCAACCCCATAAAACTAGTGCTCCTTTGCCCCCCCCCCCCCCCCCCCCCCGCTGTGAGGGATGGTGGATTGGCCATCCCACCACATCGGGGACGTTCCACTACCAATTTTGCTCTCCAAATTCCAACCAATCCAAAATTTTCCAATTACTGCCAATTCCATTCACTTTTCTAAATTTCGGATCAAAACCACTATCACTATCACCATCATCACAGTCTACTTACTAATGCCTCTGTGCGTCATGACATCATTAAACTCGGCTTCGTAAAGCCGAGCAATGAATTTGGGTGGTTTGGTCGCCTGCAGGTTGAATCCGTCCGGCTTTCGGTTCAAGGGAGGTGGTTTGGTCGGGCCGAGATTCCACGCACCATCTCGGCGCGGCACCTTGCGGTCCCAGGCCCGATGGCTCAATCTCCCTCGGTCGGAACCCCGTCCCCACAAGGGGGCACCGTTCCGCTTCCTCCCACTCGCCCTTGAACCGGACCGGTCGCCTGGCCCGACAAGGCCCGGACTCGACCGTGCGGGGCGGGGCCAAGCCCGAATCGGCAACGACGCTTCGAAGAGAAACGACGCAGCTTCGATCCGCGCCGGGCCTCGCATCCAACAAAGGGCTCCTCGCACCGAGTGCTCGCATCGGCTATCCGTCGCTCTAACCGCTAACCCGGTTACCGTCGATGCTTCACCGGCATGCTCACACGCATACGCTACCCCTTTCACCCTCACAAAACCCGGCGTTCCAACGCCGTCCATACATTCCACCAACGCTCTCCCTGTTACACACCACACCTCTCGCGCACACCTCGGTCCACACCTCTCCTCCGTTACGTCCTCCGTAACACTCACCATGGGCGTGCACTCTGGCATCCACCCACTAATGCGCTCAGATGGGCTCTCCCACACTCGCGCTACCACCAACTCAGGTGTGCTTCCTCGCACACCCTCAACCATTCCAAGCGTGCATTCTCGCACCCGCTCCACCACCAACTCACTCTCCGGGTCACTCTCACCCTCGCACGTACACTCCGTACACCCCGACGTGCATTCTCACTCGCACTCGGTTTCACTCCCACACTTTATAACACACCCACTCGCCGACGCACACTTTTATTTCACACGCGTGCCATTTCCACTCACACGGGACCCTTCACCAACGCCCGGGTGCCATATCGATCCCAATCGCGCGACAATTCTTTTGTCGCCAAACATCCTCCTGCAAAATCTACCCGCACAATATACAGCACGACTCACCTGGGGGATCCTTTTCTCCACGCGAACCTGCAAACTTCCATTTGGATTAGCGAGTACATCATCATGATTTGAGCAGGGACTTTGTACATATTCCATTTCTTCCTCCCGCCGCGAGTGGTTTTCTAAGTCCCCGGTCTCTTCAATTTCAATGCCCACTTCCACTTTTTCTTTACTCACCTCGACGACTGTTGGTTTTAATAAAATTCCCTCTACCTCATCGGTCGCCGGCTTTTCCAAACCCCGTGTCGCGATTTCTACCCCCGTCATTGTACCTGCGCTTTCCTCCGCTTCGCTCAACCAGCGCTTCTCGACCCGCGTTACCTCCTCGTGCACCCCTGGGACCCTTTCGCCCAACTTGCGGTCTCTGTCCCTCTGCTCCCTTTCCTCTCTATCGGCCCTCATTCCGTTCGTTGTTGCTTCAATTTGGTTTCCCCATTGTTCCATTCTGGCTTCCATTTTGTTTAACAATCGCTCAGTTAGCCCTCCTTTCATCCCTCATTCGCTCCATACTGTTTTTTTAACCTCCAATTTGGTCTCCCATTTGTCCCATAAGGGCCCCCATCATTCTGTTTTCCATTTTTTCACTATTAGCCCTCGCTTCGTCCCTCATTTTGTCCATATAGGCCCCCATTTGCAGGAAAAAAAAGGTTCGAATCCACCAGCGGCGCTGCTACGGTCGCGGGCGCGGTCGCCGTGGCCATGTGCGAGGCGCCATTTTGCGCGCCCGTAACCTCGTGCGCGAGAGCACCATTTTGTGCGCCTGATACCCCCTCAACCACCTCCTCCATATACATTTCCCGAGTCCTGGGTCGATTCTACCCCGTCTATCTTTATCTCTCCCACCGGCACCCCGTCGCCTTGACCAGCCATGGCGCGATTTCAAAATTCGGGTTTTGCTTTACAACACAAATTTCCAGCAGCTTGTAATTTTGAGCGCGTTAAGCGCGCTTCGGGTCCGATCCCACACTTCTGACACCAATTTGTTACTGTAATAACACAATTGGTGTCCAAAATTTGGGCTAAATAAATTTAGTCCCAGGTTCAAATCCAAACTCCTGACTACCAATTTGTTACGGTCCGCGGATTAGGATGTTATTTTTACCGAGCGGAGGTATAACCGCGGCCGAACAGTTGTTCCCTGACTAAACCCGATTTACCCAAACGCTGGCCGTATCGCGCCACCGCTATTCAATCGGGAAAAGACTAAGACAACACGGATGTGAAGAAAAGGAAGGCGAAGGCAAAGAAAGGTTTGAAATACGATTACTATTTATTACTATTTACAGGCTCAAAGTAACCAAGGAGAAGGAAAGATAATAAAATAATATACAGAAGCTTTTAGAGACACAGGGAAATTACTAGCTTATCTAACAGGCTGATTAACTACCCAGGACAGAAAAAACAAAGACGACTCACACGGGGAATTGCAGAGTGGATTGGCTGGAAGGAGGTGTGTGGCTGGAGGGGGAGGACGGCACGGAGCTGGCTGGAGCTTGATCCCGCACGGGACGTCGGGCTGGACCTCGACGGCCGCTGATGCCACCGATCCTGTCGTGTGCGCGGGATCACGGGTCGGATCACGGTCGGAGCCGACGCGCTGCTGGGGGGTCTGGCGTGACGGGTTCTCTCCTCTCTCTTTCTTGGTCCAACCACTCTTTCTCCACCGACAACTCAACGCAACCACTGACCACCCCTGACGACCAACTCAACTCTTGTCATGGACCTCTCTACGCAGCTCTGTTCTGACGACCCAGCTCTTTCCTTGGACTCAACTCCTTGTCTCTGTAAAAGCGCATCTCCCTGTCTCCTCTCTTGGACTCATCTCTCCTTTGGGAACGCCCCGCAGCGGGTTATATAGGCCCCGCCCCTCAACCTTTTCGAACCCCCCCCAAACGTTCTCTCTCCGCCCTCTCAAGCCAAACCCCTTGTTCATGGTTGGTCGAGTGGGGCTGGCTCACTCCTCCCCTCTATGACGAGGTGGAGACACGCCCTTCTTTCCCAACCCTGCCTCGTGGCCAATGGTGGTTGAAGAAAACCGCCCAAAATGCAGTTGGCCATTGAAATGAAATGAAAGGGGATCTACTCTTATTTCACTTGGTGCAATGGAGTATTTAAATTAATGGGAGACACGGCCTTACCCTAAGACACATAATAAGATATAAGCTACTGAACAAGGGTTTTATCGGGTCCTGCAATGTGGTGTTTATGGAATAACTACCGAGACACCCTTTTTATCTTTACACTACGGAGGTATTTACAAGGAATCATTACATTTTACAGAGGGTGATATTTACAACAATTTACTATACAATAAATTTTAAAAAACCATTCTCATATCCACAACAATATATATAGAGTGCTCTCTTAATGGCCTTTTGTTGTACCATTTTACCTGTGTGTGATTTATAATACAAGTTTGTTCATTTATATTCATTGGTGTGGTTTCACGATTGATTTCCAACACAGGGTAATATATTTTTCTGCAGGGGTTCCTCTCGGGGTTCGGAGGTTACCGAGACCAGGAGATCGTAGAGGACTCCGTAACAGAAATTGGGGGCTCGTCCAATTGAAACTCGTGGGCTCGAAATTGGGTCTTCGCCCGGGATATAAAATTCCTTAAATATCGTCCGGGATAGAATTCCCTAGCATTCCCAAATTTTCTAATTTTGGAAATTTTTCAACATTCCCAAATTTTTCAAATATGTATATATATATATATTTGTTTTTTTGGGAAATTTCTTGTGTGAAGGTTAACAGGTGTAACGGATAGTCACCATGGAGTTTGACGCAGAGAAGTTTACAGCGACCCCTAGTGAGGCACAGTTCCGAGCCTTACTAAAATCGGAACTCTTGATATTGGGCAAACATTTTAGCTTGGAGGTCCGAGCTAAAATGAAGAAAACAGAGATGCAGACAGTGGTGATAGAATCTATGGCGGAACAAGGAACCTGGAGAGAGGGAGCCTTGGATTGGTTACCAGAAGAACAAGAAAGTGTGGAGCTCCAAAAAATGGAGATGCAATTGAAGAGCCAGGAAAGGTTAAAAGTACAGGAAAGAGAACTCCAGGAAAGGTTGGAAGAGAAAAAAGCAGAGGAAAGGAGAGCTGCAAGAGAACTCGAAGCAGAGGAGAGAAGAGCCGAAAGGGAGTTAAAGGATCGTGAATTGGCGCATCAGCAGGAAATTAAAGTCAAGGAGCTGGAGTTAATGAGAGAACGGGGAGAGGTACCACCCATGCCGACTGGTTCGACATCGAGTCAAAAACACCTGGGATGTTGGCAGACATGTGAGGCTGGTTCCACCCTTCAATGAAAAGAAGGTAGCCAAGTTTTTTTTACACTTTGAGAAAGTGGCTCAAATGCTAAAATGGCCGGAGGAGTCCTGGACCATATTAGTAGTGGGGCGGCATAGCTCAATATATATCCACAATCGTTCATTTTTGTGATAGAAGCACCAAATTCGGCAGATGTGTTGACAAATATATTTAGAACAAATATGGATATTGGGGCATCAGAAACGCACCCCCTGGTGGCCATAGCAGCCATTTGATTCATAAACGATTAAAAAATATATAAATACATTTAAATACACATTAAATTAAGAAAAATACAATTAGACACACAAATACAGTCACTCACACACATTTTCTGCGAAGCTACCCTCCACAGGCACCCCCACCCACCGCTAGCAGGCCAGCCAGCACATGCGTCATGCCACAACCAGTGCAGTCGACTGTCCATCAAGGCATGTTAAACATTTTATTTGAACTGCAATAACTAATATATTATATAATCGTTACACATGTTGAACACCATAGGTAAAGTGTTATACATCTGGCCCGGTGTATAAAGAAGTGAATCAGGTGAGCGATCTTAGCTTTCTAGCTAGCTAAATTAGCTTTCTGACTAGCTATAGTATTAGGCCAAGCTAGGCTAGGTTGAGCAATTTTAGCTTACTACAGTAAAACTCGCATAAGTCGGCACTTTTGGGACCAGCATTTTAGTGCCGACTTACGAAAATGACGATATACGCATAAGTCGTCATTTTGGCGACTTCTGTGTAAGTCGTCAAAATGACCGACTTATACGTATATCGTCATTTCGACGACTTACAAAGCCGTCATTTGACGACTTGAAGGTCAAGCTTTTTTTTTTTTTTTTTTTTTTTTGTATACAAGATCGAGGCTCGTGAGAGAGCGAACATTAATCACACAGAAAGACAAACAGACACACAAAACAAATAACATCGGGAGCGGTAGACAAGATGGGGAGAGAGGGGGAAGGACACAAACACAACATTTGAGAGCAGGGACCGAGAGACATGGAGACATCAAGAGAACTGTGGGAGGGAGAGGGCTTTGGGGGGAAGGCATGGGAAGGGGGGGGGGGGGGTGGGAGAGGTATAAAACATATGGACACTGCCAAGACTTCCAGGAAAGAAGTTGGAATTTCAAACAAGGTGGATCTGGGGTGAATTAGTGGGGGTAGAAAAGATCAAGGTTTTGGATGGGGGAAGATAAGAGATGGTGGTGAACAGCTGTTTTGAAGACCTGGAGGGAGGAGTGTGATTGAAGTGAGTGTGGGAGTTTGTTCCAGAGGCGGGAGAAAAGAGGAATGAAAGAGTGAAGGTGAGCAGAGAGCCGAGATTTCGGCAGTTTAACCATCAGAGGGTGGCTGGCAGATCTTGTGCGACCTGTAGGAATATTTGGGGGACAGAGCACAGAGAGAGCTGGGGGAGCAAGGCCGGAGAGGAGTCGGTAGAAGACAGAAAGACCACCTACCTGCCTGCGGTGAGTGAGTGAAAGGCCCTCAGAGATAGCTTCATCGCGGGAGATTCCAATGATTCTGAAAGCTTTGGATTCAACAGCGTGAAGCCGAGCCAGGTGTGAGGCAGGAGCACCAGCCCATAGGGGAGAACAGTATTCTATTGAGCTGCGGATGAAAGCCTTGTATGTGGTGAGGAGCTCAGGTGTGCCTAGGAAGGACTTCGCACGACGGAGGATGCCCAGTCGGCGACTGGCTTTGGAGGCCAGCTTGGAAATGTGGTTTTCCCAAGAAAGATCATGGCAGATGGTGAGACCCAAAAGCTTGAGCGACAGAACTTCTTGGAGAGGGTTGTTGAGAAAGTAGATGGGAGGGTTGTCCAGTCGATCTTTTCGGAGAGACATAGTAAGAGTGTGAGATTTGTCAGGATTGAAAGACATGTTCCACATGTTTGACCAGTCTGTGATTTTGTCCAGGTCTTCAGAGAGTGAGGAGGCTGCAGACTGCCGATCTGAGGGAAGAGGAATGGAGCGGCAGAGAGTGGAGTCATCAGCAAAGAGATACAGAGGATTTTCCAGAGAGTCGGAGAGATCATTGATAAAGACCAGAAAAAGCACAGGGCCCAGCACACTGCCTTGGGGAACTCCAGCCTGAACGGGAAGGGGAGATGAGAGAAATCCATTCAGGGCCACACGCTGACTACGACCAGAGAGGAAGTCCGCAAGCCATGCATGGAGATTTCCATGGATACCATAGGAGGAGAGTTTGGTGAGCAGAGCTGGGTGCCAGACCGTATCGAAGGCACGTGATATGTCAAGGGAGACAGCTCTGATTTCCTGTTTGGCATTGAGGACCTCCATCCATTGTTGAGACAGCAGAAGCAGCATGTCCAGAGTAGAGTGACCTGGTCTGAAACCAAATTGATGATCAGAGATCAAGCCATTGGAGAAGAGGAAAGATTTCATATCCGAAGCAATGATGGATTCCATGACTTTGCTGATAATTGGGAGCAGGCTGATTGGTCTGTAGTAGCAAGGATCTGTTTTTGCACCTTTTTTGTGTAAAGCGGTAATGTTTGCTGATTTCCAGGATGCTGGCAGATGACCTTGAGCAAAAGATAGGGTGAAAAGAACAGAGAGAGGGTGAGATAGAGCGGCAGAGCAGGATTTTAGGACCCGTGGGCTGATGCCATCTAGTCCAGTTGCAGAATCAGAGTCGAGGTTTGACAAAAACTCCTCCACCTTGTCAGGAGAGAAGGTCACAGAGCCCAGGAGCAGTTTGGTTCGACTGGGAAAGGTGGGAACAGCGAGAGATGGGTTTGGGACTAAGGATTTTGAGGCAAACACAGAGTTGAGGCATTCGGCTTTGTCACGTGCGATGTCAACTGTGTGGCCATTTGAGGTAAGGGAGGGGATGGAGGGGGAACAAACACCAGAAACGGATTTGACCAGACGCCACCAGGATTTGGAGGAAGGAGACAGGTTTGAGAGTTCATTCTTGAGTGAGGAGAGATAGTGCTTCCTGGCACTCCTGAGGGTAGACACACACTTGTTCCGAGCTTGGTGGAAGGAACTGAGATTTCCTTCAGTTGGATTAGCCTTCCAAGAGGCAAAGGCAAGTTGTTTCAGGGCAACTGCCTCACCACAAGATTCAGTGTACCATGGACGGGAGGAAGGGTAAGACAACTGAAGGCGAGATGGGATAAATCTGTGCATGAGAGAGATCAGTTTGCTTTGGAAGAATTCCCAGGAAGAATTGATGTCAGAGGCAGTGGAGATGGGAGACCAATCCAGACGATTGATGGCTGCTTGAAGACCGTCCCAGTCGGCCAGAGTGAAATGCCAGACTCGTCGACGCTGAGGAGGCTCTCTGAGAATGGCCAGAGAGATGTCCACTTTGACAAGCACATGATCAGAAGAACCGATTCTAGCAGAAGAAGAGCAGCAGACATTAGCAGGGAAGTTGGTCATAACCAAGTCTAGAAGAGAAGATACTCCATTGGCTGAGATCCGGGTCGGGAAATTGACAGATTGTGTCAATCCCAGTGAGTCACAGAAGTCCTTTGCTGAGGTGCCATGACTGGTGAGAGAGGAACCCACACCCAACCAGGTGGCATGATGACAATTGAAGTCACCACATATGAGGAAGAGAGAGTTGGGATGAGTGGATAGAAGTTGGTCCATGTTGTCAGACAGTGAAATGTAGATGGAGTCATCACTGTTTGGGGGACGGTACAGAACACATATGAACAAAAGGTGGGAGCGGAGAGGAAGCCGTAGCCAGAGGTACTCCTGGGGGTGAGGAGGAGAGAGGGCAGTGCAAGGAGAGTGAGGAAGAGAGTTTTTGATAAAGATAGCCACCCCACCACCAGGCCGAGGCTCAGGTCTATCATACCGGAGGAGGGAGTAACCAGGAAGAGATATTAAGGAATCAGAGACATCTTGAAGGAGGAAAGTCTCTGTTAAGCAGATCAAGTCTGGATTGTCAGAAGCAACCTGTATGGAGAGATCAGTCAGGTTTGAGCGAAGGCCCCGGATGTTTGAGGTCCATACCGTTAATGAAGAGAGAGGGGGAGCATCGGGTACAGGACAGGGGAGGGGAGGAGTAGGGTAAGATGAAGGATGAGAGGGGGAGGTAGGGAGAGCAGTTGTTAGTGTGTCAGCGATTGCAGAAGAGTTCCAAGAAAGGGAAGGATGAGGAGGATGAAAGGTTTGAAGGTGAAGGGATGAGGCACAGTGAGGGGTTGTTTGAGGGGGGGCAGAGGAAAGAAGAAGGTTGGGGGGGGGTGGAGGTATGAGATAGAAGGGAGACGAAGTGGGGAGGAGGCAGCTTTGAGGAGGAGGGGAGAGGAGGGAGAATTGGAGAAGAATGGTATGGGGGGAGATTTGAATGGGAGGGGTTGGGGGGGAGTTTTGAAGGGGAGGAGTGAGGGGGGAGTTTAGGAGGGGAAGGGCAAGGGGGGAGTTCAGGAGTGGAAGGGCAAGGGGGGAGTTCAGGAGTGGAGGGGTAGGGGGGGAGTTTAAGAGTGGCGGGGCAAGGGGGGAGTTTAGGAGTGTAGGTGCAAGGAGAGGGATTTGGATGGGAGGGGCAAGAGGGGAGTTTAGAAAGTGGATGATTAATGAAAGACGAACATTGAAAACAAATTGGGTTTGTTGTGATTTTCAAGTTAGCAATCCGGTTCAGAATGATGGAGGAGGGATGGAATGAATGTGAATTTAGACCATGTAGTGAGGGAGACGTATAAGATATTGAATTTCTTTTTTTTGAGGTGGAATGAGTTGGAGAGGAAATTGAGAAAAGCCTTTTAAATAGGAAGAAAAACAGCGTGTTGTAAAATACCACTGAGTAAAACACTGAAGGGGAAAGGTTATACATATTTAAATAATATTTAAACAGAACCGTGAACAATCTTATGTGCACAAAAATACCAACGGGGGGAGAGCCGAGAGGGACCACCACGAGTCACGTGAAGGGCAAATGGTGGATGGCAAGGAGTTAATGGGGGCGGGGCGAACAGCACACCTGGACAGAAAATACAGGATGAGTCAACAGTACACGTGGAGAAAGGAAAATAAATGTTTTTGGTTTTTTTTTTGTTTGTTTGGTTTTTGGGGGTGGGGGGGGGGGGGAGGTGGGGATTTAGAACGTTAGACAGAGTATTATGTTCGGGGTAGAAGGGAAAAAAACTAAGAGCCAAGCAAAACACGATTAAGATAACAAACACCGACGGGGGTACAACTACAAGGCCGCACACGAGGAGCAGAACACGATTAAATAATTACAAGTTACAGGAAATTCAAACCAAAAGTAACTATAATCAAAACAATAATGCATGAACGATAAAATAACGAGTTGAAATTTGACAATCTATCTGGGGAAATGGGGGAGAAACACGTGGTCGAAGAACGAACGAACGAACGAATAAGAATGAATAAACGAATGAGAACAGAGAAGGAAATGTTTTTTTTTTGGATTTTTTTGAGTTGTGATTTACACAAGGAAGAGGGCTATGGGGTGAAAAGATTGGGAAAACAGAGAACGAAAGTTATTGGATCACAAAAACACGGACCGCTGAGAGAAAAACAAAGCCTTCAAGGTTGTACAGTGTTCACTGTACAACTACAAGGCCTCAAAACACGACCCGAATTAACACGATTATCAATACAGGTATGAAAGATTTGCACCGAAAATCTTCGTCGGGAGACAATATATACACCATAAAATAAATAGTTATAACGAAAATACAAATGGGAACAATTACTTAACTTCGATTTCGATGGATAGCATGGAGAGCTGAGAATAAACGAACCCTCGCCAGCAAGACCGGAAACGGAAGGGAGCTTGTATATCGTCAGGCTTCATATCTACTAGTTGCATACGCTAGCTATAATTTGAACTGGATTGAGTGAGACTGGCCTGCGTGTTGTGTTTCGACGAAACAATGACTCATCACTCTGTACAGTGGGCTGCATACACTGCGCCATGGAATTTCTTATGACGACTTACGACTAGGATTTTACTGCTGTTTGTATTAGATGGGACCGGTCTGAGGGCGCCGACTTGTGGATATTGACGACTTGTATATGACGACTTTGACATGGTCATTCAAATTGATTTTCCATTAGAGAAAATCGGGACTTTGACTTCCATGACGACTTCAGCGAATTGACGGGTTAGACGATGGCGTCTTATGCGAGTTTTACTGTCGTTAGCTAAATTAGTTTTCTAGCTAGCTAAAGTAGGCCAAGCTAGGTTAGGTTGAGCGATTTTAGCTTTCTAGCTAGCTAAATTAGCTTTCTAGCTAGCTAAAGCCAAGCTAGGCTAGCTAGCTAAATCATGCTTTAAAGTTAACTACATTTGGCGTTGTAGTAGTAGTAGTAGTAGTAGTAGTAGTAGCAGAGGTACTAGAAACTAGAAAGAGTATTAATATCATACTAGTAAAATATAGAAAGAACTACTTGTTCTAGTGCTTATTATATTAGGATTAAAAAACAAAATGTTCTTTCTGACAATTTCTGAATCTGTGGTGCTTGTATTATTGCAAATCACATAATAATCAAGATGGTGGCAACTAATTGACTATGTCAAAAAGGTTTCTGCTAAAAGACACAGGGTGTCCAACACCCTCGACATCTTCGAAATCACAGCCTGCAAACAAGATAAACTGGGCACTGTGTGTCATCTGCCAAGAAGACCGTAAAGAGAAGCTGACTGATCCAACACTGGTGAAGAGGAAGGATGCTGGGAGTGCATACACGTCTTTAGCTGAAAGTCTCCTGAGACTGAATGAACTGAATGAACTACCCAGAGATATACAGATAGAGATACTAGATGTAGGGAATGGGCTTGAAGCTGCTCTTGTTGACAACAAAGCTCAGTGGCATCAATCATGCAGGCTGGCCTTCAACAAGAACGAAGTTCAACGGGCCGAGAAGAGAGCTCTGAAAAAGTCTAGCAGTACAGGTGACGATGACACCATTGCAGTCCCAAGTAAACAGAGAAGGGGACGTTCTAGCACTGAGAACCCAGCAAAGGAAGCACTCTGTTTTTTCTGTTGCAAGCCAGCTGGCACAGATTGTCTTCATGAGGCAGCAACGTTCCATCTGGACAAGCAAGTTCGGACATGTGCAGAGCTCTTACAGGACACAGAACTGCTGGCTCGACTAAGTGCAGGAGATATGATTGCGCTTGAATCCAAATATCACAATAAGTGCTTGGTGGGCCTCTACAACCGTGTCAGAAAACACAAAACTCAAGAAAAGCAGGGAACCGATGAGGAAAAAATGCTATCAGGAATCGCTTTTGCTGAAGTTGTCATGTGCATTGAAGAATCACGTTTTGATGACAGCACTGCACCAGTTTTCAAGCTGGCTGATCTGGCTGATCTGTACAGGTCAAGGATGGAGCAGCTTGGCATTAAGCTTGAATCTAAAGTAAACACCACAAGATTGAAGGAAAGACTTTTGGCTCAGATCCCAGACCTGCAAGCTCAGCCCCAGGGGTGGGATGTTCTCCTTGCATTCTCTGATGACATTGGTGCAGCCCTGACTAAGGCATGTGAATGGGACAGTGACAGTGATGCTGTGTACTTGGGCCGTGCTGCAAACATTGTACGTCGCCACATGTTTGAGCTGAAACCCTTCACTGGATTCCATGCAGGCTGCCAAAGAGATTCTGTGCCGAAGCTACTCCTGGCACTGGTAAATATGGTCCTTGAAGGTCCAAGCATCAGTGAACAGAGTGCATATCCAGCAAAGTCAGCAGCCTTAACCATCGCACAACTGCTTAAGTTTAACAGCGTCAAGCACAGGCGGCTTGAAGGATCCACATCTGTCAACGTCAGACACAATGCCACTCAGGAAACACCTGTTCCAATGTATATAGGCCTGATGGTCCATGCCCAAACCAGGAAGAGGGAAGTTGTGGAACGGCTTTCACATCTCGGTGTCAGTATCACATATGACCGTGTGCTTCGTCTGTCAGCCCAGCTAGGAGAAAGTGTCATACAGCAGTACCACAAGGATCAGGTGGTCTGCCCTCCTAAGATGCGTGGTGGCGTCTTCACAACTGCTGCGGTTGATAATATTGACCTGGAGGACCTGTCTCCAGCTCAGACTAAAGCCCCTGATGCTACTTGTGTAGTTCTTGATGGAGCTGCCATCATTCAGATGATGAGGCCAGCAGGTGCCAAGACATTTGATGAATATGCCCAGCAGATATTCATCCCATACATCTCTTCTCATCTGCGCAGTGTGTCACGCATGGACCTCGTTTGGGATACTTACAAGGATGACTCCCTGAAAGGCACAGCAAGAGCCAAGCGTGGAAAGGGTGTAAGGAGACGTGTGGTTGGGAAGGCTGCCATACCAGGAAACTGGCAGAACTTTCTGCGGGTTGACAGCAACAAAACTGAACTATTCAGTTTCTTGTCCAGGGTCGTCCTTCAGGTGTTCTGTGAAGAAGACAAGGAAGTTGTCCTCACTGATGGGCAGGGTGTGCTCAGCACACAGCTACTTCAAGATCTCCACACCCTGGCCCCATGCAGCCATGAAGAGGCTGATAGTCGTATGCTACTGCACGTATCACATGCTGCACAGCATGGCCACCAACAGGTGCTGATTCGGACTGTTGACACTGATGTTGTGGTCTTGGCTGTGTTTGCCAGAAGTCTACTACCATCTGGATGTGAACTCTGGCTAGCATTTGGAACAGGCAAGAGCTTTCGCTACCTGGCAGCCCACCAAATGGCTGCATGTCTCGGACCAGAGATGTCATGTGCCCTTCCAATGTTTCATGCTTTGACAGGCTGTGACACCGTATCCAGCTTTGCTGGACATGGAAAGAAGGCAGCATGGTCTACATGGAAGTCGCTTCCAGAATTGACAGATGCACTACTGATGCTGGCAAGTGGCCCAAACGAGATCCCAGATGATGCAATGAACATTATTGATAGGTTTGTCATACTTCTCTTTGACAGAACAAGCACCTGCACCAAGGTGGACGATGCAAGAAGGAAGCTCTTTCTACGGAAAAACTCAGTGCAGAAAATACCACCTACCCGAGCTGCTCTGGTGGAGCACGTCAAGAGAGCAGTTTACCAGGGTGGTCACATCTGGGGAAAGACAACTGCTACCAGACCCTGTGCTGCCATCACCAACTTACTGGGGATGGGTGAAGACAGAAGGATTGTATGAGCCCCACTGGATGACATTACCACAAGCATCAAAATCCTGCTACGAGCTGATCTCTTGTGGCTGCAACAGTTGTTGCAGAACGCGCTGCAAGTGTAAGAAGGCTGCTCTTCAGTGCACAGGCCTCTGCTTCTGTGAAGGAGAATGTGAGAGCTGACCCTAAAATTCTCTGACCCAAAAAAACATCAAATGACACGCAGGTGTCCGGAAGAACCACACATTTTGGAACTGCACCCCAGAGACACAGAAAACACTGCATGTGTTTTTCACACTATAAAAAATTGGTTGAAAATCTGCAAAATGCCCCTTTAATGGCTTCAGTACATTCACTGAACATTGTTAAATGGCCTTTGGTAATACAGCTACAGTGTAATCCACTATATCACACCATGTTGTTAGATTTCTTTAATTTAATATTGTCCTACATTGGAATACATTTTTTTTCACTTTAACTGGTCTTTAAATTATATTTGTGGTGCTGAAAACATGGTAACAGCAGCTTGGGGGTGACCAAAGTATTCTATTCCAGTAACTGCTGGCAGCCATTTTGGAAAATGGCTGCCACTGTCATCAGAATGCCCATCTGCAATGCCCCAATATCCAGATTCATTCAACATATATTAAGCTATAAATCTAGAAAATCTGGCGCTTCTATCACAAAAATGAACGATTTTTTAGCTATGCCACCTCACTATAATACAAAGTGTTCTGGTGGGTAAAGCTCAAGATATTTATTCGGCTTTACCGATTGAGCAATGTGCAGATTATGAGATAGTGAAGAAAACTATTCTCAAAGCCAATGAATTGGTCCCTGAAGCTTACCGGCAAAAATTCCGGAACGCCAGGAAGAGGGAGAATGAGACCCATGTGGAGTTTGCCAGAATGAAAGAAACCGTGTTTGATCGGTGGTGTGATTCAAGAGGAGTTGGGAAAGACTTCGAACTATTGCGACAATTGATCCTGGTGGAGGAATTCCAACAGTGCGTCCACGAGGACATTAAAGTACATCTGGAGGAAAGGAAAGTACCAAAGTTGTATGAGGCAGCAACCATGGCGGATGACTATGCCTTAACACACAGGATGAGGTTCCATAAACCTAACTTCCCACCTCGAGTACGCACGGAGAGTTATGATATATCTGGTGCGGAGAACGAAGATTCAGGGGGGCGGCCTCGAGATGAAAATGAGGACCACTCTGATACCACGACTTCTAGAAATCAGAAGACTGCGGTTCCA
The DNA here is from genome assembly GCF_964187855.1 of Myxine glutinosa. Lineage (NCBI taxonomy): Eukaryota > Metazoa > Chordata > Myxini > Myxiniformes > Myxinidae > Myxine > Myxine glutinosa. The sequence goes on along the minus strand of NC_136266.1, from coordinate 117,978,702 downwards.
AGACAGACCTTCTGTCCAGGTGTGCTGTTCGCCCCACCCCCATTATCTCCTTGCCATCCACATTTTGCCCTGTTCACGTGACTCGTGGTGGTCCCTCTCGGCTCTCCCCCCATTGGTATTTTGTGCATATAAGATTGTTCACGGTTCTGTTTAAATATTATTTAAATATGTTTAAACTTTCCCCTTCAGTGTTTTATTCAGTGGTATATTACAACACGCTGTTTTTCTTCCTAATTAAAAGGCTTTTCTCAATTTCCTCTCCAACTCGTTCAACGTCAAAAAAAAAAATTCAATCTCCTATACGTCTCCCTCACTACATGGTCTAAATTCACATTCATTCAAAACCCCTCCTCCATCGTTCTGAATCGGATTGCTAACTTGAAAATCACAACAAACCCAATTTGTTATCAATGTTCGTCTTTCAATAATCATCCACTTTCTAAACTCCCCTCATGCCCCTCCCCTCCAAATCCCCCCCCCCTTGCACCTACACTCCTAAACTCCCTCATTGCCCCTCCACTCCTAAACTCCCCCCTTGCCCCTCCACTCCTAAACTCCCCCCTCACTCCTCACCTTCAAAACTCCCCCCCAACCCCTCCCATTCAAATCTCCCCCCATACCATTCCTCTCCAATTCTCCCTCCTCCCCCTCCTCCTCAAAGCTGCCTCCTCCCCACTTCGTCTCCCTTCTATCTCATACCTCCACCCCCCCCCCCCAACCTTATACTTTCCTCTGCCCCCCCCCCCTCAAACAACCCCTCACTGTGCCTCATCCCTTCACCATCAAACCTTTCATCCTCCTCATCCTTCCCTTTCTTGGAACTCTTCTGTAATCTCTGACACACTATCAACTGCTCTCCCTACCTCCCCCTCTCATCCTTCATCTTACGCTACTCCTCCCCTCCCCTCCCCTGTACCCGATGCTCCCCCTCTCTCTTCATTAACGGTATGGACCTCAAACATTCGGGGCCTTCGCTCAAAACTGACTGATCTCTCCATACAGATTGCTTCTGACAATCCAGACTTGATCTGCTCAACAGAGACTTTCCTCCTTCAAGATGTCTCTGATTCCTTAATATCTCTTCCTGGTGCCTCCCTCCTCTGGTATGATAGACCTGAGCCTCGTCCTGGTGGTGGGGTGGCTATCTTTGTCAAAAACTCTTCCTCACTCTCCTTGCACTGCCCTCTCTCCTCCTCACCCCCAGGAGTACCTCTGGCTACGGCCTCCTCTCCGCTCCCACCTTTTGTTCATATGTGTTCTGTACCGTCCTCCAAACAGTGATGACTCCATTTACATTTCACTGTCTGACAACATGGACCAACTTCTATCCACTCATCCCAACTCTCTCCTCATATGTGGTGACTTCAACTGTCATCATGCCAGCTGGTTGGGTGTGGGTTCCTCTCTCACCAGTCATGGCACCTCAGCAAAGGACTTCTGTGACTCATTGTAATTGACACAATCTGTCAATTTCCTGACCCAGATCTCAGCCAATGGAGTATCTTCTCTTCTAGACTTGGTTATGCCAAACTTCCCTGCTAATGTCTGCTGCTCTTCTTCTGCTCCAATCGGTTCTTCTGATCATGTGCTTGTCAAAGTGTACATCTCTCTGGCCATTCTCAGAGAGCCTCCTCAGCGTCGACGAGTCTGGCATTTCACTCAGGCCGACTGGGACGGTCTTCACGCAGCCATCAATCATCTGGACTGGTCTCCCATCTCCACTGCCTCCGACATCAATTCTTCCTGGGAATTCTTCCAAAGCAAACTGCTCTCTCTCATGCACAGATTTATCCCATCTCGTCTTCAGTTGTCTTACCCTTCCTCCCGTCCATGGTACACTGAATCTTGTGGTGAGGCAGTTGCCCTGAAACAACTTGCCTTTGCCTCTTGGAAGGCTAATTCAACTGAAGGCAATCTCAGTTCCTTCCACCAAGCTCGGAACAAGTGTGTGTCTACGCTCAGGAGTGCCAGGAAGCACGATCTCTCCACACTCAAGAATGAACTCTCAAACCTGTCTCCTTCCTCCAAATCCTGGTGGCATCTGGTCAAATCCATTTCTGGTGTTTGTTCCCCCTCCATCCCCTCCCTTACCTCAAATGGCCACACAGTTGACATCGCACGTGACAAAGCCGAATGCCTCAACTCTGTGATCAAATATTCATTTTTTTGAATATTTTCGTTTAATTAACGATATCTGCCAAACCACCTGCCCTATCGCAAATTCCAAAAGGACATTTTAGTAGACTGACATGCTGAACAGATCTGTGAAGTTTCCCCTCGATTAGATCATAAATGAGGGAGGAGCTTGGTTTTAATGGTTCATGTTTAAAAACGTCATAACTCTGAAACCATGTGATGCATGACGTCATGCTTGGTGACTTTTTTTGCTCGTCATGGGTAGGCGATTCTGCCTGCAAAGTATGGCCTCGATCTGTTCAGCCGTTGCAGAGAAAATGGGGTTTCCGTGTTTTCACGAAAAACAATATGGCGGCCCAACCACGTGACCTGTGACGTCATAATTACCATTAAAATATTCTGCAGACTGAGTCCCCCCTACGGTGAAAATTTGATCTCAATCGGTCCTATTATTGCAGAGAAAATGTTTTTTAAAGGAAATTAAAACTTAAAATGGCATTGAGATCATCAGAATTATCAGAATTTTCCAAAGTTCAAAGTGCCATAACTTTGTCAAAAATGATCGCAACGTCGTGAAGATCGAACTTGACCTGTATCTTATCATAAGGAAACCATGTGCCAAGTTTGAAATCATTAGCATTAAGAGTTTAGAAGAAGAAAAAAGTCCGGAAAACTGTTCTTTGTGTGACGGACTGACAGACTGACGGACTTACAGACGGAGGGACTGCGTGCAAACCTATAGTCCCCTCCGGTGTACACCGGTAGGGGACTAATAATTGGGAGAAGGCTGATTGGTCTGTAGTTGCGAGGATCTGTTTTTGCACCTTTTTGTGTAAAGCAGTGATGTTCGCTGATTTCCAAGCTGATGGCAGATGACCTTGAGCAAAAGAGAGGGTGAAGAGAACATAGAGGGAGTGAAAGAGCGCAATACCGGAACCCCCCCCCCCCCCTTCCCACGCCTCCTCCCCCAAGCCCTCTCCCTTCCACACATCTCTCTGCTCTCAAATGTTGTGTTTGTGTGCTTCCCCTTCTCTCCCCATCTTGTTTTCCGCTCCCTCTTTTTGTGTGTTTTGTTTGTCTGGTTGATTTGTTTGTGAAGTAAATGTTAGCTCTTTCACGAGCCTCGATTCAGTGTACAAAAAAAAAAAAAAAAAAAAAAAAGAGTAGGATTTTAGGACCCGTGGGCTGATGCCCTCAGGTCCAGTTGCAGAATCAGAGTCGAGGGTTGACAGAAACTTCTCCACCTTGTCAGGTGAAAAGGACACAGAGTCCAGGAGCAGCTGGGTATGACTGGGTACAGAGAGGGATGGGTTTGGGACACAAGATTTAGAGGGAAACACAGAGTTGAGGCATTCAGCTTTTTCACGAGCGGAGTCAGCTGTGTAGCCGTTTGAGGTAAGGGAGGGGGATGGAGGGGGAACCAACACCAGAAACCAGATTTGACCAGATGCCACCAAGATTTGAAAGAGGGAGACCGGTTTGAGAGTTGTCTTGAGAGAGGAGAGATATTGTTTCCTGGCTCTCCTAAAGGGTGGACACACACTTGTTTTGGGCTTTGTGAAAGGAAATGAGATTTCCTTCCATTGGATTTGCTTTCCAGGAGACGAAGGCAAGTTGTTTCTGGGCAACTGCCTCACCGTAATATTCTGTGAAACATGGATGGAAGAAAGGGTATGACAACTGAAGACGAGATGGGATAAATCTATGCATGAGAGAGGGCAATTTACTTTGGAAGAATTCCCAGGATGAGTTGATGTCAGAGGCGGTAGAGATGGGAGACCAGTCCAGATGATTGATGGCTGCTTGAAGACCATGCCAGTTGGCCTGAGTGAAATGCCAGACTCGTCGATGCTGAGGAGGCTCTCTTAGAAAGGTCAGAGAGATGTGCACTTTAACAAGCACATGATCAGATGAGCTGATTGGAGCAGAATAAGAGAAGCAGACATTTGCAGGGAAGATAGTCATACCAAGTCCAGAAGAGAAGATGCTCCGTTGATCGAGATCCGAGTCGGGAAATTGACAGATTGTGTCAGTCCCAGTGAGTCGCAGAAGTCCTTTTCTGCGGAGCCATGGCTGGTGAGAGGGGTACCCACACCCAGCCAACTGGCATGATGACAATTGAAATCGCCACATATGAGGAAGAGCGAGTTGGGATGAGTAGATAGAAGTTGGTCCATATTATCAGCCAGCTCGATGTAGATGGAGTCATCACTGTTGGGTGGATGGTCCAAAACACATATGAACAAAAGGTGGGAGCGAAGGGGAAGCCATAGCCAGAGGTACTCCTGGAGTTGAGGTGGAGAGAGGGCTGTGCAGGGCGAGTGAGGAAGGGAGTTTTGGATAAAGATAGCAACCCCACCTCCAGGACGAGGCTCAGGTCTATCATACCGGAGGAGGGAGTAACCCGGGAGAGATATTAAAGAATCAGAGACATCCTGAAGGAGGAAAGTTTCTGTTAAGCAGATCAAGTCTGGTTTGTCAGAAGCAACCTGTATGGAGAGATCAGTCAAGTTTGAGCGAAGGCCCCGGATGTTTGAGGTCCATACCGTTAATGAAGAAGGGGGAGCATCGGATACAGAAGAGGGGGGGGGGGGGGGAGGGTAGGGTAAGATGTGGAAGATGTGGAAGAGCTGTTGAAAGTGGGTCAGAGATTTCAGAATAGCTAGGAGAAAGGGGAGGATGGGGCGGACAAAGGGTTTGATGGTGATTGGGTGAGGCACAGTGAGGTATTATTTGAGGGGGTGGGGGGCGGGGGGGGAGGGAAGAGCTATAGTCCCTTTATAGAGAGAGTAGCGACAACTAACGATTTGATGCCATTTTGAGTCCATTCAGTGCGGAGCCGCTGTATGGCACTAGTGCATTGAACCGTGTATTCCATTATGTTCTCTATGTATGAGAGATGGGAATGGTCCTTTCCATGTTGATAATGAACAACTTATGTGAAGATGACAAAATAGAAGATTTATGACAACTAAGAGCCATATGATAAAGAAGAAAATCACAGAGCTGGTTGTGATTTAACAGTCACAGACATTTAGAACCATGACAAAGAAGGAATGAACTAGACAGGTACACGTGCTGCTTATTTCAGCCTCATTTTAATTTCAGGGAGGCGAGAGCGAGACTCGAACTCTCACCTCCCTGCTTATACATGTACATGTACAATACAATGTTAAGAGTTATCTTTGTATTTCTGCAGTTGTTTGACCTTGTTTATCGTGTGTGGGTATATATTTGTGTTTGTGTAATTTTCATATTTAAATTATTAATCTAAACTTTGCTGCATGTTGCCGATCATATATTAATCCCACCAAAAATAGATTAACCCCCCTACCCCCGGCCCCCTCTTTCCCTCTATCTCTCTCTCTCTCTCTCTCTCTCTCTCTCTATCTCTCTCTCACACACACACACGAAAGTTATTCTTTCGGAATAGCTCTGAAAAGAGCTGCTCAGAGAGCGAGTTGAGAAAAGAGTGAGAATATAGAGGGAGGATCTAACTCGGAAGAGGTTATATCACAGATTTAAAATCTATTGGTGTGGGTGTGGACTGCCAGATTTCAGGATACTAAACAGGTCGACCACCCCATAGAAGCATAGAAGGCAGCCTATCTAAATTCTGACTGTAGAATGGTCGGGACTGGCTTTTACCTTCTGGAGGTGGGGGAAAGGAGAGGGGAGGGGAGGGGGAAAGGAGAGGAGAGGGGAGGGGAGGAGGAAAGGAGAGGAGAGGGGGAAAGGAGAGGGGAGGGAGATGGGGGGGGGGGAATGGGGAGGAGGAGGAGGGGGCAATGGGGAGAGGGGGAAAGGAGAGGAGGGGGGAATGGGGGGTTGTAAGGGGCCATGGCAAGGAGAGGGGGTAGGGGGATGGGGGGGGAGAGGAGGTAGGGGGATGGGGGGAGAGGGGGAAGGGAGAGGAGGGGGGATGGGGGAGAGGAGGAAAGGGTGGGAAGGAGGGGAAGAGGTAAAAGGGAGGGCAGGGCTTAAAGGGGGGGGGGAAGGGAGGAGCAAAGGGGGGATAGGGGGAGGGGGAAAGGGCGGCAGGGGGAGGGAGAGGAAGAGGAGGAGGGTGGAAGGAGGAGGAGGAGCTCGATGGAGCAGCGAGCGAGCACTTTATGTGTCTGTGTGTGTGTGTGTGTGTGTGTGTGTGTGTGTGTGTGTGTGTGTGTGTGTGTGTGAGAGTGTGTGTGTACACGCATATGGGACCATTACCACCATCACACTGACCTGGCAGAGAACTGAAGAAGAAGTTACTTTCCATCCAACACGACTGACTCTGTTCTCCCAGATTTACCGTCTTTTAGCATCTGATGGAAATCTATACATCTTGAATCCCTTCTCCGTTCTATTTGTGCACCCACAGGCGCTACAACCTGTCATTTTGTCGTAAAATCGATGTAAAACACGAATGAGAACGCTGCGTACAGCGGGAACGTTAAAACGCTGACCGATATGCGTCCGATCCTGATCCTGTCCGCGATGGACTCAAAATGGCTCCACGCAATCACGTGACTAGATTTTTCCGGACCCTCTATGTCGCAACTCTGTATATAAAGGGCCTCTAGAAAGAGCGAGGGAGAAGGTTGGGGGAGTTGGAGGTGAGAGTTGAAAGGGGGAAGAAGCGGGGAGGACGCTTTGAGGAGGGGTGAGAGGGGGGCAATGGAGAAAAAATTAGGGTGGGGAGATTACAAGGAGAGTGCGAGGGGGAGTTTATGAGGGGAGGGTTAGGGGGGAGGTTAGGAGGGAAGGGGCCAGGGGGGGTGGATTTGAAAGGGATGGGAGATTTGGAGGGGAGGGGTGAGGGGGGAGTTTAGGAGGGAAGGGGCAAGGGGGGAGATTTGAAAGGGATGGGTGATGGGGAAGATTTGGAGGGGAGGGGTGAGTTTGGAGTTTAGAAAGTGTTGTACGATTAATGGGAAACGAACATTTATTGTAAAATGAGTTTCTTGAGACCTTCGAGTCAGAGATACGTTTGAGGATGCTGGATGGGGGGGGGGGTGGGGGGGGAGTGCAGGTGAGTTTAGGGAATGTAGAAAGGAGGAGCTGTAAGAGATGGAATTATTTTTTGGAATGAATAGATTTGGAGAGCAAGTCGAAAGCAACCTTTTAAAGAAGAAAAAGGATTTTCAGAAGAAGAAGGAGGAAGAAAAAGGAAGAGGTAAAAGGAAAAAGTATTTTCATATCACCTAACTGAATTCAACAACCAACTATTTTTGAGATCAACATCGGCCAAAAGGTCAACATAGGCCAAAGGTCAACATAAGCCAAATTTCTAAAATCCTCAATTTTCATCCGATTGACTTGACATCTGAAGACGATATGTAAATCTGGTCACTGAATTCAACCCCAACTATTTTTGAGGTCAACATAGGCCAAAAGGTCAACATTGGCCAGATTTCTAAAATCCTCAATTTTTCAATTTTCATCTGATTAACTTGAAATCTGAATAGGATTTGCAAATCAGCTTACTGAAACCAACCACCAACTATTTTTGAGGTCAACATAGGCCAAAAGGTCATCATCGGCCAAATTTCTAAAATTTACAATTTTCATCTGATAAACTTAATTTTAAGAAGATTTGCATATCAGGTCACATAATTCAACCACCAATTATTTGTGAAGTCAAAAGGATGCTCTACCGAGTGCCATTCTTCTTTGTTCTCTATTGCCAAGTGTCACTCTGAGTGATTTTTCATTCTGTCTGTTTGTCTATCTGTCTGTCTCTGCCTGTCTGTCGCCTACAGGTCACAATTTTCAACCGATCTTCACCAAACTTCACGAAATGGCAGAGTCGGTCATAAACAAGAAGCCTATTGTTTTGGGGTCAAAAGGTCAACATTAGCCAAAGGTCACCAACATTGTCAAATTTCTAAAATCCTCAATTTTCATCCGATTGACTTGAAATTTGAAGAGGATTTGCACATCTGATCACTGAATTCAACCCCCAACTATTTTTGAGGTCAACATAGGCCAAAATGTCAACATAGGTCAAAAGGTCAACATAGGCCAAAAGGTCAACATTGGCCAGATTTCTAAGATCCTCAATTTTCATCCGATTGACTTGAAATTAGAAGAGGATTTGCATAGACGGTCACTGAATTCAATCACCAATTAAATATTAGGTCAACATAGGCCAAAAGGTCAACATAGGTTGAATTTCTAAAATGCTCAATTTTCATCTGATTGACTTTGAAGTTTTAAGAGGATTTGCATATATGGTCACTGAATCAACTACCAAGTATTTTAGGTCAACATAGGCCAAAAGGTCAACATAGCCCAAGTTTCTAAAATCCTCAATTTTCATGCAATTCACTTGAAATTTGAAGAGGATTTACATACCCGGTCATTTAATTCAACCACCAATTAATTTTGAGGTCATCATAGGCCAACAACTTATTTTAGGGATTTCGCAAGTAACGTGCTATACACAACATGTTGTTACGTTTATAGGGAGTAGGCAATGGACTACCTTAGAGCCAGGTAGGATTGTGTAGGATAGTGTGCTCCAAATGTCGTGATGAAGAAGAATAACCCCCTGTACCTAAGTAGGGATCCATTATACCGGATGTCGTGTAAGGTGTATAATTGTCCCCATGAAGACGGGTGGGGTTATGCTAATTAGGTAGGGGTTAATGGTAAATCCCCTGTATGTAAATTGCCTCTGTGACCTTATTCCTCTGTTCCTTATGACACACACCACACCCGCCATGCACTCCACACCTAAAATAAACACGAAATAAAAGTACCCGGAACCAGGACATTCAACAACCGCTGATACCACCAACCGGGTGTTCACAAAGGCTGGCAAGTGGCCGTGTGGCCACACCCCAAAGAACCATTGGTCAGGACGGTCATAGAGCGATGAGATGGACTCACTGACAGGAGCGTGCGCGGATGTCATCGGATGACGTAAGAGCCCGGGGAACAAAAGAACGGTGTCCCCGACATTTTCTCTCTTGCGTTGGGGCCGTCATCACGAGCAGACAAAGTTATACCTCTTGCGCCAGGGTTATTGAAAGCCAACGGTGGCAGATACGACTCTCTTGCGTTGGGGCCGTCATCACGAGCAGACAAAGTTATACCTCTGGCGCCAGGGATATTGAAAGCGAATGGTCACAGATATTCTCTTATTGCACTGGGTTCCCATTGTGCACAGTCGCAATTTCCTGGTATTTCGTTGGGACATTGGTGTTGTGCAGCCGCACATTTCATTTCCTTTTCTTGGTCCGGGCGATCGGTTCGAGCGGCCGCATTGTCCTTTCACTGGCTCGTTGGTGCTGACGGTGTGGCGGTTGTCTGCGCTGAGAAACCGCGGTGCCAACTATTTTAAGGTCAAAAAGTCAAATTTCTAAAAGCTATCAATTTTCATCTGAAAAATCATCAATTTTCATCCGATTGACTTGAAAATTAAACAGCATTTGCACAGTGCCTCACTGAATTGGGAAACCAACTATTTTTGAAGTCAAAAGGTCAATGGTCAACTCAAGGTGAAACTTCTAATATCATCAATTTCATCTGAAAAATCATCAATTTTAATCCGTTTGACCCGAGCCTTGTTTAAGATCTTCAATTGTAATCTTAATGAAATGGACAATTTGATGATCCATGGCATGGCAAGTATCATGCTCTGCATGACGTCTTCTTGTTTGTTTGTTTGTGAACAGGATATTTCAAAAAGTTGTGGATGATTCAGACAAAATTGGGTTGAGAGGTTGGGTTGGGTTTAAATTGGAACAAGGACGAAAAATGATTAGCTTTTCGGAAGATCCGGATCTGAGAATTTTAAAAGTGATTCTTCACCATTGAGAAATGGGGCCAAAAACGATATACAGTATGATATTTCAAAAAGTTGTGGACGACTTAAGACAAAACGTGGGTGGTGGATGAGTTGGTTAGGTGACAAGAACAAACCGATTAGATTTTGGTTCAGGTCCAGATGCAGGTCTGGTCTATCAGTGCGATACAAAACATAAACTGTTCACTTGGTGGATGCACTCTGCCAAGTGCCATTCTAGTTCCTGTTGTATTTCCCTGCACAGCTGCCTCAAAATAAGCGTTCTCTTCCTCTTCCACGTTCCTTTCCTTTCCTTTCTCTGGTTTATTTTTGTTAATGCCAGAAATCCTCGGCTTTTGACGTCTATCCTTGTTCTGTCATCTCCAACCCATGTTCATAGCAAATTCCAGAGAATGTTGGGCTCCAAATAAGAGAACGAATGTCCATTAAACAGACGTCCACGTTAATGGGTGACCTGGGACTTGTGAACTGTACATCAAACTAATTATGAGGCTTGGAAACTGTTTATCTTTCATGATTCCCACAGCCAGATGTTGCATTATTTATATGGTCCTCGTCATGGGACACAAACAAATGTGCAAAGCCTGTCGAAGATCTGAGGATGCAGGTCCTTCATTCAATAAAAAGTTATACCACACGTCAAAAATCACCAAAAATGTCTACATTTGTTATGTTGTTATCATGTTTAATATCCAATTACATTTTGGGGGCACACTTTACCCACTTGCCTCCCCACTTCCGGTGCCCCACGCATCATATTTGCAATCAAAATATATTTGAAAATTCATCCCAGTACTCCTTTAACCACGTGGCCAAAGTGAATGAAGTGCATATAAACATCTCACTTCACGAAATTCACTCAATGAAACTAATGAAACTGATAATTTAGAAATACTTGGATGCACTGCACTCATGCCAGGGAAAAGTGGAACTTCAGATGGTATGTGCTCACACACGTGGGCTAAGCATAGAAATGTTTTCCTATACCCGTTTTTAATGAGCCACTGTGGGACCCAGACGATGCGTAGCCAAATGCCAATCATTCCGTGCCATCCTCGGAGGAGGAATAAGATGCCACTCTGGAAAAGGTAGTCCGTTAACATAAAGCTGGAGAAGGATGAGGGATGGGGTGTGCAAGATTTAAAATGATCAAAGCAGAATCTCTTTGTATCCTGTGATGAATAATGGCAAATAACTTCGAATGTTATAGCAACTGCATCAAATTGTGTGTATACAGTCACGTGAAAAAGTAAGTACACCCCATGTAAAGTTTTGACTTTTTCAACATATTTCAACATACAGCTATTTGATCTTCATTTCAACAATATTGATAGATAAAGGTGATATAATATAACAAATATAATGAAACATTTACATTTTGTAGTCCATTGTATAATTTAAATAAACATAACTGCAAATTTCGCATGTGGAAAAAGTAAGTACACCCCTACATTTATCACGACTTCAAATACCTAAAATTAGAATCAGGTGCACCAGCTCAGGTGCAAATGATTAGAACATCGTTAGAGAGGATCTTGGAGGAACCTGTCTTATTTAAACCTCCGACATTTAGTTTGGTTTGCTCTTTGTTGTTGAAGTGTGCGGCATCACCATACCTATATCAAAAGAGCTCTCTGAGGCCTTCAGAAAAAAGGTTTTCGATGCCTAAGAGTCTGGGAAGGGATTTAAAAAGATCTCCAAACAATTTGAAATCAATCATTCAACTGTCGGGTAGATCATCTACAAGTGGAGAAGATTCCAAACAACTGCCAACTTGTTCAGGCCAGGCCGCTCCAGCAAGTTCAGCCTGAGAACCGCAAGATGCTGAAAGAAGTCTCGAAGAACCCCAGAATGCCATCACGGGACCTACAGGTAGCTCTTGCCACTGTTGATGTCAAAGTGCACGAGTCTACCATTAGAAAGAGGCTACACAAATTTGATCTACATGGGAGGTGTGCCAGGAGGAAACCTTTGCTGTCCAGAAAGAACATCAGGGCAAGACTAAATTTTGCCAATGAACACTTAGGCAAAGACCAGCACTTCTGGAGCAATGTACTCTGGACAGATGAGTCAAAGGCAGAGCTATTTGGCCACAGTACCAGAAGACATGTTTGGCAAAAACCAAAGACAGCATTTGACCACAATAACCTGATACCAACTGTAAAGCATGGTGGTGGAAATATTATGGTTTGGGGCAGCTTTGCTGCATCAGGGCCTGGGCAGCTCACAATCATAGAATCCACTATGAATTCTTCATTGTACCAGGGGGTGCTTGAGGATAATGTGAGGCCATCTGTCGGAAAGTTGAAACTCAACCGAAGGTGGACCTTGCAACATGACATTGACCCTAAACATACCAGTAAATCCACCAAGGAATGGCTGAAAAGAATGAAATGGAGGGTTCTGGAATGGCCAAGTCAAAGCCCGGATCTAAATCCCATCGAGATGTTTTGGGGGGATTTGAAACGAGCTGTGCATGCAAGAAACCCCTCAAACATCGCACAGCTGAAAGAATTCTGCATGGAGGAGTAGGCAAAAATTTCTCCTAGTCGATGTCAGAGACTGGTAGACAGTTATAAGAAATGCCTACTTGAGGTTGTTTCTGCCAAAGGGGGCAATACCACCTATTAGAGCCAGGGGTGTACTTACTTTTTCCACATGCAAAATTTGCATTTATGTTTATTTAAATTATACAATGGACTACAAAATGTAAATGTTTCATGATATTTGTTATATTATATCACCTTTATCTATCAATATTGTTGAAATGAAGATCAAATAGCTGTATGTTGAAATATGTTGAAAAAGACAAAACTTTACATGGGGTGTACTTACTTTTGCACGTGACTGCATATATATATATATATATATATATATATATATATATATATATATATATATATATATATATATATATGTATATATATATGTATATATATATATATATATGTATATATATATGTATATATATATATATATGTATATATATATGTATATATATATATATATATATATATATATATATGTATATATATATGTATATATATATGTATATATATATATATATATATATATATATATATATATATATATATATATATATAGACATACCCCGTTTTATGCCATTTCGACCTACGTCAAATCCGACTTTACGCCACTCTTCTAGAGTAAATTTCAGTTCAGCGAACGTCATTATGTCCGACTTTACGTCACCCCTACGGACGTGAAAAATTAAACAATTTAAACACAATTGGATGTTTTAACGTTTTAACGATCGTTGATCATTGTTTTAACGTTGATGTTTTAACGATCGAAACAATTTAAAATACAATAAAAAGCACATTAAAAATATTTTAAAATGTACGTACAGTATACGTACGCGTAGCTGCTGGATCTCATTCAAAACAAAGGCGACGCGATATGCATTTTGTCCTGTGCTGCGGTCGCGTGCTTGCTTTGCCTTTCGCTGGTATTTTTGTGATTATTCCTTTACTGTGTAAAGGTTCATTTACAGTGATTGTGATTCGCTCTCCCACACCCCTCATGTTTCATTACCTTGTTTTGACGTGTACCCTTGCGCCCTTTCCCCCGCTAACCTCTGCTTTTTCTTTCCTCCCCACCTATGGACCCATATCCTTTGTTGAGGTGAGTGTGCAGGAACCCTGAGCTGTGTGTGCGGTTGCACTTTTGTCGTAGATATACCAAGTAGATACCCTTGATGCATATCCTTGGAAAGAACCGATCGACGTGTGCATGTGCACATGTGCATGGATTTGCAAATTCCTGCCTGTACGTCTTCGTTTCTGCATATATCGCATCATCCAAAAATAAAGAAGCAAGCAACTTCAGCCGCTCGAGGAAAGACGGGGCACGCCTACGACTCGGAGGCGAGCATTGATCCCCGGGGCGGCCGGGTTCACGGAACCCTGAGCTCGTTCGTTCGTCACAGACGACACGACACGAACACCGGTGAAACTCCTCGGACACGTTGGGTAAAGCACGCCGTGGTGAAGCGGGCTGCGGAGCCACTCGGCATACAAGCCAGCTCACGGTCGACACGTCCGTGCCGGTCACCCCGTTCGAGGAGAAGACCCGACCGATAGAAAACAACGGAGGGGAGCGGCAAAGATTCAGGGTGAAGCCGCAGCCTCCTCCAGTTATTTACTCTAGTTTTACGAATTACGGTGTTTGTCTTCATTTTAAGGCATTTTTAAGACATTACGCCCGGTTTACGTCAAAAACCGAGTTACGTCACGGCTTATGGAACCAAATAATGACATAGGCCGGGGTATTACTGTATATATATTGTCGTGTGTCTGCCCTGTAGTGAACACCGCAGGGCGACACGGATGACCAAACGAGCTTTAACTCCGAGGCATTCAGTCCATTGATGACGGTATTTTTTACACGCGAGGGAAAGGAGGACTTACCTGGACGGCTTCCACCTGACATCTTCGCACTTGGATAATCAATCAACTCAAACTGACACGGAATTAACTCAAATAGCAAAAATACCGGCTTTATTGAAGAATTCCGGTAACACAAATAAAACACGGCAAAACAAGATCCTAAACGGGACGTCCCCATACAGACTCGAATACAGACGAAGGGAAAAATAACTGTGAAAATAAATGCGCTAGTTTGTGGGCACTTAGCTCTGAGCGGCTCTTGAACCTCGTCAGGAATCATCCAGGCCCTCACGTCCTTGCGCAGGAATCACATTCTGCACTGCTGTGAGCAGGAACTAGGCCTCCTGTGCAGTCCGCGTCTCTCGCCGCCGAGCACGAAGTCAGCAGGCCGCACCCTTTCCACTCACCCCCGCTTGTCAATGAATTCCCCTTGCGCAGGAGCGCTATGAACTCCGACCACTCACCGTGAACTGGGGAGGGGAGGACATCGATGTCCCCATCAAAATATGGGGGAGGACATCGGGCATAAGCCGAGTGAGGAGGTAGCAGTGGTGCACGACGAGGTGAAGTGGTGCGAGGAACGCGTAGAAGGGGAGATTTTGGAGGTGCACCGGGAAATAAAGGAGGTAGACGAAGTGATGATTGGAATTGAAAAGATGGAAGGAGAGACAGGGAGTGAATCACGAGAGGAGGTTATGGAGTATGTACAAAGTTTGTGTTCGCACCGTGATGACGTGCTTGCTAACCAAATGGAAAGTTTGCAGGCACTGGCAGAGAAGCGGGGGAAGGTGAGCCCGGAGGTGAGCTGCAATGGCGGGAATGTGCTTGGTGCGAACGGTTGCTCAGCGAGCTTGGGGGTCGGGCGAGACCCGGGCGTTCGAGAAGGGCCTGGTACGGAGTGTGAGAGAGAGAGTGCGTACCGGAGTACGTGGAGAGAGAGTGCGTACTGGAGTGTGTGGAGCAAGAGTGCACACCGGAGTATGTGGAAAAAGAGTGCACACCAGAGTGTGTGGAAAAAGAGTGTGCACCGGAGTGTGTGATGACGGAGTGTGTGGGGGGCGTGTGTGCGCCTGGGTGTGTGAGTGCGGAGTGGGTCGCGAGATGCGATGACGCGGCCCAGGCATCGACGCAGACTGGGGTAGAGCTTAGCGGGACAAGTAGCGTACGCGAGCCCCCGGTGAGTTGTGTGCCTTGGGGACCTGAGGGAATCGGTGCTGCGTCGGTCTCGCAAGGGCCGGCGTGCACGATTCGTGCCTCCGGCGCACGCACGGTATTGTTGGCGCCGTACCGCGGCAAGGGCGGTCGGCGGGGTTCAAGGGGAGGTTTGGATTTTCGGAGCCACGCACCTTACCGGGTGAGGTGCTCTGACCGTGGCCGGTTGGGTAATCGTGCGTGGGACCGAAGGGCCCCGCGCAGGGATGGAGCCCGGCACTTGGGCCCATCAATCCCACCCCCCTCAGATCGTCAATGCCGGACGGACAACCCATACAGGCGACCAACCACCCCCATGGATCGCTCGGCCCTTCGAGGCCGAGCCGCGACAAGATACCTCCACATGGAGGGGCTCATAGTGTAGAGGACTGGGGGGAGTATTGTACCCCACGTGGGAGAATGGTAATGTGACCATTCCTCACACGGGGGGGGGGGGGGGGTATTAGCATTAGTTTAAGAGGGTGGCAGTGTTAGGCCCATGGAGGGGCCATCAATGGTTGCCTCCATGGGGCACCGAACTAGCCGAGGGAGGGCTAGGATAATGATAGGGATTTTCAGAGACCTTAGGGACAAGATTTAAGTAGTGACACTGAACTGTAGAGGGGACGTCGAGAGTTTAGGTGGTTGTTAAAAAAGGGTGTGCATAGTTTAAAGGGACGAGGAGGGAAGCACGAGTTGTAGGGGAAATTAGTTAGATAGATGATGCAGTGTGTTTGAGGAATTGTGTGTGAGAATAAATGGAATTGTGTAATGGTGTGAAAGTAGTTGAGGTGTAAGAATAAAAGGTGTGGAATGCATGGTGTGGAATGCATGGTGCGAAGGATTGAATGGGGGGAGTGAAACCCATTCACGAAAGCCCGGGGGGGGGGTAGTTTAAAGCTAGGCAGAGGGCATAGGTAAATTGCATGGATATTGACACCTGTGGTGCGGATGGTGGAACGTAGTGTTTTGTGAGGTGCAGGAGACAGTGAAATGGCTGGGTGTGTGGTTTAATTGGCGAGTATGGTTATTGAGGCACTCCGTCAGTGGGAGCTCTTCGGCCAGGTAAGGCCGCAGGTAGGCTCTGGGAGCCAGTTATGTTAGCGTGTGAGTGGGGCCCGAGGATCCAAGCGAAGGACCCGGGTTGCCCAATGCCGAGGTGGGCATCGAGGGGGTAAGCGCCAGGGAGGGCCTTCCCCAGGTAGATTAGTGTGAGGAGCAGGCAAGCTCGGGAGGCGGCTCCAGTGGACGGAGCGGCGCAGGTAAGTAGACCTGCTGGTAGAGCCACACGACCCAGCCCCGAAATTGTGCGAGGGCACAGATAGAAAATTTGTTGGGTGAGACCCAAATTCAGGAGGGCACCACAGTGTGGGCAATGGGAATTCGGGGTTCTTAGAACCACATGGTTTAAGGGTTCACTCACTCGTGCACGCGTGCTCACTCGTGCCGGCCTGCACAGCTTCAACCCCCCATGCAGGTGATTCGGCTCGCACCTAGGTGCTCGCTTCACCAATGGGCAGCTCGGTCTCTGCCACACACATACGCGCCATAGGACTTGCACACCGCACACGCTCACACTCAAGCACGCACACTACCCCAATGGGGAGTCCCTGTGGTATTCCCGCACTCCCCATTAGCACCATTGGTTCATGTACCTGGTCTCGTCGAAAAGCGCCAGCTCCGCCCCGTGATCGGACTCCACCAGCACGGAAGCGCACACCTTTGGGGTCACACACTCCCTGCATGTATTTTCACCGCACGTGCTTCAATATTCTCCCTTCCCGTTTCTGTTATAAATAAACTATCACTCACGCGATGCAGATTTTTACTGTCTCACGTAATGGTGCTGTTCTCTTTTCTTCCCCGACATTACCCCTGGCCTCACCAGCCGCCATTACGCACTGTGCGCCACGCACACACCCCACGTCCATGTTACTGCCAGGGTCTGCCAATCGAGTCTCCCTTTTCCATTTTTGCCGTCCGAAGCCTCCCTTTCCACCCGCATCACTTGTATTCCCCTGCTCACTGCCTCATCTATTTTCATGCTCAAATTGTTGGTCACCATTTGCATGTCACTCTTCAATGTTACGCTCATCCTTTGCATATCACTCTTCATTTATATGCGCATCATTTCCATTCATGCCATCAAATTGTTCAAAGAACGGTTTTCAACCTGGCTTGTTGCGTACAGGTCGTTACGCGCCAGTGCCCATTCACCATTTTGCGAGGGATGAGGGTGGGGGCAATTGTCTGTACAGAACAACTCTCTTGTTTCTTGATCCTGGATCGTAATTTTATTATCCATTTTCACATTATTAAGGCCCACCGGGATCTGTTCCGCGTTGGTCAGCACTTCTCACACCAATAAATAAAAATAAAAATCCCCCCCAGACACCAAATTTGTTATGGTATCCAGAGCGGAATCCCACTGCTGGCACCAAATATATTACGGTGCTCGGGCAGGAATCCTGCTCCTGAACACCGAATGTGTTACGGCCCAGGGTTCTGGGTTTACTACGAGGGGGTTAACTCCATTCCCGTTCCTTCCGAACTTACCGGACCTGCGGCTGCTGTGCACGAATAACTTCGTACCTCGGCAGGTTGACGAATCAGCAACTACGAACGTTGATTGGTCGTCACGCGAAAGCTTACCTGTACCACACGACGGTCCCAATCGGGAAACATACCGAATACGGGCCGATTACGGCGATTACGTCCGGCGTTACACCAATTTAGATGGCCGAGCAAACCGCCGAGGTAATGCTAATGTCGTTTCGGCCAATCTTTACTCTGGGTACGAACAATGGCGGATCAATGGAGAAAAAGACATTCACGGACAGAAAGAAAAGGAATACGTTTTAACGATTTGATTTATTAACAAATATTTACAATGTGATTATTTCAATAGGAAAGAAAAACGGACGAGAAGCAGGAACTTAGCTTATTCTATGCCTTATTACGATTTTCTACAAATAAACACCACAAGGGCCCAATACACATTCACGAGGGAGAGGAGGGGGAACAAACAAACGAACGTAGGAAGCCTGATAGCACAAAGGCTACGATGCACTGGATACCTCCCAGCACGGCAGTGAGGTCGATCATCAGCACGGACTTGGGCAGGTAAGGTCGTACGCACGTGCACCAAGAGAGTCCGGCAGCCAGCGGAGGAATAATGAACACGTGCAAAACGAGCAAGTCAAGGCCTCTTTGTCGTGTCCACGTGCAGCGAGAGGGAGCAGGGAGAGTTCGGCCAAGAGAGCAATCACGTGCAGAGGCTGAGTGAACCCGGCAGAGAGAGGACAGGACCAGAGTGTATAAATCTTGCAGACACGTGGTGAGTGCACAAGAGACAGGCCCAGAGTGGAATAATGCAGGTCCTAGAGGCTTGCAAGAGGGAGAGCAGCCAAGAGCAAAAATGTCGACGTGCTGAGTGGACAGAGCGAGCGAATGCACGTGTGCTTAATCATAAAGTCCATGCCCAAGAGAGTGCAAAAACATGTTCATAATCCCTTTGTTCACCCTCGTCAAGGGAGGGGTGAATCTTGGAGGTGCCCTGGCTCCCTATTGGTGGAGCCTGTCACTCCGCCCACAAGTTCCCCCAAACTAACTTTCACCCTGATTGGTGGGTTTCTGAACCTGGGCACCATGGTGCCTTGGAGCCTGGTGCAATATCCCTTATGAGTGGAGGACCTATCTTTCCTTTCCCCAACGCATAAAGACATAATAACCCGAAACAAGGGAAAAGGACTAACATAAAGGTGTGCTATGAAATAACTATTCTAAGGGACCTGCATGGTGGTTGCCATTACTTTTTAGTGGTTTCCCAAAACCGCAACAATATTATTGGCACCTTTTAGAAGTCGTTATAAATAATGAGATTTCAAGCAGGTGATTCTCCTTTATTTTGGAATTGAAACCTATGGTGAGTTGTAGGTGCCTGCAATATAAAAATCATTCATTCAACCAGTTTGAATAGAGAAAAGGAGTCATTCTGCTGTT